>NW_021703771.1:84373880-84566104 GCF_005190385.1 Monodon monoceros | reverse complement strand
AAAAAAAAAAAAAAAAGGAAGAAGTTGACTTCCGCAACCTTTGCCTGTATATCCCGCCTTCTCTCCTTTTGCTGTGATTGAACTATCTGTGCTCCAAGCTACAGTCAAATTCTCGGATCGTGCACTTGAGGGCATTCCCTCTCACTTACTCGAGGCCATTACTTCAGCTAATATTCTCATCTTCTCCTGCATGGTCAGTTTTCCTAGGTTCATTGGATGTTTCCCATAGCATTCAAACATTATTTCCCTCAAGTTAAAAACAAATAAACAGAATCCATACTTAACTCTGTTACCTTAGTAATTATTTCATTTCTTCCTTTTGCTTTACAGTTAAGCTCCTCTAAAGGGGTGCATATATGTGCTACCCTCTGATTCTACACCTCTCTTAATCCATGAACCTACTCTGATCCAACTTTTGCCAAAGTACTCCATCAACTGATGCCTTGTATATTTGTTAATCTTTTTTTTTTACAGCAATAGCATAGCTTTACCTATATTTAATATCTATCTTTAGAAGCCACATTTATATATATATGTATATATAATATTGATCTTTTAATATTTTAATATTTGACATTTTAATGTTCCAAATAGTATTTGACATTATTTGAATCTAGTGTTCAATCTTCATCTTCCTTAGCTCCTTCTGCACTTGACTTTCATGACACCAACTTCTCCCGGTTTTATCCTTACCTCAATGGCTATTCTCTTTCAGCTACTTTGCAGGTTTTGCCTCATCTTTCTAACTATGTCATTGGAGTTATCCAGGGCTTGCTTGGTATAACCAACTCTTCTCTACCAAAATGTAATGATTTAATCTAATCTCATATCTGTGAATACCACCCAAATTTCTGTTTCCAATCTGGATCTCTCTATTGAAATCAAAACTCCAGCTACCTTTTCAAAATTTCTACTTGAAATATGAATACGATTTTCAAATTTAGCAAATCAAAAACTGAACTATTAATATACCCTATATCAAAACATATTTCTCCCTCAGGCTTCTGCATATTCTGGCAGTATTTTTGGACTATACACCTTAGTAATAATTTACTGATGTCTTTCTCTTACCACCACCAATATTAGCACACTGGTCTGAACTGCCATCATTTCTCAGTTAGATTAGAAATAATCTCCTAGCTGGCTGCCGGGCTTTCCCACTTGCTCCTTTATCATTTATTTTCATGACATCACCCAGATTATCATTTTAAAACATAAATTTGTACAGACCCTATGGATGTTGAAGGGATAATAAAGGAATACTATAAACTACTTTCTGCCCCCAAATTTGAGAACCAAATGACAAATTCTTTGAAAGACACACACAGTAAATAATCTAAATATGCCTATAATTATTAAGGAATTTGAATTAATAAGTTTTTTAAAAAGCATCATACCCAAACGGATTCACTAGTAAATTCTACCAAATGTTTAAGGAAGTAATTATACCAATTTTCTACAATCTCTTTCAGAGGATAGAAGAAGAGGAAATACTCCCCAACTCACTTGTGAGGCCAGCTTTAGGCAAATACCAAAACCAGACAAAGACATTACAAGAAAGAAGACTACAGTCCAATATCTCTCATGAACATAAATGCAAAAGTCCCCAAAATAGGAAGAAATTGAATCCAACAATGGTAAAAAGAATTATACACAATGAAGAAGGAAGATTTATCCCAGATATTCAAACCTAGTTCAACATTTGACCATCAGATAATGTAATTCATCACATCAACAGAAAAAATATGACCATATCAATAGATGCAGAAAAAGCATTTGAAAAAATCCAACACTTTTTTATGGTAAAAACTCTCAGTAAACTAGGAAGAGAAGAGTATTTCCTCAATTTGATAAAGACTATCCACAAAATATCTAGAGCTAATTCATCCTTAGTGGTGAGAAACTCAAAGCTTTCCCACTAAGGTCAGGTGCAAGGCAAAAATTCCCTTGTCACCATTCCTCTTCAACATTGTACTGGAATTTCTAGCTAATAGGATAAGAAAAGTTAAGGAAATAAAATGTATGCAGTTTGGGAAGGAAGAAATTAAACTATCTTCACATAGAGATGACATGATCATCTATGCAGAAAATCTGAAAGGGCTGACAAAAAAACCCTCCTAGATCTAATAAGTGATTATAACAAGGTTGCATGAAGCATGATTAAACTACAAGAGTCAATTGTTTCCTTATAGTACAAGCAATGAACAACTGGAATTTGAAATGAAAAATCCAATACCATTTACATTAGCACCCCCAAAAGTGAAATACTTAGGAATAAACCTAAAAACTATGTATGAGATCTATATGAGGAAAACTGTAAAACTCAAACGAAATCAAAGAATTAAAGAAATAGAGAGAGATTCCATTTTCATAGCTAGGAAGACTCAATATTGTCAACATGTCAGTTCTTCCCAGCCTGATCTATAGCTTCACTGCAGTTCTAATAAAAATCCCAGCAAGTTATTTTTTGGATATTGACAAATTAATTTTAAAGTTTATGGCAAGATAAGGTCCCAGAATAGTCAACACAGTATTGAAGGAGAAGAACAACGTTAGAGGACTGACATTCTCCAACTTCAAGACTTACTACTGTAAAGCAATAGTAAACAGGGCAGTGTGGTGTTGGTGAAAGAATGGACAAATAGGCCAATGGAACAGAATAGAGCCCTATAAATAGACCCACATTTATATAGTCAGCTGATCTTTGACCAAGGAGCAAAGGCAATACAATAAAGCAAGGAGTCTTTTCAACAAATGGTGCTGGAACAGCCAGGCATCTACATGCAAAAAATAAAATAAAATAAACCTGAACACAGACTTTACATCCTTTACAAAAATTAACTCACAATGGATCACAGATTTAAAATGTAAAAGGCAAAACTATGGAACTCCTAGGATATAACATAAGACAAAACCTATATGACTTTGGGTAAGGTAATGATGCTTTAGGTATAATGCCAAAGGCATGATCCATAAAAGAAATAATTGATAAGTTGAACTTCATTAAAATTAAAAGTTTTTGCTCTGTGAAAGACAATGTCAAGAGAATGAGAATAAAAGTCATAGACTGGGAGAAAATATTTTCAAAAGACACATCTGATAACTACACTCATTCAAAATGTGCAAAGAACACTTGAAATGCAATAGGAAAAAAAAAAAAAAACAACTTTCTTTAAAAAGGGGCCAAAGACCTTAACAGACACCTCACCAAAGAATATAGACAGATGGCAAATAAGCATATGAAAAGATGCTTCATGTCCTATGTCACCAGGGAAATGCAAATAAAACAACAATGGGATACCACTAATACCTATTAGGATGGATTACATCTGGAACATTGACACCACCAAATGATGGGGAAGATGTGTAGCAACAGGGGCTCTCTTTCATTGCTGGTGAGAATACAAAATGGCACAGCCTCCCTGGAAGACAGTTTGGTGGCTTCTTACAAAACTAAACATACCCTCATTGTACAACCTGGCAATCATTCTCCTTGGTATTTATTTAAAGGAGTTGAATACTCATATCCATACAAAAATCTGTACGTAGATGTTTATAACTGCCCAAATTTGAAGCAACTAAGATGTCCTTCCACAGGTGAATGGATAAACAAGCTATGGTACATCCAGACAATGGAATATTATTCAGCATTAAAAAGAAATGGGCCATCAAGTCATGAATAGACATGGAGATAACTTAAATGTATATTCCTAAGTAAAAGAAGCCAATCTGTAAAGGTTACATACTCTGTGATTCCAACTATATGACATTCTGGAAAAGGCAAAACTATATAGACAGTAAAAAGATCACTGGTCACCAGGAGCTGGAGGGTTGGGAGAAATGATGAATAGGCAGAACACAGAAGATTTTAGGACACTGAAAATAGTTTTTATGACACCATAATGATGGATGCCTATCACTATACATTTGTCCAAACCCATGTAATGTAAAACACCTAGAGTGAACCTTAATGTAAACTGTAGACTTTCAGTAATGATGATATGTCCTAGCAGATTCATCAGTTGTAACAAATGTGCCACTCTGGTGGGTGGTGTTGATCATGGAGGAGTCTATGGATATATGGCAAATCTCTCCACTTTTCTCTTAATTTTGCTGTGAACTTTAAACTGCTCTAAAAAATTAATTAAAAACAGAAACCATACATTTAAGCATGGCATATGATGACTACTTAAAATCTACTATAGTTGTCCCATCTTATTTTACTTTATTTGAATTAAATAAAGATAAATCAGTCGCCCTAAAGATGCCTATTTCCTACTTGCTGGAATTTGTGAATATGTTACTGTACATGGCAAAGGGACTTTGCAGATGTGATTAAGTTAAACATTTAGAAACGGGGAGGTTATCCCAGATGGCTTAGATGGTCCTAACTTAATCACAAGGACCCTTCAGGAGGGAGGCAGCTAGAATCAGAGGAGGCTGTGTGACTATGGAAGCAGATATCAGAGAGAGGTTTGAAGATGCTCTTATTGGCCTTGAAGACGGAAGAAGAGGCCTAGTGCCAAGGAATGCAGGCAGCCTCTGGAATCTGGAAAATGCAAGGAAATGTATTCTTCCTTGGAGCTTCCAGAAGAGACCCAGCCTGCTGAGGCCTTGAGATTTTATCCTAGTGAAACTGATTTTGGACTGCTGACTTTAGGATTGTGAGATAATCAATTTGCGTCCTTTTAGGCTAAAAGTTTGTCTTAACTTCTTCCAGCAGCAATAGGAAACTAACACAAATTATTTGTTGAAAAGACATAAACTTCAGTCAAATTTTGTGACTACGCCATTTAAAATTACAAGTGTTTCTTCTTACCTTCCACACCTTATTTTCATGCCTTATTTTTCTCTTATCACTCTCTGACATTTTGTTTATTCCCTTATTCCCTCATCCCACTAAAATTTATGTATCCATGAGAGCAGAAATGCTATTTAGTTATTGCTATTTTGTCAGCACCTAGGACAGTACCAGACTCACACTTGCTCAGACCATGCTTATTGTATGAATGATGAATATGGAAGGAGAAAGAAATTGTGGACCATAAGTTCATCAAGTGGAGAGACATTCTTCTTTGCTGTTCCCTCTCTTTATCACTACTGGTACCCTTCTGGGCTCTGCAACTTTCTATCTGTACTTTTATAATGGCACTTGGCACATCATTTTATACTTAGCTTTCTTTTTTTTTTTTTTTTTTGCGGTACGCAGGCCTCTCACTGTTGTGGCCTCTCCCGTTGCGGAGCACAGGCTCCGGACGCGCAGGCTCAGCGGCCATGGATCACGGGCCCAGCCGCTCCGCGGCATGTGGGATCTTCCCGGACCGGGGCACGAACCCATGTCCCCTGCATCGGCAGGCGGACTCTCAACCACTGCGCCACCAGGGAAGCCCTATATTTAGCTTTGTATTCTCTTTTCACATTAATTCTGGAAGATTAGGGCCATGCTCACTTTTTAGTACACAGCCAAGCACAATGCCAGGTACACAGTAGGGTCTCCAGGTGTGGCTAACTGGTATAAAAGTCAAGACTGTTAGCACTCTTACAGAAAAGGCAATGCAGTTTACTGGGAAGAGTCCTTCACCCTAGAAATCAACTATAGGTTCTACCAATTCCTAGTCATAATATCCTAGACAACTCACTAAATCTTTCTGGAACAACCTTGCACTTAACTATAACATGAACTCTACCTCACAAGGTTACTACAAGTCTCAACTGTAATAATTGTGAATATATATATATATATATATATATATTACTATTTCTCTGTGAATTATAAAGCATTATAACATTATAAGCTTATAATATAATATCCCCAAATCAAGTAGGAAATAATTTGGTGTCTGGTGGTGAATGTCTCCTTTTAATAGAAATACTTCTAGATCCTTAACCAAACACACTCACTACCATGGCCTTACCTTCCACGTTTAAACTGATGACAGTCAAATCCAGATCTCCATCCCTGAGTTTTCCCTTAAGTTCAGGAGTAGATATGTACTTTCACTACTAAATGAAGTTGTGAAAGTTGGCATGGTTGAAATCTATTTACATCAATCAGTTCAACACACTATTGTACAGATCTTTACTCTGTGACTGCATGTGTCAGGTAATCTGTTGTGGGCAATAATATGTCCTAACAATGGAGTGCCACGGCCACTTGTGCTATGAAAGATCACTCAATACCTTTGTGGAGGTTGAATTTAAGGGCCAAGCCAAAGGTGTGACGATCCATTAAATGGCTCACATAGCTATCCAAGGAAGGCATGATGGTCCAGCTAAGTAATGGCATCCTTAATATGGATTTAGTGGAGTTAACTGCACTTGGGAAACAGAAAATAAGATATACAGATTTATTGTTTAGTAATGTAGGTGAGGTAAAGGGTGAAATTAAAAGTCACTCCCAAGATTCTAGTGTGGGTGATTAAGGGGTTAGTAATCCTAGCTATGACAGAAAAGCAGGAGAAAGCATTGGTTTAGAGGGCAGATCATTAGTTTAATATATAGCAAGCCACTTTGACAGGTTGACTTGAAGCATTTCAGGACCATGTACAATAATCCATGCATGTTTTGGCTGTGGATAAATGGTAAGGCTTTTATTATTATTATTATTATTTTCTGATGGACTGTTGGGCTAACTTGTATCAGCAAGTCCCTAGTTTTGATGAGTGGAGTAGATGTTTCCCTCTGTCATCACACTGAAACATCCAAGTGTTAGAGAATAAAATTGGAGAAGTGACCTTATCCTCTTGAGTGATTTGTTAAAATATGTTTACTGCCCAGTGGCAGATTTTCATCTTTCTAGTTAATGAAGAATCTTAAGCATTAACACTCCCAAAGGGCCTTTCCAACAAGTCTGATAAGCACTAAAATAACTGTCCTCCGTGAAACATTTCAAATTGAATCATCACAACACATCATAATGAATAAGTGTGTCATATATTGATTTTTTTTTTTTAGCTACCACTGGATCTTCATTAACACACATTGTAGATGCTTTTTCTGAAATCCCGTACCATTTTCCTAGGCTAAATGTATTTTAGAGAGGAGCTGTGACAGACCTGATGTGACAAGCACTGTTTTGCAATTACTGTGTGTCTCTGACAGTGACATTCTCTAATTCATGCTCATGACATTCTTGTGCATGGAGGATTATTAGCAATTATTTTTTAGATAAGAAAATTGAATCAATGAGTGAAGTGACAATCATGTAAGAGTATTGGCTGTGAAGCCAACAGACTTAAGTTAAAATCTAGGCTTAAGCAAGTTATTTAATATCTTTGAGCCATAATTTAGTCATTGATAAAGACTATCTGTAGACAGAAATATCTTTTAAAATATTATTTTTTAGCTAATGTTCTTAATTAATACTTAGTAACTGATATGTAACAGATGCTGGTCACCTTTTTTTCACAAACATACTATGCTGCTTTATTTCACTTAAAAACCAAAAATTTCTGCTTCTGATTGTAAAAGAACAGAGAAAAGTAGATCAATACAGCTACTGAGAATAAGATAAAAAGCTTGGAACATGCACACACACACACACACACACACTAATATATGCAGTTGATTTTTATTATTCATGGTAGTCAGGTTCTAGAAAGTCATCATGAGCGCTGAAATAGTGACTACTAAACCATTTCTCCTATGGGAAACACAGAGTTTGTTTCCTTCAAACCTCTGATCGTAATATTTTGGTAGCTGATCAATGCATAACCTTGTTGTGTGTATATTTCTGCTTAAATACACCTTATTTAATAGGTATTGTTGATGTATTAGCACCGAGCTCATGGTCAACAGCATTACAACTATAACTATAACTCATTTCTGAAAGAAGCTTCTCTAACATGTATTTTCTCTATAAGGCACACCACAGTCTTATTGTGCTTACTAGCCAGCACTCCAGCAGTATTTTAAACAATGAAATCATCAAAAAAGTGCACAAAATGCAAAAAAAATAAAGGGACTAAATAGACCATAAAAAGGCCACTTGTTTACAGTATGTGAGCTAAAAACAAAAAAGTAGACCGTTGTCTTGTACATCTTCAGCTATGTATGCCAAGTGACTCGAAGTTTTTGCCATCCTACACGTGTTTGTGGGTGACCCTGAAAGCACCATATGTATTAATTTTGAGTTACAAACTTTAGCAAGTAGGTGAGTTTGTAAATATTGAGTCTACAAATACTGAGGATCAACTGTATATGCAAATAATTTACATCCAGAGAAAGTATTTTTCAAAACTGAAAGAATAAAAGGCACTATCAGACAAACAAAAGCTGGAAGAATTTACTGATAGCAGAACTATGCTGCAATAAATACCAAAGGGAATTATTTAGGCTGAATAAAAAGAATTACAATATGGAGTACATGAAGTATACAACCATAAGGATAAGGCTAAAAGGATTAATGTTTGTTGACTTTAAAATAGTAGAAAGAAAGACATGCTTGTGCATTAAAAAAAATTAATTTAATTCTCATCTGTCATATACAACATGCTTAATTTTTAATAAGTTATTATGTGGAATACAAAAAAGTAATAGATCACAATCAGAAAAAAAAAAGTTACCAGAAGCGTGCTCAAAAGTGGCACAAGGGCTTCCCTCATGGAGCAGTGGTTGAGAGTCCACCTGCTGATACAGGGGACACGGGTTCGTGCCCCAGTCTGGGAAGATCCCACATGCTGTGGAGCGGCTGGGCCCGTGAGCCATGGCCGCTGAGCCTGTGCGTCCAAGGCCCACATACCACCCAAAAAAAAAAAAAAAAAAGTGGCACAAAGTTAGAAATAGAAATTTTAAAAATAATTATGATTGTTACATTAAAGACTAATGGAAAAAGTAGGCAAAATGCAGGATCAGGTGGGTAAGTTCAGCAGAGATAGAAACTAAAAATAAAATTAAATTGAAATTCTAGAGATCAAAAACAGAGGAGCAGAGATGAAGACTGTCCTCAGTTGGCTCTTCAGTAGATTCCACACGGCCTAGGAGAGCATGAGTGAACCTGAACACAGGAGAATAGAAATTACCTAAACTGAAATTCACAAAGAAAAAAAAAGAAAAAGACATAACCTCTCAGGACTGTGAAGGAAAAACAGACTCATACACATGTACAGTAGACCCTTGAACAACAGGTGGTTAGGGATACCGACCCCCACCCCATGCAGTTGAAAATTTGCATATAACTTTACCATTGGCCCTCCACATTCTCAGTTCTGGATCCACAGATTAACCAACCTCAGATCATATACTGCAGTACGTCCATACTGAAAAAAAAATCCACAGATAAGTGGACCCATGTGGTTTAAACCCATGTTTTTCAAGGGTCAACTGTAATAAGAACCCAAGCAGAAGAAGAAAAAGGGAGAAAATATGTGAAGGTGTAATGGCCAGAGTTTTCTAAAGTTAGTGACAAACCACAAACCGTAGATCCAAGAAATTAAGGGAACACAAAGCAGGGTAAATAGCAAAAGACTCACAAATAGGCATATCATATTCACACTGCTGAAAAGCAAGGAAAAGGAGACAACCTTCAAGGCAGCCAGAGGGTTGGAGCAGCAGGAGGGGGCACACAATCTGCACAAGACAAGCAGACTTTTGGTGGAAACTACACAAGAAAGACAACTTGAAGGGCATCTTTCAAGTGCTAGCAAACAAACAAACAAAAAACACTGTCAACTGAGAATTCTATGCCCAGAGAAGATATCCTTTAAAAATGGTGCAAGAGGGGCTTCCCTGGTGGCGAAGTGGCAGAGAGAACATTCACTGCACACATTTCTGCAGATTTGGCATGTTTCTAGGCATCAACCTAGACCAAGAACAGTGACTTCTAATGACATCCATGAAGTGTGGTGTTTTGGTTGTAAACATAGACTTGAAGTCACACTGTGGTTTGAATCCTGGTTTCATGTCTTACTAGTCAGGTGACTTTAGGAAACTTCCTTGATTTCTCTGCACTGTTTTGTCATGAGTAAAATGGGAACAATATAAGAATTGACTTCATAGTTATTATAAGGAATAGATAAGCTAATAGATGCAAAGGGCTTGTAAAAGTGTCCAGTATCTATAGTAAGAACTTTATAAGGGATAGCTGAATATTGTAAAAGAATGTTAGTTTAGAAATTTACTTAATTTAGAAAGTAACTGAATTAACATAAAGAAACTCTAAAATTTTGAAGCTTAGATGTTTAATGGGCTCTGTTAATCACAGGTCCTCTTCCACTCATTTCAAGAAAGTACTCATAGTTGAACCATCATCAAAACAAGCATTTGCAGGGAAGGAAAGCAGGTTTTTTGATGCTCTAAGCAAATAGACCACCTCAAGATATCTGCTTGGTCTCTTATCATCACACTTGTTCAGGCTGCAGTTGTGCCCTGGGCTCCATAGTCAGGGCTTAGGGCTCTGCAGGCTGGGTTCACCTTTAGACACTGATCTACTCATGCTTTCATTCACTCCTTGGGCATGGACTGCTGAAAGCAGAACGTCCTGTGCGAGTCCCCTGGAAGCAAGTGATGGGATAGAAGATCAGACGTTAGAGCAGGTTTGACTAAGCAAAAAGAAAAAAAAAAGGTTAAATTTCTTGCAGGACATTATAAAAAAGAGTGGGGAACTTTAACAAATAAAATAAATTCTTCTTGAAAGGAGAGATTTCTGCAGTAAATCCTGTAGCTATTTGCAAATCATTTTTAAAATTCATATTGTGTTAAAAATAGATATGTGTGTTATCCTGGGAAATTGTCTTCTCTAATAGAGCAATCTGTGACTTGCAGGCAGGCTATGTCCACACGGTTTACCAGGTTCTTGCATTAGTCAGTTAATAAGGATCACAGAAGCTTGATTTGCTGTCAACACTTTAACAGTTTAGTTCTCACAGATCCCAATTTCTAGGCATTTTCTTTGAAAAGTAAAAATGCTTTAAAATTTTATTTTAAATGTCTTTCTATTGTATTTGCATTAGTCACTATTTCACATGGCTGTTAAAAGTTTGAATTTAAAAAGACAAAAGCATTCATTTTAAAAACGTGAAACTACTTTAGAATGAAAAAATCAATAATATTCAAGTCACAAATTCCTACAGCAGTGGTCTGCCACCTGCCCCCCTCTTTGTTTATATGGTGCGCCCCTTCTTTGGGCTGTGACTCTCTACTTTATTGGAGACATAATCCCCATGCAGAATTAAACCCTTTGCTACAAATTCCTACTCAGTAATGAATACAATTTAGAATTAAAAAGGAAAGTGGTTTTTACCTGTATGAAAGAATCAGGATAGTCCTGGGGTTTTGAAATTTAAAATGAAATACATGAAATACAAGGAGGGGGTGAGACAGTTAAATATATGTAGAAATGGTTCATGAGAGAACATGTTCTGAAAAGACCTCATCAGAGGCAAGGCAATATTAATACCCTTTCCTGTGAATTTTCTCTGTATTTTCCTGTTCCCTCTCAATCCAGCTAAACTGATGCTGAAACAATTTTTTTTTTTTTTTGCTTAGTTCAAGAGTCAGAACCCTATGAAGTTTTAAAATTGAGAAAATCTCGGGGGACAAAAAGTTAAAAATTGCTCATGTGTATACTTTCTAAAGAGTGTCTTTTTGAAAAGGTGTTTGAAAATCATAGGTTCAAAACTCAAAATCAGAAGGCATCATCCTCAGACATGGGAAACAGGTGACAGTGACGGTGACCACTACCACTCTCCAGCTTCGGCAGCAAGGTGAATGGGTGGGAATTCTTACCCTCCAGGAGTCCAGGGTGGGTGGATCACCATCCAAACTCCCTACGGCCCTGAAGATTGGGAAACTCCATTTAGGCAATTCCCCTTTCCATTTGTCTGCCTGCTCAAAACCCTTTTCAGGGTTTCCAGCAGAAAGTTGGCCAGCTCTATTCTGCAGCCCCCATGCAAAAAGCAATTGTTTCTGCCAGAAACAAACGTGGAAGAAATGGTCTTTGTTGCTTCACAAACCCTGTTGAATGAGTGACAGCCCACTAGCGTCTGTGATCTCCTGGGCGAGGCCCCTGATGTGGGTGCTGTACATGGCACTGTTGGCTGCTCTGCCAGCCCCTTCCCCACTCCTCCAAGGAGGGCCTAAATGTTGGAGGGAGGGTAAGAAAGGATGTGGCCATGAATTGGGGGAAACCTACTGCTAAGACGTTATACTGAGTAAGCACATCCCAGCACTACAGGGCTTCATCCTAGCCCCTCTGCAGGGGGTGGGATTTGGTGAAAGAGATGGGTAAACCTCACCAGTGTTTAACTATAACCGGTTCTCCTTTTTTTTACTGGGAAAAGAGAAGACTACCAGCTCCCTTGCATTTGGATGGGGGATGTTATTAACTCTTGCCAAGAATAATAAGTGGAGGTGATGTTGGCTGTTCTCTTCTGAGGCAGAAAAGGCTCAGTGTGATTCCTCACCTCTCTGTCCTCTGCCACAGCACATGGTGATGCTCTGGGTGATGGGGTGTCCATCGCGCTGGGTCCTGAATGACCACCTCCTATCTCCCCTTCTCCACAGCAACCTAGATTCCCAGAGTGAGAAATTAAGTGCTGTGGGGAAAGACACGGAACCGCGGGCTGTTCCCCACCATTGCATACACACAGCCTTTCCCGATGAACACAAGTGATGAGAATAAAGTCTTTCCTCCTACTGAGATGGGGGCCCAGGGTACAAACACTCACAGACAAGCATGCCTGCCCTCTGGGGAACCCTGTCTTGGGCCCCTGGCTGATGGTTTCCACCAATCCAGTAGGATTACTTGAAATCATCACCAGTTAATGTGAAAGATCAAATTCAATCCATGAGAGAGGTTTACAATAACGTGAAAATACGACCTTGGAAACATTGAGTGTTGCCTGCACATTTATGTTGCAGCAATCATGGTGTGAACCTCAATGACTTAGAGGTTTGTTTTCTCAGTTTTACTACTGATGGGCTTGTAGACTGAGCTGGAAGCAGCTGAGATCACACAGGCAGACAGGGAGTTCCAATGCCTGGCAGAGCTTCCAGGGGCTGCTCAGGTGGTACCATGGATGCCTTAGAAAAACACGAGGACAAAGGATCTGCAGGAACCAACACAAATTAAACCAGGTTGGCAAATATTTGCAGTGTGCAGAGCCTACTGCTGGCAGCAGAGAGAACAGGGGTCTCGCAAAGGGAGGAAAATGGCACTGAAAACAAACTCCACAGACTTGGACCTTCACTGATTATATCAGAAAGGGCCATAACTGTTTAACCGTTTTGCAAAGAGCAGCATGAGGTTCCTAGTGATGTGGTGAGAGGAGGGAAATGTTAATGAACATGCATTTTTTTTCAGAGACTTAGAAGCAAGTCTTGCATGTGCATGGTGTTTTAACATGTATAAAGTGCTCTCAAGGTCACTATCATATTTGATGCTTACGACAGTCTGCAATACAGGCAAGAGAGATACTGGTGTTATTCCCATTCTATCAATGATGTCACTGAGATGCTTAGATGTGAAGTAACTTTTGACATCCACACACTGAACTGTTGCTTAAGTTGGGGTTTTAAAATTTCTAAGTTTGTCGCTTCATTTAATAATTTATACCAACTTTTCCTAATTAAAGATATGCTTTGATTTTTCGAAAAGAATTGCTTGCCTGTAAGTGATCAAAATAATTGGAAACTACATCCCACAAATTTTTATTTACTGCCACATAGATGTAATGTTTAAGCTTAAAATATTAAATCGTTTTCCTTGAAGGAAGTATTATGCTGTCTGGATTGCCCAGGAGCAATTTTTAAGCATTTTATAGATGATAATGGGAGTTGGTATAAAATGCTGATTAAAGTGAAGGACAGAAACTTTTTCATGCATTACACATCTCCATAACATATGATGAAGCACATGTTGTATTAATTTATTATGGAAAGAGTAGTCACAATTAATCGGATATTATAAAGCGGGTTTCCTTAATCCATGCTGTGGTACTATGTTATTTTATGTAGCATTATTCATGCAAATGGTATAAATTGCCTTAGATAGTTAAACAACAGCTATAGACCATAATGACAAATAATAGGAGAGGAAAAAATTAATGAGTGGAAGGAAATGAGAAAAGATACATTATCACATGAGAAAGGAGAAGGGATTGAAAGTGTAATTTAACGTCTTGCAGAAATGGATTGGTTGTTTGCAGGAAGAGCTTTACATCATGCTCCCAGAACGTTTACCAACCAGCGGTCTGAATAATATTTCACTGTATTAAGAAAAACAAAGGTTCAGCACAGAGTGCAGCTATTTTAAAGGCAGACTTGAGAAAATTCAAATTCTAGTGAAGAGAAAGAAACTTCAAGTTATTTTTCTCATGGAAAAATATGCGAGGTCCTGAAGTTCTCTAGCACGTAGTAACCAACAAATCCCTTATCATCATATTAGCTAAAATCTCAGGATGTGTTTTTCTAAAACCAAAGGGGGTGATTATTAATTTTCTTGAGAGGTATTGTTTAGAAAATGTTGAGCCTAAGGATAAAATCCTATGAACACAGAGACTCCCTGAAAAGGGAACCATCACCACAGTCGATGTGTATTCCCTGATCTGCGTTGGGCTAACCATTCACTAGATGCAGAAGGATGTCATCAAGACACCTGCGCCATTGAGGGAGGAAACCCTGACACCAAAATTTATTTAAAGACCAAGACAAGGGGCTTCTATTTTACCAAAGGCAGGAACCAGAGCTTTCTCTTTCTCATAAAGAGAGGTGCTGGTGACAGTCTGGGTAAACTTGAGTAACGCTGACTCTAAAAATGATACAGATTTTCATGTACGACATTTGGAAAAGTGTCATAATAATTTGTAGTCAGAATCAGCAAGGATGTGAACACTTGTAAAGCCATACATATTTCTGAAAACTTAAAGGATAATTTTACCTTATTAGTTTATTTTTGTCTTTACATTTAACCTGGAATATGACTGAATAATCAATGGTGAGCCAGTAGGAAAATAGCAACTACCACTACCTAAGAGTAACAAAGCAAAACAAAACAAAACAACAAAAATACAAACACAACATAAAAACGAACAACAGTTTAATTAAAATAAGAAAATAGGAGAAAATGTTTTCTGGAGATGCTCCATTAGTCCAATAATCTCAAAAGTAGTTTTATAAATACTGCCTCACATAATATATGATTTCCTCCCTTATTCAATGAGTTCTGTTTTTGTGAACCTGTCAGCCAAACCGTGGCCTTTCCAGAACATTTTTCTGTTTCTTGACCTTGTTGCTGGACAGTTTCTCATTTCTCACAGGAAATAAAGATATTGTGGAATTCACTCAGGACAAGAAGTGTGGTTTCTGGGGAGCAGAAGTAGCCCTGAACCAAATCAGAAACTTTGTTGACGCTGGGGGAAATGATGTGGCAGATTAAGAGTCTGCAGAGCCCAAACTGAGACCAATTTTAGATAAATAAAATCAAGAAATTATATAGAAAAGACATTAGTTAAAAGCACTGAAGTGAGTTTGCATTGTGCCACATTTCTGTATAACTGTTTTATTCCAGCAAAGATGTGGATGGGCATAGAGTTCACACGAAGATTTAATGATGTGCAAAATCTACTGTAGAAATTCAGGAGGGCAGATTGCTTGAGCAATTTGTGCACTGGGAAGTTCAATAAGAATTAATAATCATGGATTGAAGGACAGCCTTAGAGAGGAAGTCAATTGCAATTTGACCTCAGAAACATGTACGGTTACTGTCGCCTGGCATAGTAATGAGAATGCCAGAAAGATGCTCCAGCTGAGCATTGCACACTCGTGCACAATTCAGTGGCTTCCAGTTGCCCAGAGAATAACTTGCTGTTCTCTTGCTTCACAACCATTGCAGCCAGGAGTGAATTGCTTATATTTTTTAACAGCCAACTCAAACCAAGATACAATCACATATTCCTAACACTTTGCATTACACCCTCATTAGTTACCTAAACTCCTTTTCCTTCCTAAGAGAACTCTGTTTTTTTCATGTATCTACCTCTTTTCCTTCCCATGTGCCTCAGGAGAATCTGATCCAACCCCCTTCAGGAACTGACTGAATTGGTTTAAGGATAATCATATCCTTGATAGCAATTGGTTCACACAGTTATAGAGGACTAGATTCTAGACAAGGATACCCGAGAAGAACTCTGCTGGGGAATTCTTGAAAAAGATTCTCCATGCCTAAGAGAGGTTTACAAGAAGAGATGGCCTTTGTGTTCTCTCTGTGCATATCACATCCAATGACCCTAGGCATGGATGCAGCCCTCCTGCTAACAGCCTGAAGACAAGCCTACCCTGAGAATGGCTCATTGGAGCAACGAAAAGAACTTTGGTCCTTGAGACACCATTGATCCTGCATCATCTCTGAGCTTCTTGGTTGGAAACATAAATCCTTTCCTCCTTCGATCAGTTGAGCGGCGTTTGTGTTCTTTCAGCCAAATACATTTTATTGAAGATTCAGGAAGAAAAAGTTGGACATGGAATAGACATGCCTCACTGTGTTTGGGTCAAAATGGTTTGACCCAAAATTCATTAAATTTTCACTAGTATTTTCACTTGAAACAAAATTGTCATGCAAACAAGGACAGATGTTTTAGTTTTACTCTTTGTGCATCTTGCACTTTTGAAGAGGAACATTAGACAGGCAAACATGAGTGTATATAACTTACACAAATCTACATTTATTGATCCCCAGCTATAGGTAGTACAGGGCACTATGCTTAATGTAATGTTGCAGAGGTAAAATCAGACAAAAAGATCTGTTCCAATGTATACAAAATTTAAAGGCTAGCCCATGTTTTGTCCCCTTCTAGATCTGCCTTTTTCCTGATCCCAGCTAAACTAATGATCACTTGTTAACTGCCAGGATTGACCACTTCACTGGAGAGTCTGGGTGCACAGGGATGTGTGTATCTTCTCCAGCTTTGCAGATTCATCCTCTAGTGAGTGTTCACCATAAGACGAGTACTCAAAAATATTTGTGGTTAGTGAATAAATAATCACCACCCTCATTGGTTAAAGTCACCTCAAAACCTGGCCTCCAGCCCAGGTTTCCATGTAGCAGATCACAAACAGACTCATGGAGTCATGTGAATATCCAACAGCCCACTGGTATAAATACAGGTCTCACAGAAGAAGCACTAACTCCTGTAGAAGACCAAAGTTCAGGTTCTTGGAAGCTGCTTCTCACTAATGACCTGTTGCCTAATGTCTCTGGCAAAAATACACCATTCATGCATGCCAGCATGCCTTTCCATAATTTATCACTTGTAAATAATTTAGTGGATTCTTTCTTAAACCAGCATATAACACATGTAATTAAAACCAAGTTTACAATCGCACTCTCTAAGGGTACACAAAGATTACTACTGGGCTTTCAAAAGGCCAGCCAACAAAAATCTGAATTAATTATCCGCTTCCCTCTATGCATGCAGTTTGTGGCTGGTATTGTGCTTTCTCTGTAACATTCAGCTATTCTAGGCTGCATCAAGAAGCTCATTATCCTAGAATTGGATATTTGTAAGATGATTTCCTTCTCCAAGGTGGTCAGTTTGTATTGGGATTTCTACCAGCTGTGGATCTTTAATTAGCACCCTAATTAGTTAATGATGGGAAAATATTTTATTTCATGGTAAGATGCCAGCCCTGATAACCAAACAGGCACAGGACATCAACATGAACTATGCCAATGACCAGGGAGTACACCCAGAGACCTGTGTTTGTCATACTCGGTTTTCTCCTTTCCAGCTTCCCCAAAAGGCTCTGTGTAGTATAGTGGTTCATAGTCATTGTCACACCCTGATTCAGACTGTGGGTTTCATGAGCCCAGGGCAGGGATCCTGGCTTTCCCTCTCACCCAGTGACCTTAGATCAGTCACTAAGTTTCTCTGAGTTTCAGTGTATCACCTGTGAAATGGGGATGGTGGTAATATTTCCATCACTAAGACAAGTATACAGAACATAGGAAGTACAATATAAGTGTTTCCTATTAGGAAGAGCAGAAGCTTGGGAGCCGCAGAACTGATGGGTAGAATTAACATTTTCTGTCCACCTAATAGGAGAAAGTTACTTCATCTATTTAAGTTTCAGTCTTCATGTCAATGAAATGGAGTAACTACACATATTTCATGTTTTGAAGCTAGTTTAAATAATGTGTACAAAATAACTTGAATATACTTTACATTAAGTAAATGAAAACTGCTATTTGGGGATTTTAGTGCTTTGTATTCTTTTTATATGCACCATGGTTAATGTTTCCTGCTTATTTGTTGTTAATTATTTCATCTTTCTCTACAGTGCTTCAAAATATTGGGATTTTACTAAATGGAAACCAATGGCTCTATCATTACCTTTAAGCAATCTGTAAACTAGACTTCAGTATAAAGAAAGGACCATAGGAACAATGGTATTATTTTCTACAAACCTGGCCAGTCTCCAAGGACTTTGCCTTCTTTTAGAAATGAACTTTCTCCTGACTGGAAATCTCTGGTGCTAAGATTAGCTGAGAGCCACCATTACACCAACTCTCCAGGAGTCAACAATTCGCTGCTCTGATCTTTCATCTCCCCTCCTGGAAAGAGTGGATAAGCAACTGGGAAATGTTCTTATTTCCACCAACCACTGACAGAGACATACACCAAGAAGAGTGTGCAAAATGATGCCAGCTGCTTAGAAAAAAACATGCAAAAAAAGCATTTGTTGTTTACTTCACATTTAGCTACATAAATTTTAGCCAGGCTGATTTTCTTAAATTATGTAAATTAAGACTTCTGCCTCTTTTTTTTTTTTAATTGTATCTCAGGTACACAGAATTTGAATAACCGTAACTCATACTTCACAGTACATTTTCATAATTCATCTGTGCATTAAACATTTTAAATTTGTCTTTAAAATATGCTCAACACTGATGAGGCCACCACTAAAAACAGCTATTAAAATAGTTGCCATCAACATTAAGGAAACTTTTAAAAGTATGCAGTAAATTTACCAAAAAGAAGACGAATTTCTTTCAAAAGAATCCCTGACATCATGGAGCATGTCAGGTGGTTTAAAAAAAAAAAAAAGCTTTCTATACTCCTCGTTAGGGCATCAGTAAAATGAAACAGGAAATGACCACAAAACATACATAAGTTTGTTTTGTGAGAAAGATTGATGGCAAAATTGAAAAGAAAATTTCTCAGGTAAATGTAAACAAATGTTTCTGGAAACGTGGTCCACAGAGCAACTGCAGTAGAAATGATCGAAAATACACATTAGAAGTGAGCATTGACCCACCCCTTAGTTACCAAATCAGAATCTTTGTTATAGAGCAAGTGAAATTGAGTTTGATTTTTGTTTGCTTCTTTGCTTGTTCTGTTTTATTTTTACTAAGCCCCAGGTGACTTTTATTCACTGTCAATTGAGAGAGGCACTGAAGACTTGGTGATCATCTAGATTGATTGCTGGTTAAAGTGGGACTACACGGATGTCTACAACTAAGGATATTTTAAGATATGTGAAGATCAGCTAATGGATGCCCTTTGATATTGATTGTCTTGAAAAAATCCAGAGTATGAGGTAATATTGAAAGATCACCAGTACCTAGGAATAGGACCAGGGTGTTGCTACATTTTCAAATGTTGAAATTTATTGCTTAGTAAAAAAAAATGTCCATATAAAATATGATAATGTGTGTATGTTTTCAAATGATGTTTTACCTTTGAGTTGAGAGAAACTTATGACTTCTAAAAGAATGTACAGAGAAGTAACTTATAGACTTGATTCACCTGAAAAGTAATTTTGTCATAATTTATCTGAATTTTTACAATTTATTATAAAAGACACTTTCTTGGGATACTGGAAGAGGATAAGTAATTTCTGGTGCTTTTAAAGACTTTTTCACTATAAAGGTAAATTCAGTTTAGAATATTACCAACATACCCTTCTTTCCTGTTTAGAAACTTATTAGTGTTATGTAAAAATTATCAAAATAAAACAAATATACCACTAAAATTTGTAGAAATGAAGCAGATGAGTTATTTCACAGTGTGATTATACCCGAGCAGATTTTCTAGGGTGAAAGGAGTACTAAGAAGACATTGTCTTCCTGTTTTTCAGAAATGTTACATTTCTATCATTGACAAGGTACAAGAAGCCAACTTTTTTCATTAAATGAAAAACTTATAAAAGTCTGTGTTTAGATGTTATAAAATGTATATTTTTTGACACATTTGACTGTATTTCCTATTTTTGTTTTATAATTATCTGGTAGTTTGCTTTAATTTAGGAAAAAAAAAGCATAACCAGCATCAAATTCTTGGCAGAAGTAGCCATATTAAAAAAATGTGTATTCTAATATGACATATGACCTTTATATTGACATAACTTAAAAAACTTAAATTAGAAATGTTTACTTAGCATAATGCCCTCAAGTTTCATCCATGCTGTTACAAATGGCAAATTTGCCTCTTTCCCATGGCTGAATAATATTCTACTGTATATTTATGTATACTGCATCTTCTTTATCTGAACTCAGAGAAACAGAGAATAGCACTGTGATTACCAGGGTCTGGGGCCTGTGGGAAATGGGGAGATGTAGTCAAAGGATACACACTTCCACTTATAAGATGAATAAGGTTTGAAAATCACATGAACAGCATGGTGACTGTAGATAATAATACTGTATTATACACTTGGAAGTTGCTAAGAGAATAAATAGATCTTAAGTGTCTTCACCACAAAAAAGAAAGTGTAATTATGTGACATGATGGAGGGGTTCGCTAACCTAAAGTGGTAATCATTTTACAATATGTAAGTATATCAAATCAACAGGATGTACATCTTAAATTTACACAATGTTATCTGCCGATTATATCTCAATAAAGCTGGGAAAAATAAATATTTTGAAATTATGTTCATATAATTATCCTTCAGAAGAATTAATTAAATAATTAATATAATTGTAAATGCCATTTTCTAAGATTAATTTAAAGTTTGAGCATAATAGGTAAATTTTTATTTATCAAATGATTTCATTATTAAAATTTTCAGGGATATGTATATTAAAATCAGGATACAATTGTAGTTGAAACAAAGATCTTGGTTTTTAAATTGTGGTGATTCTATAACATGTAAACAATTTAAGTGTTTTTAATTTTCTCACTAATTATTAATGGAAACATTTATTCATTTTATTGGAACTGGAAAACAACTAGTTTGAACAGCTGACACAGTTGAAAAAGTTTTAATCTGTAGTAATAGGCGTTTTCAAATATATTCAGTTGTATTCTATGCATTTAGCAAATTCTCTGTATATAAAGTACACCACCATAGGAGTCACATAGATATATTACCATTCGTTCATGAGTAAAGACTCACTTGATAAATGCTAATTGAGCACATACTATTTACCAAGATTTGGGCTGGATTTTGGAGTAATGGTGACAAAGCAAATAAAATGAATGAACAATGAGAAAGTAGGTGGATAGATAGATAGAGATGTTCTAAATACTTTATGTATATGTATATACATGCATATAACTCATATTGTCCTCAAATAGCATGAGGAGGACAAAGTTATTTCTCTTTTTGCAGAAGATTAGAAAGAGAAGTAAATTGTTTAGTTAATATTTTTGTTATCACTTTGTGTCATGGCTGCCTAAAGACAGCCTTTTTCCTAGGATCCAATATTGCCAAATAATATTTAGTAAATAAATGAAAAAAGTAGGAATGAATAGATGCATTCAGAGTGAATCTGCACAAATGGACAGCAAAGGAAAGTCGAAATAAATATTTCAGAGGTTAAGTGAGACGAAGAGAGATTTGAATGTGAGGATAATAAAGGATAGAGAGAACTGCTTTAAAATAGGAATAAAAGGTTAATATGCATAAGTGAATTTGTTTAGCAGAAACAGAGAACAGCAGTTGGAATGTAGCGAGAGAAGAGACCAGTTGACTACAGTAAAGTACAAAACTGTTCTGGGTCTTAATGTAAGAGGTTTCAATTTAATATAAGTGGCTATTGTGAGCTCTCAAGGGCTCTTACAGAGACAGTGATGATTAATCCAGGGCAGCGGAAGAGAATTCTTAACATTAGTGTAGAATTGATCAAAGCAGGGTGGAGTGAGCACAGAGAGGCCAGGTAGGGACTAGAGGGCGACGTGGGCCTTTCACACAGACCCTTCAACCTCCATTCAAGGCCCTTCCCCAGTGCCTGTGGTCGTGTCCATTTCACATGAAGTGTAAACAGACACGTAGAGGAATCAAAGCCTCTGGAACTTTTGTAGGGCTAGGTGTTTATATCTAGTTGTCAGTACTTTTCAGCCAAATCAGCCATTCATCAGGGATCATAAAAAGTAAAACAATGTTTAAATACAGTGTGCAGATCCCACTAAAATACTAAAAAACATTTTACAGGGGAGCTTAGCAAAATTATACTAAATCTCATCTGAAAATTTTTGAAAATATATAGCATAACAATGGTGGGCCAACACTTCCCAAGGTTAAACTTAGTATAAAGCTACAAAAATTAACACCATTTGGTATGAAAAAAGAAACACATAGTTTATCAAATAATACAGAGCATGTAAACACAAGAAATGCAGAAATTCGGCTTATGATGAAGTCTCATTTTGTATGAGAGAAGGAATTATGTTTCATAAATTAATTAGTTTGGGATAAGTCATTATTTGGAAAAAATAAAGCTAGATGTCTACCTTACCACTAAATCAAATAGCATTCCAGTTTGATTAAGAGTTTCAATGTAAACAATAAAACAGTGACAATTTAAGAAAAAAGCATGTGAATTTTTTATAATTGTAATGTGCAAAAGTATAAACAAAAGTCAAAAGCTATAGAGACAAATTGATAGGTTTGATTTTATAAATATTTAAAGTTACTAAATTTAAAATAAATGTGATAATTTAAGTTAAATATTCATTGGATAACTAAGAATATAGTTCATAACCTAAATGTGATAGCAAGCACCAGATTTCTCAATTTATAAAAAGTCGATATATATCATGATTAGGTGATGTATTACTCAGTGGGAAAAGCTAATTATATGAATAGACAATTTACAGAAAAAAAAACACACGTCAAAAATAAATCGATTTGGGGGGCTTCCCTGGTGGCGCAGTGGTTGGGTGTCCCCCTGCCGATGCGGGGGATGCGGCTTCGGGCCCTGGTCCGGGGGGATCCCGCGTGCTGCGGAGCAGCTGGGCCTGGGAGACATGGCCGCTGGGCCTGCGCGCCCGGAGCCTGTGCTCCGCGACGGGAGAGGCCACAGCAGTGGGAGGCCCGCGTACCGCAAAAAAATAAATAAATAAATAAAATAAAATAATAAATCGATTTTTGATCTTATCTTACTTGAAATAAAATAAATGCTGGTCAAAATGAAAAATATTTCACACTGCAAAAATATTAGGAATAATAATATTTTCAAATTAATGATAAATATTATGTCCCACACACTGTAGCATTTTACATTATTAACTCATTTAATCAGCCCTATGAGATAAGGAACCTGGCCAGCTTCCTAAAGTGAATAAGCGTTAAGAGTCGTGGTTCAGATGCAAACAGGACTGGCTCCAGGGTCCACTCTCCACAAATATGCTGTGAAAATTAAGAGCATTTTTGATACTTCATACTTGGACACAAGGGGAGAAGCAGAAACTCTCAAAATATGCTGGTGGGCGTGTGAAGCTTTTTGGAGGTTATTTTCGTTGTATTTGGTTGTATTTATGTAATTTTATCCCAGGGGTTTTATTGCCAAGAAAACTGGTTGAACAATGAATTGTAACAATCCTCAAATTTTTAATCAGCTTATTTTATGAGAATGATAGAATCTTATTTCAAAACAGGTAAGGATAGTATAAGAAAAAAATTACAGGTCTATTTAACTCACCTATGCAGATATATGTAAAATATTGTCCGTTCAAATCCAACAGTGTATGAAATTCATAAATTATGACCAAGTAATGTTTATCCAAGAATGGAAAAAGTTAAGCAATAAATAATCTATCAACGTAATTCACCAGATTTAAGGGAGAAAATTATAAATTATCTCAGTAGATTCTGATAAAAGCATTTGATAATGTTTATCTATGGCTTTCAAAAGCCCTCAGCACATTAGAAATAAAAAATAATTTCCTTAACTTGCTAAATGTTGCATATCAAAAATCTACACCAAACATCATTCTTAATGGAGAAATTATAGACTCGTTTCCTCCAAAAGGCAGAACAAGACAGACATGTGTATTCTCAACACTACTGTTCAACAGAGAATAGAGTTCCTAGCCAATGCTGTAAGAAAAAAAGAGGGAAAAAAAGGAATGAAACAAGAAGCAAGGTAGTGATTTTCAGGTAGGAGAAAAACAAACACTATGATTTGTCTTTGATTTTCTCATCTACGTATGCAACAAACATAATCATCAGACTATTATAACTGAGAAAGTTCAACATATTTATTGAATAAATGAATAAATTACAAAATGCCTAACAATTTGCCTGTAGTGAAATAATAGAAAATAAAATATTTATGATAAACATACAAGAAAATGCCTAATAATGATTAAATATGCACTAAGACATAAAAGACGATCTGAGTAAAGGATCAGGAAAGATCTAAATAAATCAGTGAGATGACTGATATAAATATCGAGTTTACTCCAAATTAATTTAGAAATTTGATGCTATGTTAATTAAAATTTCAGCTGAATTTTTTTGAGGATCTCAAGAATCTTATTCTCAAATGTATGCAGGAAAATAAAGATCCAAAGACAGCTAAGAAACATGGAAATTGTTAAAATATCAGTAATAACACTCATCATTAAAATGTCCGTTTTATGAAGGCGGGGTTTTTTGCCTTTTTTGTTCACTGCTAAATCTCTATTATTTACAATCACGTCCGTCAATAGCAGGCACATAACAGACAGACAACAAATACTTGTTGCATGAGTGAAACAGCGTGCTACTGGTGTAATGATAGATTGCACTAGGTCTTGGGAACACAGAAGTGACAATGAATAGTCCCTGACACCATGGAGATTATAGACCACAAAGATATATCAACTTTACACAGCAAACGGTTAGATAAATTTAGTGAGTTCTATCGAAAGAGAAGTACACAGTGCAATGAGTTCTCATAAAATGAGAAATTAACTTGCTGCGTCCTCTGAGATTGGCACTTGTAAACAGTGGATGGACACTGTGAGTGAATCTTTCTTCCTTTACCATTTAGCATAGGGAAAGCTCTGGATGGGCATCATGGCATGAAACTCAGAGAAAAGTTATGGGTAAGGAAATGATATCTCCAGTTAAGCCACAAATCAGACTGTTTCCATGAGACATAGTCTTTAAAAAATTAAATGTGATTTTTAAAGAATATCCAGACCTCTTAGAATCCTAGGTTCCAAGATGTGGTAAGTAAATAAATAAAAATAAATAAATAACAAGCAGATATTTTTAATATCAAAATTTCTTTGGAATTCTACACAAATTTTGATATTTGTATATGTATAATAATTAGTAAAATATTTAAGAGAACACTGAAGTGACATAATTCATATTATATTTCAGAACTGTCGATCTAAATATAAATAAGCTCTATGATTAGATTCCAGTTAATATAAAAGTTAGATTGATCTTGAGAGAAAAAATAAACTAAGAGACAAAGGCATACATTTTTTATTAAATCGTAGTTAGAAGTTATCTTTATTTTCCTAAGAAAGCTATCCGCAGTGAGCTACAATATTAAACCCATGAGTCTGGGAACACAGTCTTTCCTAGACAAGATAATTTCACCAAGCAGCCACTTGAAGGATACTCCCAAAAGTGAGGACAGGACTCATCACCAGGCTTCCAGACATCTGGCTAATAATTTCTAGAGTAATCTACACTTCCTTAAAGTTTGATTATTCACACTGATGGAAGTAATATTTAGAAGAAAGTTTGGAACCTACTGCCTGTGGAAAATGCTAAGTAGAAAGCGTCTATACTTGATGCTATTACTTTGTGGGGGAAAGTCTCAATATACCCATGTACCTATAGCCCAAGTGTTAAGTATTAAGAAAAAATGTTCATATTCCCCCCAAATCAAGACACTGTGAACAATACTCAATATAAATCCATGCACCCTATCTCTTACAGTAGAGATAATTAAGATTTTGGGTTGACTTTTGGGTTTTTCAGTTAAGAACTTTCAAATGCACCTTTATTGAGAAGGTCTTTATATACTTTCTCCTAGCAAGTTTATAACAGGTTTTCCTTTATTATTTCATCTGTAATATTAATTACACAATAATAATGTTACCTGAAAAAGGAGAAGACTTCATATTTGAAGTGGCAGCCAAGTGCCTGCATGAAAGATAAAGTGAATAGTCAGCCCAGCTTGTTATGGCCATGCTATATTTAGAAGATATGGGTATTCTCATGTCGTCTCTTTATAACCATCACTGGGATGTATGGCATTTAAAGCATTATCTAAATGAGCAGACGAAACAAATAAAGTGAAAGTCTTTTACATGACTAACTGTAAAATATCATAAAACAAATAAATTAATTCAATTGCATGCTCCAAATGACATTTTCAGAGCATTGCTTTTGCTTAATGTCTTTTTGAAAGAAGAATTGCTAGGCTCTGTGGAAAGGAGTGCATTTTGAAAACTGTTCCTTGATAATTGTCACTGATATGTTTCCAATTTACAAAATGCTCTGCCTAGAAATGAAGAGCGCCCTTTGCTGTCCTATGGGTGGCAGAAAATGTTTTATTTGGGCTATAATTTCTGAAATAGTGAAAGTTTATCTGAATCATTTGTAATCACCGAGAAGGCAGAATGTGTGAAATAGGTAGGAAGGGGAGCAACTATACATGGGCAATTCCAAGAATGTTCAAATATTCTGATCTCAAAGAATAATCTCACATTTCAAATCAGCATAAGGTGAATCAGCAGTATGTCACTCCATAGTCCACTACATACAAGAGCACAGTATCAGATCAGGGGTGTTTTCAGGGGTTGTGGACCTCACAATTGAGAGGTTGTATCAGAAAACCTAATATGCTTTCACTATGGTGTGTTTAAAGCAGAGAATAGTACCGGAACTGTTTAGGTCAACAGGCTGAGGCATAATGAGGACTGGTGCCCATTCTCCTGGAACCAATGTCTGCCATCACAGCCTATAAAGAAAGGCATCCAAGTGTAAGAAAGGTGCAAACCTGTGTGCTGTGTGTGGGGCTTCTCACACTCTGGGGAATGACGGGCAATATCGCTGTGTTTTCTGAGAGCCAGACTAGAGAAGCCTGGAAAAATCAAAGACACAACACTCCTGATTTGAGTTAGTGTAGCCTGGGAACCTGCATTTTTGCAATATTGAGATTGTTAATAGGCAGGAATATTTTAGCAGCTTTCTTTTCTCTAAAATCTTCTAAGGAAACCTGCCCACTTAGATCATTAGCAGAATGGAAAGAGGAAAAAACTGTCAAAACATTAACTTGTAACTTCAACAAATGTGTATTGAGCAGCTATTATGTGTCTGGCACTGTTCTGGATTTTGTGGCTATAACAGTGAACAGAGCGGATGCAGAACCTGCTCTCCTGGAACTTATCTTTGAGTTGAGAATGACAGAAAATAATAATAGAAACTAGTAGGCAAAACATGATCCCAGATGGTGATAATGAAGATGGTAAATGTGATGATGTGACTAGGTCAGGGAGGAAGAGGCTGGATTTGTGTGTGATACAGGTCATTCAGGGAGGGCTTTTCTGAGGAGGTGATATTACACTAAGAGCTGAATGATGAGAGTGAACAAGCTGTGCCCAGGTGACAGAGAAGGGCATTCTGTGCAAAGAGAACCGCAAGGGCAGAGACATTGAGGCAGAAACAAGGTTGACTTGTTTGAGAGACATAAAGGCCAACATGAGTGTTGGGTAGCAAGTTAGGGAGGAACAACTCGTAATTCTGCAGGATGTCTGGAGAGATGAGATGCTGCAGTGGAAGAGAGACAGCAGTGAACTTTATGTGAAAAATACCTTGTGAGCTGCGGTAAGGAGTTTGGACTTCATCCTCATATATTGGAAAGCTGGAGTGTCTTAAATACACCGTGATTGATTATTATCAAAGGAATGAATAAGTAAAGGGATTTACCATCTGTGGAAGAGACAAATTTAGGAACTTCTTAAGGATAGGAGTGGGTCTCATTCATTTCTTTTTTTTCTTTTTTTTTTTTTTTGCGGTGCGCGGGCCTCTCACTGTTGTGGCCTCTCCCGTTGCAGAGCACGGGCTCCGGACGCACAGGCTCAGGGGCCATGGCTCACGGGCCCAGCCGCTCTGTGGCATGTGGGATCTTCCCGGACTGGCGCACAAACCCGTGTCCCCTGCATCGGCAGGCGGACTCTCAACCACTGCACCACCAGGGAAGCCCCCATCTCATTCATTTCTGAATCAACAATAACAGTGTTGGTACACAGAATCTGTTCAAAATGTTTGTCTAATTAAAAGAAGATATATGTGGATTTCTAAAATATCACGAACGCCCAATTGTATTTTCTAGCCAAAAAAAAGGATGATTTTTCACCAGAGAACAATAAAGAACTTAACTGTAAACCTGTCCCGACTTGAACGTAATCGTGCATAGATAGAAATTTCCTATTTAGCCATAGCTATTCCCTTTCCATGACCGTAACAGATAATCAGACCTTTAGCTATGACAGACACATAAATAAATGTTTGTAGAAACTTGTAATAAATTGATGCTTGTGTCAAGTTTCTAGGTTTTATTTTAGTTTTGGAACTCAAATTTACATTAGTGTAATATCCCTGTGCAGGAATGACTGTAAGCAACCCTCACGTATATAACACTGAAGCTGCAATGTTCCTGAAGGGGGAGGGGTGATACCTAGTGTTAATGACTGATGTATAATTACTGTACCTACGAAAGATAGAGGGTTTCTTGGAGGTACCCTAGGAAAATGCCATATGAACTCTTTCTTTCTTTTCATGGAAAGGTCAACCCCTGCCTGTCTGTTGCTCTGTCTGAAGCATCTCACTTAAGTGATCTCTGCTCACGTGTACCTGGAGTTCTTAGTTGAGCCTAGAAGGCACCTAAAAATCACTTCTCCGTGCAGGGTGTTTTTCTAATCTAAGCAAGGCAAACCAGCCATGAGTGGGACCCCTAGTCAAGATAACCTGTCATTGAAATATCAAGTTACTGTAGGGCAACATAAAAATAAATGAAGTTCCAGGTATACATTTCTTTGGGTAGTTTTGAAGGATAACTACCACCGACTGAATTTAGAGGTGAAGTAATTAATTCCCACATTAATTTGCATTTGTTCAACAACTACTTACCAGAATTCTACGTTTGCAAGAAAAAATTCTAGGGAAGGGAATAGGGTAATAAAACAAGCAAGGAAGCTGATCTTATGGGATAAGGGAGATATCTCAGTAATTGTGCCACAAATTATTTAATTATGCATGTGACTGGTGTTGCAAAAGAGAAATAAAGGACGCCATCAGAAAGCGAAACAGTGGAACTGGCCTGGTAGACTCCCCAGCCTGAGGATCTGAGCATGAGCTATGACCCTCTAAAACTGTTAAAGTTACCTGCATATTTACCCAGAGCAGCAGGGGCACTCCTGGTAGAGGTAACTGCAGAGTGCCACCTACCTCTGTGGCCTCCGACCTTCACTTAAACCATTGTTATGACTCATTATTTTGCCAGACTTTGCCAGTGTTATTTGAAAACTGTTTCAAAATATTTATCCATCTGTTTTTAAAGGGGTAGATTTATCCAAATAAAACTTGTCATATTGGCAGAAATAGAAGGCTATGTTCAGGGCAATAAACAGAACCCGTGTACCTTGGACAAGCTACCTCGAGAGGCAAGCACAGAGCTGCAGCTAAGTGATGTTGCATTCCCAAACCTGATGGGCAGGGCCTTACACCTACTTGAGAACTGTGATGTTTTTCCTGAGGGTTTCAGGGAGCCATTGATGGGTTCCATGCCCTTGAATGACAGAATCAGATTTGTGTTTTGAAAAGATCATCTTGGCTGTAATGTATCAATAGAAAATATACTGGAAAGGGGTAGAAGTGGCCTGGTCAAACCAGGAAGGAGAATCTTGCAGTTAGCAGTCTAGAGTAGATGCTGGCTTTGACTAAAATGGTGACAGTGCGGTAGGCGGGGAGGAATTTGATGTTTTAGATATGGAGAATTTTTAGGTGTCCTTAATATTTGCTATTTTTTCCATAGTATATTCTAGAGCCCAGAACAACTGTAAGGTTATTGGAGGACCTCATTTTTTTTTAGAGGTAAGACTTTTAATTATTTTCAACAATCTTCTAAGAGTAACTAACATTACTCTATAATTTTAATTTAGTGATTTGATCTTACAAGAGTTGTACTTTCACCATCCAAAATCCAGTTAAAATCAAATTCCTGAAGTCAGAAATAACAACAAAAATGGTACCTAAAATATTTTTGCTAACTTAAGAAAAGGAGTGGATACGTTTGAATTTCTTTGCCATCACATCTGGAGTTTCAACACCTGAAAACAAGATTGCCTTTTCAACATAAAAAGGATTACGATGTCTTCTATTTCAATTTTCTTGCATTTATGCATGTTATTTTAATAATTTAAATTATACTAGATAGTTATCAAAAATACAGAAAATTAAACCGTACTAGCTTCTAATATAGAAAATAGATTCAGATAATTAAAATTTTAAGTATTTAGGCATCTGATTGAAGGGTATATTTTATCAAGATATCATGTTTCAACATACTTTGACAACTTTCTATCCCAAATATTCTGAAATAATTGAAAATATGTTGCAAACCAGGAAAAAAGAAAGAGTATAATTAGCAAGCTAGAAATTCTGAGTAATGTCTCAAAGATGGAAAGCTAAATAACCAGGCTGGAGGAGAGATGGCAGTTGAGAAGCTACAGCTCCAAAAATTCTTGGGAAAATGCTACAGTAAAGGCCAGGGGACCTAAGTGAAGGATGAATCAATAAAAGCTCCAATGGGGGAGGGAAGCATTTGGGGAACTACCTGGGTTTACTTACTTTAAAAACCACATTTATTTCAACAAGGACAGTGATCTTTGGCCTTGAACTTGCAAAGGGCAGCAGGCAGCAGAGCCATTTCCCCACATAGCTGTGTAAACTGAGTTAGGTGGTTGGTTGGAGAGAGATTAGAGCTTGGGAAAAAACATAACAGAGTGAAGCTTGAAGTATTTCTAGATTCAGAAAAGAGAGCAGAGAAAGAAGAAAGGGAAGAGAGTATATAGCTGCATATTAATATTCAGTTATGTATCCTTAGAGGCAATAACAAATTATTACCTCTAATTTAATAATAAATTGGGCAAAAGTAAGCAAGAATGTGAGGTATTGGTATAGTACAATAAGTATCCTTGAGGTTACACACATACCCTGCCACACACACACACACACACACACACAATACAGGGTATGCAATAAACAGAGAATAAAAATATTTTACAAGAAACCTGGAAATTATAAAAAATTTATTGTATATTAGGCTGCAAGGAGTCTCAGTAAGTCAAAAAGTTATAAATAACACAATATCATAATATAATTGATTACAAATTAAAAAGAAAAATTTATAGTTTGACATGAATTTATTATAAAATAAAAAGTTTGAAAATAATCAAACTATATATTCAAATCATGAAGATAAAAACATAATAAATTTAATTATACAGTGAAGGAATTAATAAAAGTCAAAGAAGTTAATTAAATGCAAAACACAGTAGTTAGCCTGATTAATGAATCTAAAAACTGGACCTTCGAAAATAATCAATAGAAAAAACTTAAGTGTGATAATATAGCTACACACATTGCATGAGGAATGAGAAATAAAAGACACAAAGGTGACTGAAAATCATAAGAAAATATCATATATTGTATAACAAAAGAATTGAAAATGTTGAAAAATATAAATTATCAAAAATTATTCAAGAAAGAATAGGAAGTTTAAGCAAAAATATCACCTGTTACAAATATTTTTGTACATGTATATCTCAAAATATACTATAACTTATTACAATAATTGTGGTATTGACTCAAAATATTGGTCAATAACTTAGAAAAAATAAGTGTGGAAATAGATCCATATATATATGTATTTAATCTATGATAAAGGTGGCATTTCAAATCAGTAGAGAAAAGATAGTTCTCCACGACTTAAAAAAATTAGTTGCTTTCTTTTATCATGTACAAAATTTAATTCTTATTGTTTAAAAGATATAAATGTTCTTTAAACTTATACATGTATTAGAAAAAAATGAGACTATTTTTGTGACATTGTTATAGGGGTGTTTGGCTAAACCAATACAAAAGTATTACTCTCTGTAGCAATTTATTATACATAAGCATTAGACATTTACAAATATAACTTTCTGTTTTAAGGCATCTAATATGTTGAAAACTTTTCAGGTTGGTGATGCAAGTTTTTTGCTCTGCATTGATTTTGTTCTGTCTCAGGGCCAAAAGTGGGGCCAGGCAAGAATCCCAGGATTGGAGGTGTATGAAGTGTAGCCAAAATCCAATTCAGGAATTACTCAGTTTATTGCACACAATTAGTCCACAACTTAGTCAAACTTGTAGAACCAGAATAGGTAGTAACAAACCACTCCAAACAGTCCAGGGAGGAGACTTCTTAGTAGAAGCTGTATCTCTGGTCCAGCAACAGGTCTCAGGACAGGCACGAGCAGGAAGTCATCCTCTACTCCTACAGGGCCTCTGGTAGCATCCCTTCTGGAACAGCTCTTGCCAGCCTGGAGTTGGATCCTCCAGCAAAGAGCCTCCAAGTCTCCTGGCTCAGTGGTCTCATTTCAAAGGAGACTGTCAGTAAGATATAAGGGTTATGTCCCAGGGGTTCTTGCCTCTATCAGTTGCTCTTTCAATTCCAGCAAAGTCTTTCCAAGGATGTTACTAAAACACATTTCTTATCTAAAGTAACATTCTTGATTTATCATGCTGAGATTGGCCATCCTATATCCAACATTTCAAAACAACTAATATGGAAGTTCACATTGGCCACTGTGACTCCATCTTGAATTACTTGACATCCCTGAATGCCTATGAATTTCACACAAGATGAGTAGAACTTGTAACACACAAAAAATTACATCATAACACCTTTGGAGAAAGTAACTCAGATAACTTTATTAAGAGCAATTATAGCAATCAAAGAGTGAGATGATCATTAATTGAAAAAATAACTCCATTGTATTACATTCAGACTAGCAACCCTAGTAGAATAATATATATTTCAAAAGAGGACACAAATGGAAGACAGTTTGTGTGAATGTAACTTTCTTGGGCCATCTCCTGAAAATGTTATGACATGAGGCCAAGTCTGCTCATGTGAAATGTAGAGGTATCTTCTGCATGACCCTCATCTTCAGAATCACTGTGAGCCATCTCCAAAGTCCCACACATCATGATAAATAGAGTTAATGAATAAAACTGAAATAAATAGATTGACGACATTATGAGCTACTTTGCCTATGTATCCTAAGTATAGCCTAGGGTGAAGATGACGGACAAGAATAAAAAAGGACTGTGCAGTTATTGATGGCAAAGACTGGCAGCTATGGAATATTTTAACACTGTGGGAACTTGCCTAGCTCACACTAACAATTCATCCCCAGTAATTATGATGCATAACTTAACTTGATAGTATGCTAAATTTCCGATATATTTAATGAAGAAACACAATCAGTATTAAAATCTGCAACCCACAGAGAGTGGAATCCAAAGAATTCTCAATTCAATGCCATGTAGTAAGTTGGAGACAGACCATGTTCCTACTTCAGTAAAACTTTCATCTTCCCTTCCTAAGTATGCCACATTTAATTTTCTCTTCAGTCAGTCCATTTCCTACTGCAGAAAATAGAAGGTCAGAATCCATTTTTTATTTGACATAAGACTTTATAGTTCTTGAAGTCAGGGCTCCATAATTGAAAAATGAGAATGCTAAAGTGTCAGACTACAGATTACATTTTTCTTTTTCAAGGGAAAATTCAAACTTTTTTTTTCATAAAAACTAAGTGTTGGAATGAAGCTCAGATGTCATCTAATTGTGAAATCTGTGTTTAAATGTTCTTTGATAATAGCTATGCTTGAGCACTGCAAGGCTGGGTACCAGCACCCCCTGGAATACTTCACTGCATAAAGCAGTGCTGTTCTTAGGGCTTTGTAGACTCATTTGGGCTCGGAGTGTGGCTGATAGGTCTTTAATTAGGTTCTCAGTCATGTGAGAAAATGTCTCAATGAGGATTAGTTAATCAAATATGTAGGAAGATATTTTTTTCTTTACATGTTCTGGAGAAAAACAAATGAACTATATGGCATGGCCCCTACCTACCAGCAATTTGAAATTCCATAAGTAGGTATGTTAGGTGCAATTCGTTGGTAGAAAATATAATATCATATAAATAAACACATATACTGTACCTGGTGCTGTCAATTTTCTAATGGAATAGCTACTCCTAACTCCACCTCCCATTATAGAGGCTGAAAAGTCATGCTTGCTTACCAGCCTTTATAAAGGGAAACATATTCTGGGGATTCAAGAAATGCTTTAACTTTCTTTTCAAAGAAAACAGATCTTAATGAATCTTTTATCTTTTTCTTGAACTGACTACAGAAGCAATGTTTAGAGCTGAGGCAGCCATTTTGTGACCATGACTTGGGGTCAGGGGAGTGCAAAGAAAGTAACAAAAACGTGAACCCAGACTCGTTAGACTGTGGTGACACCAAAAAGAAGTGAGGTGACCAAAATCTTTTGTTAAGTCACTGTTCATAGCTTTCTATTTTCTACATCTGAATGAACATTGATACACATGCCAGTAATTTTAAATGCTTCTGGTTTGATACAGACTCTACAAATAACATTTGTGTTAATAATATTAAATATCTGTGGAATGTTCTATATACAAGCAATTAAATCAATGTCTAATGAGCACAGGTTTTCTGCTATGAATTGTGTACTTCTTTTTTTTTTTTTTTTTTTTTTTGCGGTATGCGGGCCTCTCACTGTTGTGGCCTCTCCCATTGCGGAGCACAGGCTCCGGACGCGCAGGCTCAGTGGCCATAGCTCACGGGCCCAGCCGCTCCGTGGCATGTGGGATCTTCCCGGACCCGGCACGAACCCGTGTCTCCTGCATCGGCAGGCGGACTCTCAACCACTGCGCCACCAGGGAAGCCCTGTGTACTTCTTTTAATTCAATAATTTCCTAGCTTTATCTATTTTCAGGTTGCATTATAATTATATAAATTAATTTTATTTTATATTGGTTATATTTTCCTAGTCAAATGACCATTGCATCATTTTGCAAGATCCTTTTTATTGCTAGTGAAGCTTCTTGCTTTAAAGTTTACTGTGACTGACATCAGGGTAACTATCTAAACTTTGTTTAGTGTTTGCATAGTATATCTTTTATTTTCCATTTTTTAACTTTCAACCATTTTGTGTCCTTATATTTAAGGTTTATCTCTTAAAGCAGTACGAGGTTGAGCTCTAATTTTGTAAATCCAGTACAACATTTCTGTCTCCCTTTGGGTTCCCTCTTCTATATCACACCAGGAAGCTCTGGCCATCTCAGCCTCATTAAATGGAGGTCATTGTTGAGTACAAGTTCCAGTGAAGCATCTCCAGCTGAATGAAGTAATGACATGTCCAGAACATCCTGCAAGTGTGCCCACACCAATGAATACAGCCTTATCTAGTGTTATCTTCCTCCCCACTTAGCCTACCACCTGTACAATCCCAACACCTGCTAGGAGGCTGTGCTACTGGGTAGCATCCTCTTAAGTCACAGGACTTTCAGATACAAAGGGCCAACTTCTTCCACCAACAAAAGAGACAGAGTGACTTGAAAATGCAGTGTTGTCCATTTAATCAGGTTCAGACATGTATCCCTAGTCTAAATTTCAGGATCCCATTCTTCCTCAAAGGTTTTTCACAGGAGAACATTGGCAAGACTGCATTCAACTGCTATTGCACTTCAGCTACCCACGTTATTAAACTTTGTGTTTGATTTTAGCAGCATCAACCATTTGGATAAAATAAATAAGAGATTCTTACAGGGCTGTGATGGGAACTCTGGCTCTCAGACCTTGACGCAAGCTGATACTTAGAAGTCTGAATTTGTCATATTCTATTTGTAATTGCCCAAGTGCACTCAAAAGAATCCATCTCACACTCTTTATAGTCATCTCTACTGCCATAACAGTCAAGTATAACAGCCACTTGGAGTCCCAGGGCATTGAGTCCCAGGGCATTTTCTGCAGCTGTCACTTCATCACAATTAACCTTGATTAATTATGGTGCCAGCGTGCACCATGGACTACTAGCTTCCAATTTCCCAAAGAGTTCAGCTCTGCATTCATCCTCGGAGCATGGCCAAACCAATTCTGAAATTCCATCTTTATGATCAATCTCACGGGACAGTCCCTGATGCCTATTCTGCATTAGTTAGGATCCAGTAAGTAGAGAAAAACCATAGAGTAATATGAATATGGAAATCTTAATATAAAGAATTATTAACAGGAAACTAAAATAACAGGGGATTGCCCAATAAGGAATATAGGACTAGAAGGCATATGGATTAACCATGCCTAAGGCTGATAGAGCACTAGAAATGAGATGCTTCCACCAGGGCTGCGACCCAGAACTTACTGGGAGGGTGTGGCCATAGAGAATAGATACTGGAGAAGTTCTCTAGGTCCTGCTCTGTTGGGACTGTGGACTTGCTTTCTGGAATCCTACGGATCCACCCACAGGAGGGTTCACACCCTGAAACTTACTGAAAACTGTCGAGGAAGTCCCTGGTGAGGTGTCCAAAGGAAGGCATGTAGACAGTGGCACAAGACTGGAGAGGGGCTGCCAGGAAAATGAGTCATGAGGAAGTGTCCAATCCAGCACTCCACTGCACAGGGGCTTGAGGGCCGTGTTCTGAGAGTGGTCACAGGAGGTCCACTGAAAATGGCACACTGCTACCAGGCTGCCTGAAGGGATGCTGGCAGCAGCTGCAATGGGAAGTGGCCAGGTGCTGCTGGCTTTCCAGTAAAGAAGGAAACTCCACACATACTGCAAGAGTTGACAGAGGGGCAGCCCAGAACCAGGAGGAGAAAAACGCTTCCTCCTTCAATGTCCCTGCTCTCGACTGACTAAGGATACCATCTGCAAACTAGCAAAGGAAAAATATTTAAATAACCCAGCTATATTTTCCCAAGGCGGTAATTGGGATGGACTTGGAGCTGAGAATTAATAAACTGATAATTGTCACAATGAAGAAGAAAAACTGAAAGAAAAAGTTAAGAAATCTTATTAGAAATTAAAGATAACATAAGGATAAGATTGAAAGGGCCTATTGAATAGGGAGTATAAAAAATAAGTCAAAGAACTACCTAAGTGAACACACACACACACACACTTATACACAAATATGCCTAGACACACCACAGTAAAAAATTTTATGCATTAAATAATAAGAACAAAAAAACAAAAAAAACCCACAAAACCTTAAGGTCTCCAAAGATAAAACTAGAGATCACCTATGAATAAATGTTAGCCAGATTGTCATCAGGCATCTTGTCAGTAAAAATACATATAAATATAGAAAGAGAAATATCTTTAAAATATAAGAGAAAATAAGCCTTATCTAGACTCCTATCCATGTCAAACTATCATTCAAGCATGAGAGTGATATAACATTTTTAGAAATGTAAAGATAATTTTGCTTTATGTAGATTCTTTTTCAAAAAATCTCTGGAGGATATATTTTTGCGAGAAAAGATAAATGAGTCAGAAAGAACAGGCATCAATAATAGGAAAGAAAATAGTAAAATAAAAATTGAATAAAAATTAATAAATTATATTATTGATCAAAACTACAGATCATATCATCTCAGAAGTGAGGAGGGAAACTAGAAAGGTGTAAATAAATATGTTAAGCTGTATCTCTTGATTAGCATCAGATATTGTTAGAAATTTAAAATTTTAAATAAAAGCTAAAATTTTCAGAGTAACCACCAAAAAATGTAGGTAGATTGTACAATGATAAATATTTACTTAAAAAAATGGACCATAGAAATCTTGACACCTTCAACAAATATCAGATAAAAGAAAACAAAGTAAATGACTAGAAAGCATGGTCAATAGATCATAGGAAAACATATGGAAGGAAAAACTAGAAATATATATGTCACAACAATAAATATGAAAGGATTAAAGTCACTTATTAAAGACAGATTCTCAGAAGAATCTTCTTCAGTGAAGAACACCGAAATCTCAATGACATAAGAATCTGTAAATAAATATAGGAATAATATAATAAATAAATAAAGGAATGTAAAAGATACGGGCTACATGCTAGCACACTGACAATGGTAATAAACAATAAAATAACATTCAAGGTGAAAATTGTGTAAAATGAGGGAAATTTACTTTGCTGAAAGGTATAATTCTTCAAGATTCAACAGTTGTGAATTTTAGGCTCCTAAAATATAGCTTTGATTTATGTAAGATAAAAACTGATAGAATTCAAGGAGAAAATGAATCCTTTATTATGGTGTAAATTTACAACACAGATCTTTCAGAAATTAGAAGACCATGCAGGGAAAAAGGACACAAATACAGAAGACTTTAATTTCATATTTGAGAATTCTTATTGTATATGTAATTGTAAGAGCATAAATGAGTAGAAACATCTCTACACGGCTGTTATTTCATAAATGTATCATATAAATAGTGTTGGTTACCTCAACAAGGGGGGCATATTTCATTGTGAAATTTCTAAATTCCACTGGTTACACATATTTAAAATTTTTACAACAAATCCTGTCAAGAATAAAGTAAGCATGTATATAATAATTTATGTAAATATTTATTTATGATGATTTTCCAATATTTAAAAATCTCTTCATGTTATCCATGTATGCATGTGTGTATGCATTTATGTGTATGCGTGCATGTGTGTGGATGTGTGTAACCCAAGCATGATTTAAAAACTCCCTGGTGACTTTACTACGCAATCAGGTTTGAAAACACCAGCAGAATGTTTGTTATCAAGTGTGGTATAGCTAAAGCAAGCATACACGCTGGTATAGACAGAGCCTTTCTTCAGCAAGAATCTCAAAATTTAAGTTCTAGTCACTGGTATGCCACTGAGTTAAAAATGAAATGGCTTGATTTCTCTCCTTCAGTGTCTACTTTTGCAGATCTGTGGTAACAATACCTGGCATACTTATCTTACAGACTTAACATGGGAATCAGATGCAATATTAGAGGTGAAAGTACCTGGAAGATTGTAAAGCAGTCCAGCTTTATTGCATTGCTATTAAGTAATCCAATTTTATGGCCTAATTTAAACAAGGAAATTGCTTTAGAAAGAATTATCTCCTAAATTGTTCAGAAATTTTAATACAAACAGCACAAGGACACAGAATGAATATTTCTCCTAATCATCTATTTGTAATTAAATTACAGATAAACTTAACATGATATGTTAATGAAATAGTAAATAGTTGAAATTGCCAATAAGAAATCAATTGAAAGACTTTTTTCCGGATGGAAACTTTTTTCACATGCGTAACAGAATATAACCCCTTAAGAAAAAGGATGGTAGCTTGACTTTCTTTAGAATTGTAGGGAGGAGTGTTTGCACACAGATTCCTGGAAATTGCTTAGCATCCCAAGGCACTTTATTTATTTGTTTGTTTTTTGAGAGCATAAATTTATTTTTATTTTTTTATTAATTTTTATCGGAGTATGGTTGCTTTACAATGTTGTATTAGCCTTCACTGAACAACAAAATGAATCAGCCATACACATACAGGTATCCCCTCCCTTTTGGACTTCCCTCCCATTTAAGTCACCACAGTGTGTTAGGTAGAGTTCCCTGTGCTAAACCGTATGTTCTCATCAGTTGTCTATTTTATACATAGTTGATACCATGTATAAATTTTTTAAATTGAGATAAAATTCTCATAACATAGAATTCACCAATTTAACCATTTAAAAGTGTACAATTAATTGTTTTTTAGTGATGTTAAGTGACCATCACCATCACCTAATTTCAAAGCATTTTTATCACCCTAAAAAGAAAGTATATCCATTAAGCAGCCACTTCCCATTCCCTCATTTTTCCAGTCCCTGGAAGCCACTAATTTCCCTTCTGTCTCTGTGAATTTGCCTGTTCTGGACATTTAATTCAAATGGAATCATACAACTTGTGTCTGGCTTTTCACTTAGTGTTTTCAAGGTTTACCCATTTTGTAGCATGTATCAGTATTTCATTCCCTTTTATGGATAAGCAATATTTCATTGTATTGATTACCATATTTTGTTTATGTATTCATCAATTGATAGACATTTGGGTATTTCCACTTTTATGAATAGTGAAGAGCATTGCTATGATCATGTGTACAAGTTCTTGAGTGAACGTATGTTTTCAGTTTTCTTGGGCACATACACTTATTTGAATCCTGTGAGAACAGTAGTCTGGTGGTGCAGGGGAGAATGGAAGCACCCATATCAATCCCTTCACGGGTATAGGGAGAGGCTCCTACACCCTCCCCACTGCCTGGGGCTTCTCTCCCCAGGCACAGGAGCTCTGCTCAGATGACAGTGTCAAATCATCACTCACTCCGGAAAGAGTTTGGAATTTCCAGCCTCGGTGTCATTTGATGTAAACATCATACAGTCATGCATTCTTTAGAAGCCCAATTGAGATAAGTGGTCTGAGGTTTCTGAACTGTCATATTTTTGAGTAAAATAAGGAAAAAGATTTGCAAGCAAAACTTTTGTCCCTGGTGGCCTCCCACTAGCGCACCCCGACGCTCCCTTGTGCCAGCTCGGCTTTAAATTTCTCCTGAGACTGAGTTCTGGGCAAGTTGTTATGCCACTTTTATTTCATGTTCTCAGTATGACCAGCATAGTGTACAATCACACACTATATATTTGGCAATATTATATTGAATTATGACTGAATAGTGTCAAAACACACCATTAAAAAATCACATTGATTTAATAATCACTTGAAGCACAGTCTGTAATGTACATATTTTTGTACCTGTCATGTGGAAGTCCCATATCGAAGTCACCTTAAAATCTGCTGCAAAGCTGACCTTACTTTTCCTGAGTTTTACCTTATTTTCTATATAATGGGACTTTCGTATTTTTATCTTAATATCATGAATCTATTTCAGTTGGCCTATTAATCTACTAACCTAAATTCCTCATCTTAGATGCACACATTGGCCATAATTTTATTTGAAAAAGCAAAATTGTTTTCTGTGGTGTGATGTAAGGAGCACCTATACCATACTGGAAAGATATATTGAAGTTGTTTCTGCCTTACTATTCAGGGCTTTCTATAGAGCATTGCTTCCCAAAGGAGCAGAGAGGAGCAGTCACTCTATGGTATTAGCAGCCAGATGCATCAGACAGCTTTGAAATGTATGCATCAATATCGAACGCAACCCAAGTGAAATCACAGGCAAAACTCTTTATGATAGAATACAGCAACCCTTACAAGAACTCCTGTATATTTGTTACTTTCTATGAGCCAGGATTTGTGCAAAACATTTTAAGTGTAATATATATCTCATTTGACCTTGAGAGTAGATGTAAAGCCCATTCTACAGTTGGTAATCTGGACAGAGTGAGTTGACGCATTCAGCCAAAGTCACGGCAATGTAAGTCATGGGGTTGAGATTCAAAGCCTTGTTTTTAATCACTATTTTATATAACTTTTTAAAAAATTTTCATTTTATATTGGAGCATAGCTAACTAAAAACGTTGGGTTAATTTCAGGTATACAGCAAAGTGATCCAGTTATATATGTAACTTTTTAAATAGGAACAAATAACTTGAATTTTGCAGATGGAAAATAAAGACTCTCTAGTTTGCACCTTGAATTTCAGTTACTTATCACCCTTGAACCTAGGACATGGGTCAGTAGGGCATGAAGGCATGTGACAGGTATGTGAATGTTACACGGATAACAGAATGAGCTGGTCAAAGAAAACGGCAAGGAAAAGGGCAACCTGGACTATACTTGTCTTGGTCACTTTTAGTTAAGAGAATACCAGTCTGGGGACTTCCCTGGTGGAGCAATGGTTGAGAATCCGCCTGCCGATGCAGGGGAAATAGGTTCGATCCCTGGTCGGGGGAAGATCCTACATGCCGCAGAGTAACCAAGCCCACGCGCCACAACTACTGAAGCCCGCGCGCCTAGAGCCCGTGCTCTGCAACAAGAGAAGCCACCGCAATGAGAAACCTGCGTACCGCAACTAAGAGTAGCCCCCACTCGCTGCAACTAGAGGAAGCCCGCGCACAGCAACAAAGACCCAATGCAACCAAACATAAATAAATAAAAATAAAACATTAAAAAAAGAGAGAATACCAGTCTGTCTTGTGGAATCATGATAGTTATATCTCTATATAAATTATGCTTCTTATTAATATTTTTAAAACATGGTCTCAATTTGATAATTTCATTCTTCATCTCAGATTCTGATTATGTATGATATATAATTCAACTTTTATATGCACATACAGATGTTTACATGTCTAAATTAACTGTTTATTAAACTATAGGTAATCTTTGTGATGGATATAGAATTCTGTTCTATTTTCGTAATTCCCATTCAAGTACTGTTAAAAGTATCTATGTGAAATAAGTGAACCCAATCCATAGTTAGTATAAAGACTAAGAGGACCATCTTAACAGAATGTATAATACAAGATTCCTGTATTATTTGAACTCATAATCTGAATTACACTATAATAATGTACATTTTTCCCCAGGATTCACCATTTGAATTGAAAACCCATATGACAAATATGCATACACAGATCAGGGGATCTTTCAGATGTGTACAAGCCTTGGTGGGAAGATATACAGTGAATCAAGTCATATCTCTGCATTTGTTTTGATTAAAATACAGTTAGTTCTCCTCATTTTTAGACATGTTGTGCATTACCTATAATGTATTCCCCACATTATTAAAAGAACATATCTTCTAAAATAGTGGCATGGTCTCTTAGGAAAGCAGGCAAGTTCATAGGCTTAGCAAAGGCTATGCATCAAAAGGATTTGAAAGTGATAGAGTGATTGAAAGAGGTGAATGACGAAAAGTCATAGCCTTGCCATGCATATTTCACCATAATTCATGTAGAGGATTTCTGAGGATCAAAAAAACTTAAGTGAATTATGTAAGTTTTGTGGATTCTGGAAAGCTTCCAGAGGACATGTAACCTTTGAATAAATAGACGAATACCTCCCACTGTGGAATGTTGGCTCCAATCAGCATGGATATCTTTGAGACCATAAGATACAATGGAAAGCACTGATCATTGTCAAAGGTCTGATGAAGATGCTGATGGAAAAAGAAGATGATTTGGTTAAAAAAATGTATTTTAAGCAAAGCCAGGGTATGTGGAGAAATCTTAAAACTGTGTAAAAATGAATAACTTGAAGATCACTTGTAATTAATTTGCAGCAGTCTTCCTTGGTGAGTTGCAATAGCCTATTGACAAAATGGTTTTACTACAAGGCAAAACTTTAATCTGAATGAAGTTGGGTCTTTTTCTAAGTAAGTGCTATATAGTACTTTCACTTTTAAAAAAAGAACCAGGATATAAGGCATTCAAGAGTCAGCTAATGTTGTGTACAGATGGGCATTATGGGGATGATGTTTCTGTTGAATAATTTCTTGGTTTATCAAAGCCAGAAACCTAAAGTCGATGAGTGATCTTTGCACTCCTCAACCCCACCTCATTGCTCGTGCCCATAGAACCAAAAATTTACCAATGACTTCCAGACATTGTGCAGTTGGTGGTGCAGTTAGACCCGCTTGGGGTGCTAAAGCAGATTGCACTCCTTTGATGATGGATTTACAGAAAATCTTTGACATCAAGAAATCATTTTCTTCATTACTCAGTTTTGAAAATAAAGTACTTTTAAAAAATTTGTTTGATGTGGACCATTTTTTAAAGTCTTTATTGAATTTGTTACAATGTTGCTTCTGTTTCATGTTTTGTTTTCTGTTTTGTTTTGTTTTGGTTTTTTTGGCCGCAAGGGATGTGGGATCTTAGCTCCCCGACCAGGGATCAAACCTCCACCTCCAGCACTGGGAGACGAAGTCTTAATCCCTGGACCACCAGGGAAGTCCCTGAAAATAAAGTATTATAACAGTAAATAGAATGTGGAATAAACTGGACCTCCATTTTTGTCCTGACTTCCAAACTTCTGAGGAAGTGTATAATAAAACACAAACAGTATTGTAAGGGCAGCTCTCTTGAAGTGCACAGTAAAAATGAACAAATTTAAGCATTATACAGCAAAGAATATACTCTCAAGTAGCTCTTTAAACTTGGCATCTTATCATTGTTCAGAAAATAGGGAAAAATGAAGATCACAAATACTCATTGGATAATTATTACTCTAAATCCTTATATTTTATTTTTTATAAAGAAAGAAAAAAGCATTTTAATTAACAATTATACACTCCTTGGAGAGTTTTAGATATTTTAGAAAAAAAGGGTTGTTTTTTATATTTTTGTGTGTGTTAGGAATGAATTACTCTTTTTCTAATTTAAATTAACCTATCGATGACTTCTACTATCTAAAGATTCACTATACAATAAATATTTGGGAAAATATTAGATTCAGGTAAGTGACTTTATTAGATCCTATTTTAATCATATTTAATCACTTCAATAATCATTCAAGCCAATTTCTCAAAAACAATCTTTGAATGTATAGAATTTACTGATGGTTGTGTTGGAAATGGAAGTTGAAAGCTAAACCCATTTTATTTCAGGTTTCTTATCATGGTTTCTCCAAAATCAGTTACTAAAGCAAAGGAATATTAAGTTTCTAAGTTTCTAATCCAAGTCCATACATTTAATAAGGACCAAGATAGAAATAGAATTCAGATTAGCTGATTTCTAACTCAGTGCTCTTAATAATCAGTCCTTAGGAACATTTTTATCTAATTGAAGGAAAATATATTACAACTAATAACAGTTATCCCTGCTCTTTGTAATTAATTGGTAGCCCTGTTGAAGTCAATGCCTCTAGAAGTCTTTGAAATCCACAGTGTAGTTATATGTTAGAGTTTCAGAAGACTTAGGTAAGAAGACATTAAAAAATTTGTTATGCAAACCAAGAAAATAAGGTTATCCCAATCTCACAATTTAGTGCTCACTTGAGACCCAGGGAGACAAAGCATTTGTCACCAGGGAGATCAGAGGAGTGTACTTACAAATTAATGTTTTCACAATATTCATGTAAATAAGACAATGCCTCCTCAGACATTTGGTTACGTATATTGGGGTGAATTTATAGTTGTCTAGGACAGACTGTTTAATGAAGTTTACACAGACAAGTGGAAACACATAATCATTAATATTAAAGATTTTAAAGATATTTGCAATAACAGAGGATAAAAATTTTCCCTCATTCCAAAGTAATTGCTTTGAGCCTGTGCTCCTTTTGGGATAATCGTTGGTATGTTGCTTCTTATTAGAAGCCTATCACTTGTTTTTCTGATCTTTCTGACACATTTTATGACATTCAGGTAATGCTTGAAACAGATGTACACAAAAATATTTCCTTATGAAATTGACTTCCTTAGATTAAATATTTAAATTGCAGCTCCATTTTGGAATAAACAGTTTTAGAAAAGTAATGTGCAGACATTAATAATATTAAAAAACAGAAATGTGAAATAAAAATAATTACAGAAAAGTACCTCCCCACCTCATTAATCCCACTTCACAGTAGTAATTACAGGTAAACACTTGGTGTATATCCTTCTAATTTCATGACAGTCTATCCATCCAACATTTTGTGCATCAATGAGATAGATTCTGTACTGCAACCTGTTGCATTTTGTTGTTTTGGGGGAGTAGGGTTGGTATGTGTGCTGCTATTGTTTTTCCTTTCACCTCAAAGCTTCTTTTGGACATATATTAGTGTAGGTTCACATACAACTATTTGTATTTTCTTTAGAGATCGTTGCAACACATTTTGGCATACATTTCCTTCAGGTGTATGTCCTTTACTATTGATAATTTGCCCTTGGTTACTTTTATTTTGTTGTACTCTATTATCAGGATAGAAAATCTTCAAATTCAATTTGAGTAGCTTTAAGGCTGCAATAATGTCAATACATAAAATTGCAGAGCCACATATATTTTTTATTCCTGGTTTTCGGTGCAGTCATCATAGGAGGGTTACATGAATATCGGCCTACAGTGGTTTTCCAAGATGACTTGAAAGAAAAGACATCTGATCTGAAATGTAGAGGACTCAAATTCTTAGCCCTGTCATTAAATTATCTTTGTGAGCTTAGGCCTTGATTATCTCATGTGTAAATTAAGGGTATTAAACTAGATGATACCTAAAATAATATTATTCTATGATTGTGTTTCATACAGCTAATCATTAATTTTCTCTTTTTTTAAAGTAATCCTTTTGCAGATGTGCTTCTGCAATGCCAGATTGTATATAATTTTCTTTACTAAGGCACTCTGATTGTTGAGAAAGAATATAATATTATGTATTCAAATAGACAAGCTTATTAAAATACATATGCAGTAGAGATTTAGATTCATTATCTTTAATTCAAAATGTTCTTTTATTTCTAAAGCAACAAAAGCTGTCTGGTTTACTAGAGCATATTCTATATATACCTAACTCTTCCTGAAAATAAGTTTAGCAAAGTTTATCAAAAATAGTATTTAATCGTGGCTTCCCTGGTGGCGCAGTGGTTGAGAGTCTGCCTGCCGATGCAGGGGACACAGGTTCGTGTCCCAGTCCGGGAAGATCCCACATGCCGCGGAGCAGCTGGGCCCGTGAGCCATGGCCGCTGAGCCTGCGCGACCAGAGCATGTGTTCCGCAACGGGAGAGGCCACAACAGTGAGAGGCCCGCATACCGAAAAAAAAAAAAAAAGTATTTAATCTAATCACAGTCAAAGGTTTCAGTGCCATCTTTACCATCTGTGATCATTCGGTGTGATGTCCAGGACTTCATTATGATCTGCTCTCAGGATGCTTGATTCGGCAGAATCTGCCTTGATCATAAGCCTGACACCTCACTGATTTTGGAAAGATGCTATGTTATATAAGTTGATCTTAAATCTGCAAGTGTTACTTAATCTTTCATTATTCATCTATATACCACAGATGTTTTTGAATGGGTTAAGCAGTAAGATACAAAAAGACAAATTCTCAATGGTTTTATTAGTCATAGAGAGTATTTCCAGGAATTCTTTTAAAATATGTTAGAATCTGGATAGATTCATAAAGGAAAGTTATGAGGGCCTCCTTTGGGATGAGGCAGAGACAACTTTATCTGCTATAATTATTAGTTGCCCATTTATCTATGCCAACTGGTAACTCCCAAGAGTCAAGAATCAATGCATTACATCTATTCTGGATATCATGCCAGCTGCTCACAGGATGGAATGCATGACATATTAGCCAAGAAATGTTGTGTGAAAAAAGAATGATGAACACAACTGCTTAGAGAAAAGTGTTAAAACTGATTTTATCATGATGGTCCTAGTTGTCACACAAAATTAATAAAATCTAGGAAACCCAACTCAAGCATGTCCTATGTGCAAGGCCCTTTAGCAAGCAGTGTGGTTAGGAAAAAAATTCAATAGAGCATTATCCAGCCACAAGAGATTACAGTCAAGTAAGTCCAATAAAGCTTATACACACAGAAATATTAGACAGCACTTTGTAATCCTACATAAACGGCACTTAGAGAAATACTTGATAACTGAGAGAGGTGAAGCCTTTGAATGACACATTGTGTCAGATGTCTGTAATTTAACATATTATGTAAGGACATGCTCAAGTGTTTTTCAAATAATTCCCAGTGGAGGTGGTAAATATCCTCTGTGTTTACGCTATTGTGTGTTTAGTTTTATTTATTTTGCAGCATGGTATCAGTAAATTTTCTGTCTTTGCATACCAGTACACTGAATAAAAGCACTGGAGAATGACTTTTTCCAAGAAAGCTGTCATTGAGAACCATTAATCCTAATTGTACCTCACCCTCAAACTGTGAAAGTAAGTGATAGTCGGGGATGGTTGTTTATAAGCAGTTGTTTTACCATAATATGAAATGCAGTGTGTTTTACGTGTACATTATCTTTCTCTTTCAAAAGAATTTCCAATTTCCTTTTTCCCTGTGAAGAATATTGTAAGGATATGCAAAAATATTAAAATGTATTTATCACCCAGATTCAGAATTATTATTTCTTTTATGTCTCAGACTTGACCCTTTGATGTGTACACTGTGGCCATTTTAGCAAGTACACTTACTGTATCAAATATGTATTTTTTTAAAAACTAAAGAATACATCTATATCCATATCTAGAATTAGATCTAGATCCACATCTGTATCTAGAACTGGATCCATATTATTTAAAGGAAATACATATCCTAAAATTATATGAACCTAACTAAAAAGCTTCAAAACACATGTAGCAAAATCTTATAGACTTGAAAAGAGAAACAAATCCACAACTATATTTGGAGGCTGTCGGCACTTGTTCATAATTGATAAAACAAGCCCGTAAAAAAATCAGGAAATGTCTACAAGGTTTAGAGAAAATTATCAACAAATCTGACTTAATTTATATACGTAGAACTAGCCAAGAAACACAGAACGTTATAGTCGTTCTTTCCAAGGGTACATGGGACATTCACCAAGGTAGACTATATGCTGTACAACAAAACACCTTCAAGACATGTAAAATATCAATATTATCCAAGCGTATTCTCTGACCACAACAGAATTTAGTCAGTTATCAATAATATGAATACATTTGAAAGATCCTCAAATATTTGAAAATTACAGTAAAAAATAACAACCACTCTGAATAAGCCAGGAATTAAAAAGAAATAAGGAAAATTAGAACATTTTGGAATTGAATAAAAACATATCATACCAAAAACTTGAGATATGTTTTAAGGTTAATTTACTGCGTTACAAGCTTATATCAAGAATGAAAACATATATATATATATATATATATATATATATATATATTTTTTTTTTTTTTTTTTTTTTTTTTTGCGGTACGCGGGCCTCTCACTGTTGTGGCCTCTCCCGCTGCGGAGCACAGGCTCTGGACGCGCAGGTCCAGCGGCCATGGCTCACGGGCCCAGCTACTCGGCAGCACATGGGTTCCTCCCGGACCGGGTCACAAACCTGTGTCCCCTGCATCTGCAGGTGGACTCTCAACCACTGCGCCACCAGGGAAGCCCGAAAACATATTTTAAAGCAACGATACAATCTTCCACAGTTAGAAGCTAAGAAAGAGCAGCAAATTGAACCTAAAGTAAATAGAAGTTTAGATATAACAGCTGAAAATATTGAAACAGTAAATAGATAATAACAGAGAAAATTAATGAAATGTAAAATGAATTCTTATAGAATACCAATATAGAAATAAAACTTCAGCAAGAACATTAAGAGCAAAAATTAGAAAAGAATTACCAATATTAGGGATAAGAGATGAATAGAATAATGCATTCATTAGAATAATAAAGAATATTAATAGAATAATAAGAATTAATGGAGTAATCAGAGAATATTATAGCCATTAATGGAGCAATAAAAGAATATTATTTAAAAAACTTCATGCAAAAAAAAAAAAAAACAAAAAAACTTCATGCAGCAAATTTGAAGATAGATGAAATGGACAGATTCCTTAACAACAGTTTACCAGAACAACTCAAGAAGAAAAAGAAAAGTGGAATATCTTTATATATATTTAAAACATTAAAAATAATCAAAAACCTTGTGATAAAGAAAATTTCAGGGCCCCATGGCTTCACTGTTTTTTTCTACCAAATGTTTAAAGGGAAAATAAAATGATAGCTACAGAAAATCTTTCAGAAAATGGGTTTTGAGGTCAGTATTATTCTAAAACTATAAATTTACAGAGAGACAACAAATCTGAATTTTTATAAATGTAGACAAAAGAACCTTAGAAAGATATGAGCAAATTGATTCCTGTTATTTATTATAAGATCATACATCATTCCAAGTTCAGCTTGGGGCCATCTAACATTAACATTATCTATCCTAGATACATCAAAGGAAGTTGAATGGAGAACTAAAATTTACCTCAAGTGAAAATTAAATATTCAACCTCGAATTCATACTGCTAAATCTAATTGCTACTTAGCAAAACATTGTGGATTAGAAAACTGAATTTTGGTGAACTCCCTTAATTTTGTTTCCTCCCATCCATGACTGTTTCAGCCATTAGTATGGGCCCTCTATAACCCTTCAACACTGGGAGTTTGTTCAGGGAACGGTCTTCACTTCCAGAGCCTTCATGATCTTAGCCCCCTCCTCCTGGATGTGAGCTGAACATAATTCTGTATGGGCTGAAGAGTACAAATACAAGAGGAGCAATCTCCACATGTTGTATTAATGTCCTTGGCAAGCACATGCATTAGTGGTTTTAACAGATCTGCTCACATCATTCAATATTAGTTTTAAAAGAACTTCTAGATCTTTGTTTTGAAGCCAAGATACCTCCAATCAAAAGAGCTTTTGATTTTGATCTTTTGAAACTTAGAGCCTATTAAATTTTATCCTGCTATATGAGAGTATTGTTATACTTGATCAATGTATTTTGCATTATAGCCTCATATCTGTAATAACTATCCCTACCAACACTATACTGTTTATTCTATGCCAAGTTTGAGAAAAATGGAAGTGATTTTCTTCTAAGTTAGAAATGATTCATCAATCTACACACTTTGAGTATAGCTGTTCAACCATTTTTATATATATATATTCAATTTGATATACAAATACATCATGAGGCATGGTGCTAAATGGCTTAGTACAATTAAGATAAACCATAATGGCCACAGTTGGGAGCTGTATAAGCTACATAAACAATTCTTTCCAAAAATAGGCATCTGCTAATAGTTATTTTGGTATTTCTATGGTGAATTTCATGTTATAAATAATAAGCGTATTTATCTTTGCCAGCTTCTGAAAAATTTGGGAAATTCCCCTCACTTGTTATGGACCATTCCAAAGGCACTAAAATTGTCTAATGATATAGCTTGGAATGAGTTGAAATTCACCAGTGTTCAGTTATATGCATGTTAGACAAATACAGAATGATTTTCTTTCCATTTTAATTTTGTTATGAAGTTGAAATAGCTGCCTTTAACACTTCTCAGCAAGATGTTAATTGCTGTGTGATCAACCTTTTAACTGGTTTCACTCTTGCTTTGCCTCTTGTTCCAAATTCTTTTTCTATTATTTCATATAGAGCCTGGGTCTCAAGTCATCATTCTTGGGGTTTACTGGAAAGTGTCAGCCAACTGGATTTCTGTGAAAATCAATGTCTCAGTCACAGCTGAAGCCAGGAAAAGAGTTGGGAAGAAGAGAGTGACCAAGGTCTAAAGATGGAAGCCATTCAAAGGAGACAAATTCCTGCAGAGACATCTCCTCCTCACCCCATGGACTCTCCACTGTGTCATCAGAGAATGTGTGACATGATTGGCATTTGACCTAGATTCAACTATCGCTGAAAAATAGCTCTGGCACAAAGTAAAGAGTGTACAATAAAATGTGATATTTGCAGCTGGCATTTGACTTTGTTCTCTTGTTATTTTATGTGTCAGATTTAATCATTCTCTGGTACTTTGCAATTGCAGTAACCAGAAGTGGTAGATCTTACCAGCCTTTAGGGTTGACATCATGTCGTATTAATACTGGGTTCTACCATCACATGAACAACTGTGTGTATTCCCAGAAAGTTTTATATATACACAACTTTATTCTTTGGGCTTAAGTTTATTTTTAAGTGATAATTCAAGGTCATTTGCTTCAACTAAATTGTTCCAAATATTCCTGGGTACTAAGACTGATTTTTTTGTTAATTCATCAGCTATATCTTCATAATCTTAAGAATCTGGAACTGTGTTGTTCAATACAGTAGCCAGTATCTACCTGTGATATTTAAATTTAACTTAATTAGAATTAAATAAATTTTAAAGTTCAGTTTCCCAGTATCCACATGTGAATAGCAACTATTTATTGAAAATAATATTTATATCACCATGGAAAGTTCTATTGTACAACACTGGTCCAGAATACTTCTTGGTATGTAGAAATTAATGGACCTTATTCCCATCTTATTATTTATTTTAATTGTAAAAAGAATGAATGGAATCCTTGCCATTGGGGATAGAGTTCTCTTTAGCTAAATCCTATCAACTGCATTATTCAGTGAAAAGGTATGGAAGCAGAAGAACAGGTTTCAAGTCAATATCTCCCACCTGAAAAAGTCCCTTAACCTGTCTGAGCCTCGCTTCTGTCTAAGGAATTAATATTATCTGCCCTGCCTACTTCATAGAATTCTCAGGAAGACTTAAGTATCCTAAATGACAATCAGTGATGAAGAAGAGGAAGCTAGAAACAGGTAGCCATTTCTCTAGCAAAGTACAGGACTAGCTGGAGTATAGACTCCAAGGCAGTTATCTGGCAATACAGCTTCACTTTCCAACTGGAAGCCAAATCTTCCTGATTTGTTACAGCTTTACTCCTTAAGATGTCTGATCTTTTTCACTGAACAGGTATCTCCAGGTGGAAGAAAATGGCATCTCCAAGTGATCTTAAGTCATCCATCTGTTTGGGTAGATCCCAGCCAGTACTAAATAAAAGGAGGACAGTCAGACATGGAATGTTGGAACCATGGTCAAGTGGACTCTACTGCAAAGCAGATCTCCTGGTTTGTGTCAGTAGGTATCAGTCAGAAATCTAGGCACACAGACAGGCAGAGCAAAAACAAAGGTGGTGGAAGAGGAGAACACATTTCTGGAGACATGCAGTTCCAAAGATTACTCAGACACATCAGATATTTGTATGTAAGTATATATATATGTCACATACCTACGATCAGGCCACCCAAGATGGCTGTTCTCTGGCTTTCTGTACATCCCCTGCCCGACCAGTCCCTGCTTCACCTACACCTGCTCACATGATTGACCTTCCCTCTTAGTCATAGCACCTAATCAGTAACTGCCTACATAACTTGCTCCTGGTCCCATCTGTAATTATTCTGATTTTTAGACATGTAAAGGGTGTTGCTCCAGGAACTGGCTTCAGACGTTTAAGCTCCCCCATCCATTAAACCATTAGTGTCTCTGTTGCTGACTACAGGCTCTTTCTTAGGTCTTGAGGCTGGGCAAGTACAGGGCTTGCAGGCCTGTGGCGTGCAGTCTAACAACATGCAAGTGTGTGTGTGTGTGTGTGTGTGTGTGTGTGTGTGTATACATATATATGTAAATATATATTCACATACAAATATATATAAAGTAAAAAATCTTTTAGAATTCTAAATAAAGGGGTAATAATAATTTTACTACAAGACTTTTTAGTGTTTGCAATACATTACTATGCTAATATGCTCTGTATATCTTCAAGAAAAGGAGAATATTTATAATGTTTCCCAAATACTTTTTGAACCTAGAATCCTTTTTTATCACAATGATCCATAACACATACCTTGCTACACACTTAGCACTTATTTAAAACAATAGACTAATTTCTTATGAACTTCTGTTATTATTGAGGCTTTTCAAATAAACGTTCAATGACTCATTCATTAAGGGATAGACACATTATTAGAATAAAGGCCAAAGGAGAAGCAGAATAAAGTGGTTCAAAACAGTGCAATAGACCAAACCAAGCAAATGAAAACCTAGTCACTTTACAGACTTTCAGAGAAGGAAACGATACATATTACCCCTTGAAGGTGGTAGAACAGAACAACATAAAACCAAATTAAATAAAGTAAAAACTACTTATTAATCTATAGTAGTAAAAAATGGAGGGGAGAGAGAGGAGATAGAAGGAAAACAGGGAAAACACTAGCAAGGAATATATGAGTAAGTCAGAAAGAAAGACTTTTGTTTTATTAAAAACAGAGAAGGAAGGAGGGAAAGAAAGACATATGTACAAAAATTGAGGATAAATGCAGAGAAACCTATATAAAATGTGTAGTTTTTAAAAAAAAATTATAAAACTGTATAGTGGGCTATAAAAAGATAGAGATTAATATAATCTGTTTAATTCTGAAGATAACAGTTTTGCTGCAGTTTCAGTCAAAATCTCTATGAAGACTGTTTTGTTGTTTAGTTTTGGAACTTGATGAAAAATTTAAAGTTAATTGAAAAGAATAAAAAGTTAATAATAGCCTTTTCTTTCTCTTATTCTTTTTAATGAAGAACAAGGTATGGGGACATTTCTTTTCAGACAAAAAAATTATTATAATTTTGATTACATGCAAATAGTCTTGATAAAATAGTCAAGAAATGTACCAGAGATCCAGTAACAGTTTAAGAATTTACAACATGATAAAGGTGTGATGATAAATCACTGGAAAAACAGTGGTCTTATTCAGTAAGTACTTCGTCAAAATTATGTTGTATCTGAAGTATAATTAATCCTTAAGTTGCAAAAGAGATAAAATACATTCAAAAAGGATGTACTTAAAAAACACCTTATAACAATTAAAAGATATCAGTAATCTGTATTTAAGAATGGGGGGCTTTCTAATGATAAAAATTATGGAATAATATATAAAAAAGGAATACACAATACATAGTAGTTTTAATATTCTAAATGTTAAAATGCTTTTACCAATTTAAAGGACAAATAATTCACTGAAATTTTTTTCAAGACATTTCACAGTGAAATGATTCATTTCGTAATATGTAATACATGCATAGGAAAAGAGAACCAGAGAAAAACTTATATAGGACTCAGGAAAAGACACGCAACTTAAAGGAAAAATGAACAAATGACACAGACAAAAGAAGAGATACAGATGACTAATAAATGTGAAAATAGGTTCAATCTTACTTCTTAATAAAAATGTAAAACAAAACAATAAGGATCCAGGGAAATGTACAAAATTTATGAAGTATAATTTCCAAGTAGATTTCAAGAATTAGAAAAATCATCCTATACACTGACCTAGCCATCCTGCCACATGAGAGTCTGTTAATGGGTCTCAGGTCCACTGTCCCAACTCCCTTTTTATAGCAGAATCACCCACCAGCAGGGCCAGTTTCAACAGGGCACACGGCCACCACCCATAGACTGCATTCCCCAGCCTCACTTGGGTGGTGTGGCCATAAAACTAAATTCTGGCTCATTGGATGGAAACAGAAATGGCATATGAAAATTACGGGACACATTCTTAGGAAAGGAAGACCTGGGTCCTCCATGCCCGCTTACCATGTGATGTGATGACAAACGGAACAGCCAGTGAGGACACAGAACAGGAAAACTGTGCTGACAGATCTGCCTGCCACTCTAGAGCCACCATCTCTGCACGCAGCTGAGAGAGAAGTAAACTTTTATCTCGTTTAAGGCACTGTACTTTGGGGAGTTTTTTTTTTACACAAGCTTAGTCAGTACCCTAATACAACATCCTAGAAGATATATTGTAAGGAAAAATAGAGTATTAATAAAAAATATTGACACAAACATTACTATAATAGAAAAAATGGTGGGGCAGGGAGAAACTGAATCACATTACAAGAGAATGTTTAAAAATTGTTTTGTTTCCATAGAATAAAATTTAAGAAATTGAGATTTTTAATTTTTAAAAATAAGATAAAGGGTCAATATAATATTAAGGGAAAACTCCAAATAAAGCTATATATTTCTTATAATCCTTACTTTCTAGCAGAATTATACATACATATTACAAGCAATTTGTATGATTGGAAGACAACACACCAAAATAGTAAAAAGGATTGAGGGTACGTGATAGGATTGTGGGAACCCTTTTTTTTTTTTTTTTTTTTTTGGCGGTACGCGGGCCTCTCGCTGTTGTGGCCTCTCCCGCTGCAGAGCCCAGGGTCCGGACGCGCAGGCTCAGCGGCCATGGCTCACGGGCCCAGCCGCTCCGCAGCATGTGGGATCCTCCTGGACCGGGGCATGAACCCGTGTCCCCTGCATCGGCAGGCGGACTCTCAACCACTGCGCCACCAGGGAAGCCCCAGGACTGTGGGAACTCTTGATCTTCCCGTTCACTCTTGCCTTTATTTTGTATATTTTCCCTAATGAACTTGTGCTTGTTTACTATCAGTGATGTAATTTTTATGGCCTTCCTCTGTGTCTTGTAGTTAAAAAAATGCAGAAGCAGAAAAATAATGTGCTTAAGAGCGAGCCTCAGGGCACCTGCCAGGAGAGAGCAATGTCTCCCTTTAGTAAAGCACCTGATGCACCAAGAGCTGGATGGGCTGGGAGTGAGAGGAAGAGACAGTTAAACTGCTCCTGGTGGAAAATGGTAACCACGCTGGGGACTGGGGGTTTAGGGGTCTTGCAAACTAACAAGGGGAGGTCCAAGAAGGGAAAAATGAGAGCTTGGCAACATGGTGGCAGCCGGGCACGGTAGCAGGACCAGTGAGCAGCTCCTGGAGCGGCAAGCAAGAAAGGGCCACTGAGAGGCAGTGCCCCTGACTCAGGGCATGATTCTGCTGAGCTGCAAGGCCTGCGGCCCAACCCCCAGCCACCTCACCCCTCAAAATCAAGGTGGTGGCACTTGAGCGACCCCATAGGTGTTCAATGCCTGACGACTCATGTAAAAATGGTCAGTACTTGCAGAAGATGAACTGCAAAAGGGGAAAATTGTGTAGAAGAAGATAAAGAGAAATACGACGGCTGGGAGAAACAAGTTTGCCCACTCCCACCTTGGCCCTCAGCCCCTGCCTGGAGTCCAACAAATGTCAGGAAGACTTTCCTCACCCCATCTGGGAACTCTGTGAGAACAGGCAGGGGATTTGCCTGCCTCTGTGTGAGCTGACACTTCAAATAGAGGACTTGGAGACTGTTGGAGATGATGTATGTAAATGCTTTACAGAAATATATCCCAGGCACCACTGCGCATTGAGTCCTGTGCCAGGGACTGCAGTAACAAAAGTAAGATGTAGATATTTCCTCTGAACAAGTTGCTCACAAGCAAGCAGAGACAATAACAATGAGATTCATAAAGCAATTATCACATGTTTAAATGCTATGTTCCCACATGCCAAAAAAAAGAAAAAATCTTTTTAGTTACCTTGGTACACAGACACTGTAAGATCCACCTTCAAACAACAGGGACAAGGTTATAGATGCCACAGGATGTTGCCTCTCTGAATTTATTTTAAAATGTGCCTTCCCCTACCTTTTATTAAGATCATCTCCCTCTTCCTCTCAGGTTAGATGTCTTTTTGCCTGGTCTGGTAATTGGATCACATTAGGCCAGGGGTTGAAATTACTGCTAGAAATATGGGAGTCTGTTAGGTCAATTTTCTACTGGACAAGCTGAACTTGGGGGCTCTTTTGCACATCCCCATAAGCTGCAGGTGCAAATAGTGTCTTCATCTCCGCCAAGATTCTGCTGAGTCCTTCCCAGTGTGGGCACAGGGAGGCCCAGAGCTAAGGCACCCCAGGCTGACCTGGGCAACCAGCACAGAGGACGCATCACCCCGGGGCCTCCTTGCAGAAGGAGCTTCTGAGCACTCACGCGGCAGTAATATTTAGCCCATTTGATTGCAGCTGCCAACCCTGTGGCAGGTTTCAAACGGAGGGGGACCGATTGTGAGGGTAAGGAGGGCGACTTCAAATGGAAAGTCTCTTTTCATTAAAAAATAGTGCCGTACGCGGAGGTGTAAGGCAGGAAAGGATATTTTCCATCCCTTTTCTGTGTCATCCCCTCTTCCTCTGCCTTATTCACTCCTGGATGGTAATAGGAAAAGAAAAGGGCATAGAGGAAGCAATTCTTTGCCTGACAATAGAAATGAGATCTGGGAAATTGTTCTAAAATTAACATTCCTAATAAGAAATAAGGAAAGCTAATTACGTTACTCCTGTTTTATTAAAATTGTGTAACTTTTGAACCTCTAGTAAAATTTTCAAGTTTAGAGAAAATGCTTGTTCTACATTAAATGTGCAGAGAAAGTGAGTTAATTAATATAATCAGGGAGAGAGGCCACTGCCAGCTCTTATTACTCATGGGCCAGTTAAGTCAGTGAAAAGATTTTGGAAAAAATTCAATCTAATATTGTATTCATTACTTGATTACCTAAAAATAGAGTTTCTAAGATTAAAAATGGGGCTGTTTCAATGACATTGGGCCTCCTACAGAGGGAAAAAATAAAGACTAAAAATAAAAGAATAAATAAGAAAGGGTTATTTTGCCTCAACATTTGCTATGATAAAAACAGCTCAAGAGTTGCATCAAAACAGACTTGCTAAGGATTGCTGCACTGAGATATTTATATGTTTTTAAAGTTAATACTCATAAGATACTGATAACTCTGCTGGGTATTTTAAAAGGTGGTTTCAGTCTCCATGCGTAGATCTGCTGTGAAGTGTGTCACAAGTGTTGTCATAGACACAGATATTTGGGAATGATTGATGCATGAAGTTATACATTAGAACAGATTCAGATTTTTAAGTGATCTCAAAAACATTCTGATAAGCTTTCTGAAATGGGAGAAAATGGATAGTATTAGCACCAAGGTGGCCAGGAATTGCCTGCAGGGGAGGGGTGTCACCTGTACCAGGGAGACTTCCTCAGAGGTGCAGTTGCTGGGAGATTAGGAGCTGTGGCTGCACTTGGTTGATTTACCTTGATATCAATTCTTCTCACATTATTCTCGCTGCACTTATCTGTAGTGACTATATGGGAAACTCTCTGCCATGGGAAGCTCATATTGGACATCACACATGTTTTACATTGATCTAGGGAACAGAGAAGGCCCCTGAACGGGTAGTGTCTCGTTACTGACATCCATCGAGGGTCCGGTGTGTGTTATCCAATCTCCTAGGCACTGGATATGCGTCATTTTTCGGCACAGAGATGTGTTCTTTGTTCACTGGAATCACCTTTGCTTTGTAATGGAGACAGACCAACATAAACAAAACGAACAATCAGACCCCCTAAGAATGGTGCCCAGAATGTATTAGAACTGCTGGTAAGCATAATAAAGAAACACCAGGGGCCTGGAGACGGAGAGAAATATACACACAGTTTCGTAGTTTGGGCAGCTTCTCTGAGAGATAGCACTTTGTAAAGTGTGAGTTGTCGGTGACACGGTCAAGAGGGGGGATGTCAAGTAGACAACTGAATATACAAATCTGGAATCACCAGCATACAAATGCTAATAAAGTCCTATGAACCGATAAATATCCTCCAAGAAATTAAATATAAAAATAGCAGAGAAATGGGTCCATAATTAAACTCCAAGAAATGCCATCATTTGAAGGATAAGAATTGGCAGAAAAGGGTGAGAAGAAAATACCCAGAGAGGGAAGGAGAGGAAAATAGATGACTGTGATTTCTTATAAGCACCAAGGAAAGATTGGGTGTCCGGGCAGAAGAGGGCTCAGCTCAGTCCTGCCAAGAGAACAAAGTGAGGCCAGTCAAAGTACCCTCTAGACCTGGTCCCATGGACGATGTGGTGATCTTGGCAGAAGTGTGCTTGTGTGCGTGCCTGTGTTTGTATATGTGTATGCATGTGTGTGGTGTGTGGTATATGTGTATTTGTGTGTGGATATTTGGCTGTGAAAGCAAGCAGAAAAATTGGTGGTGGCTGTACATGGATTGGAGCAGAGGAAGAATTTTATTTAAGATGAGGCATAACCGTAACATTTTGCATAACGACAATAGGATCCTCCAGAGATGTAGAAACTGCTGGTGTCATAAATATGGGAGCCATTTAAAGGTGAGAAGAGGTTGGGGAGGATGGGGGATGGGGCGTACTTGAAGGGTTTGATCTTTCCAGGAGGAGTGATGCTCCATTCAACAAGAAGCAGAAAGGAGCTTCTTGGTGTATGTACAGGGGGCGTGTGTGTTTGTGGGTGGAAACATATGGGTGTTGGCTGTTATCCTCTGATGGCTGCTATTCCTATTTCTCTGCTGAGCATGTTGGGCTGTGTTGAGTGTAAACTCTGAGGCTTGAGGAGTCCTTGCAGCCTGTGGGAGCACAAAATAATTGAAACATACTGAAAGTTTGCCAAGCAGAGCTAAGTTCCCATTTCAGATGTAAATCATAAATTACAGCCCCATTCATGTGCATAAATGTGTAGTTTTCTCTGCAATGCTGCAGATCCCAAGAAAGTGAATAGTTTGGTCTTACCAAGAAGAGGGAATCTTGAAAAAAAAAAAAAAAGTTGTGATAGAAATCCTGTGATTTCCTGAAAAATTAAAGTGCACATTTTGCAGAAACGAATAAAATCGAGATTTCACTAAGTCTTTTGTTGAGGATCCTACATCTGTGAGTGGCGGATGTGAAGCTAGAGCCCGGCTTGTTATCCTGCTTCCGGAGCAGTGCTCATGGGGGGCGGTGTGGCAGTGTCTTATCTGTAAAGGAAGTATCACAGAGACAGGGGTAGAACATGCTTCCCATTAAGTTGTTGATGGAAAACAAAATATTCAAAATTGGATGAGGACACTGAGAGGGGAAAAGAATAGAAAACTTGAGGCATTTTCTCATCAATGACAGGTCAAAAAAGTAGTTGTTTCCTAATGGGATGGAAGTAGGGTAAAAAAGGGGCCTTCCTTATGGGCTGGACTAGCGCTTAGCTGCAAGTTTGATTTTCTTTTTTCCTGACAGGACTCATGTAAATTCATCTTTCTCCTCATAAATTGAGCTGAAATAGCAATAGCTGGAATAGCAGTGAGGTGCTAAGCTTGATAGTTTCTTTCCACTGGGTGAACAGAAGAGATGTGGGGAGATTTTATGCACCGTGTTTATTCTAAATGATCTCTGGAGCTGAAGTCTCCCCTGCTCTTCATGCTTCTAAATTCTACTTCAAGGAAAGGAAGAGGAAGTCTGTGGCCTTTAGATATGAGACCTAAAGGTAACTGGTTAGGAATGTCTGCAGTGACTGATTTGACCCACTGAGTAATCAGCAGGGACCAGGGAGTTGAGTAATTATTTGTACCGTGCCGTGAACTGAGAAGAAATTCTTCAAATGTGTGAGAGTCAAACTTTACATATGCCTAATGGCCCTTTCCACTTAAGTGCATTGCTCTCACCTCAAGAATGAATCTAAAACCAAATGATGTGCTCCCTCCACACCTTCTTCCAGTCACTTCTTCCTGATTTCACATTTACTGTCATCGGTACCACCTTTCTCCAAGCCTCCCAAAGGCACAATTTCAGATATTAGAATTATGCCCGGCACTGCTCTCCCAGAAGATCACTCCAACATTGCAGTAATTCTTTCTTTTTTTTTTTTTTCAAATTCACCATTTTTTTCACTCCTATTGCCAGATTTTTAATTCATGTCTCCTAACAATCCCGTTGTTCCCATGTTATCCTCTCTACCCACACTGGCATTATTTCTCAAACTTGAATTTCATCAGGTGACCCCTGTGTCTCAGAAACCTTCAGGGCATCTCTAACTGTCCACAGGGGAGAGTCAAATCTTTTTAGACTAGAAAAGCAGGTCTGTCCTATTCTCATTTTCAAACTGATGGCCTGTGAGTTCCACAAAGAACTCTCAGATCTGCTCAGGCCTGCTTTCCTATCCACAGAGCATGCTCTATGTTTTGCTTTGTTTTTTCACCTCTGCTTGCATGCTTTCCACCAGCAGAATGACCTCTCTGGGTCTCTTCCCTATTGACGCAAACCTTTTTTTGTTTTGCTTTGTTTTTTGCGGTACGCAGGCCTCTCACTGTTGTGACCTCTCCCGTTGCGGAGGACAGGCTCCGGATGCGCAGGCTCAGTGGCCATGGCTCACGGGCCCAGCAACTCCACGGCATGTGGGATCCTCCCGGACCGGGTCACGAACCCGTGTCTCCTGCATCAGCAGGCGGACTCTCAACCACTGCGCCACCAGGGAAGCCCCTTGAAACGTTTTCTGAATACTCCAGTCAAGAGGGTCTCCTCTGCTTCTGATTTCTTTCAAATATGGTATGTTTCTTTTATATAATACTGCCCCATCTAATATTTTTATTAATTTTCATCATATGTACATCTTTTTTTAAACCCAGGTTTTAAACTTCATAATATTAGTGACTGCATCTTTTGAGTTCCACAGTATTTAGTACCCATAAGAGTTTAAAATATGTGGTCATATTTTTATAAGCCAATGAACTCTCCTTTTGTAATATACAATTGAGACTGAAATTTAAGTCTCCATAAAAAAAAAAAAAAAGATTTTAGCAAAAAATGTGGTCACTTGCAACAGGAAATTTCAGGGAAAACCATCCTCAGACCTTGGGTGAGATACCAACATTTAAGTTGTTTCTCAGTGTTGGCATTCCTACAAACTCTTGCTTTTCAGATTTACCCTTTCATTGCATCGTATCAGAGGACAAGGTCATTTTGCTTTTCCCTGGTAGATCTGAAAAAAAACTTATATAAAATCTGACTGAGACTCTATGAATTCTCATAAAGGTTGTGAAAATGAATTCACCTGATCTCCCTCAACCAACACCGTGACTAAAAACAGCATATGCTGTAAAGGAAGACCTGTTAAACTTTGGCCAAAGTTCAACAGCTGTCACACAAAGAATATAGGAGAGAATAAAAGTGAGAAAATTGAGAGGATGAATCCAACCATCCTGGACCTTCTGTTCCATGTTAATAATCAGAATGTTTAGCAGAGCTCTGTTTTCCTAAGTTAATGGAATGGCTCACTGTGATTGTGATGAAAATTACTATATCCACGAGTCTTAATTGTACTACACTAGAACTGAATAAATGCCCTGTGTAATGTTATACTTGAAATGTTATGCACATAGTCTTTATTTATGGAATGTGAACATCTTACTGAACTAAATCTTATGCATGAGTGTAAAACAAACACAAAAACCTCAGGCAATGCATTAATAAAGTTGGAAAAATTCATTCCACAGCGAGGTATAGAGTTTGCTGTAATTAATATTTATGACCCTCAATAACTAAAATTTTTATTTCCTTTTATTTTCTTATGCACTATAATTTAAAAATTATATCATTCTAATTATTATTCCCCTGCTAATTGACATTCTATGGGCATGTGTTAATTTTCTTCAAATCTGCCTCTCAGATGGATTTCTTGACTGTGTCAGTTTGGTGGAGTGATGACATATATATGTGTGCAATGCCAAACTTTTTTCATATACAGGATATGTCAGGGAGATTTAAGATAGGACCTCTTGAGTAACTACAAACAAGAGATACCCAAAATTGTGCTTTTAGAGTACAGTATGTAAAATAACTAGAAAGAAAGAGAAGATATAAAATATTTAACAGTCACGCTTAATTGGTTCACACCAAATTAAATATTTCAAGTGTAGAATTCAAATGACCATATCCTCACAGCTGAAATACCCACCAAAACAGGCTTCACTGACATAAGGTGGTTCATATAACACAATTAAAAAGCATTGAACTCTTTATAGAAATTTCTAAAGGGACATGGAACCATGCAGAAGGAAGCGAATCATCTAATTGGTAGTAAATTATAGGAAAAGGATGCCAGAAAAGACAACTAAAAAGTCTAAATTTACCGTGTTCTTCAAATCATTGCTTCAAGTCTATGTTTCTGCCCCACAAAATGAAACATCACCACTGCTTTTTAATATCGAGGTTCTATACTTAAATTGTAGAATATTTGGAACAAGAGCTTAGAAAGCAGGTTACTATTTTTATTTTTTATTTTTCTCCTGAACATAAACACTGCATCAGCTTTGGCAAATTAGAGTAAAGTGAACTTTACAATGGAGGGTATAATTTAAGCAGCCAATCGAAAGTGTAAAAGAATATTTCTGAAATATTTGCTATGCAGTATTCCCCTGGCAGGTCCCAAAGATGAACTCCCCACAATCAATGGAAGATATAGATCATTATATGGGCAGAAAGAGGAATGCTGGTATCATAATCAACATAAACACATACTTGAAATTTTTCTGAGTTCTCAAAAAACAAAAAAAGATGTATTGTTATTCACTGATTTTAAGCTTTCAAGATGGACATAAATTGGTCTGTTTCAGCTACTTCAAAATTAATCAGGGGTAAGTGAAAGAAGCCAGTAGGAAAGGGCTGTGTGGTATAGAATTCCAACTATATGACATTCTGGAAAAGGAGACATCGAAAAGATCAGTTGTTGCCAGGGACGATGAAGGAGGGAGGAATAAATAGACAAAGCACAGAAGAATTTTAAGGCAATGGAACTATTCTGTATGATAATTATAATGGTGGATACAGACCATTATGCATTTGTCCAAACCCACAGAATGTACAACACCTATAGTGAACGCTAATGTAAACTATGGACTTTGGGTGTTAACGACATGCCAGTATAGGTTTCATCAGCCCTAACAAATGCACCCTCTGATGGGGGATGTTGATAACTGGGGAGGCTGTGCATTTGTGAGGTGGAGGGTATATGGGAAACCTCTATTCCTTACTCGGAATTTTTCAGTGAAATCTGTTAAAAAAATTAATTGGGGGCATTGTGCCGCCACAGCTGTCCTAGGAATCTGTAGATGTCCCTCTGGTCAGGCTCTCCCTGACATCGTAGCCCAAATATTCCATTTCTCTCAGAAGACTTTCTATTCCTGTCAACAATGAGAATGTTTTCCGTTCATTTGGAAAAACCACTCATCAGCTTTATTAGCCTTTATTTATTTCACCACCTTGACTGCAGACCTCATATATGTTCTCCACAGTGCCCCACTTGCATTTATATTTTAGAAGTGTTTTTTTTTGATACTTCTTGGCTTTTCAAAACTTCCCCCACACTCTCCTCATGAATTCCTTGACCTAAACTCAGTTGAAGAAACAGTAACAAAAGATTGCTTTACCTTTAAGCCAACAAAACTATAATTCATCTGCATTGGTCCTCTTTCTCTTGGGGTAATGGAGGAAGTGCCTTTCTCTCATCAAACCTTATCTTCACTCATGTGCCCCAGATTCCATCCCTGTACCTATTTAATGCCCCCTGTTCTATGCATCTTCAATTTTTAACCTCTCCTCAAGATTATTCCTTTCAGTAAACATATATGCTCTAGTTTTCCCATCTCCAAAATATCAAATAAAACAACCCGTTTCTTGACCTTATATCTTTGTCCAGCTACCTACCTTCTTATAGTTAAGTGATTCAAAATTGTTGTATATACATAGTGATTCTACTTTTCACCTCCCATTATTCTGCAAGGCATCCGTACAGTTTTGTTTTTTTCCTGTTGTGTTTACCATTGTCAATTGCTGGGTCCCCCAGATATCACCAAAGCAACCTACTGCTCAAGCAAAGCTGAATCTTTTTCTAACCACGGTAAGGAAGAACACTGTCTTCAGACTTACTAACATCCCTGGGAGAGGGGTGACCACAGTTGGGACATTCATGGACACTTTGCTGTGTGGTAGTCTTTCAGTGTAGAAGCTTTGTTAGGATCAACTAAGCATCATGATATAATAGGATCGGTGAACAGAGCAAGGCAAGTTTTGGGGGTAAGGAGTTCAAAGAATCTTGGGGTATGATTCATTCTATGTTTTCTTGAAGGTTGATGGATCTGTCAAGAAATTTATGGAATAACCAGTGAAGTTATTTGCAACTTTTATCTTCCTGGGAAAAGTTTCCTGGAATAGCCAAGCCATGTTGTTGAAGAGAGTGATATATTAAAATCATGTTAATGTATGCAGTTAGCCACATAGAAGATTTAAATTCTCTCCATAGTTGCCTTCCATCATTCATCCTTCACATTAGCAAGGGCAATGAATACTTTCTCTCCTCATCTATTCAACGTATCAATGTCTTTAAAATTAGTTAACCATTGACTTACTGAAATCCTTTCATCTTTGGGCTTTTATGGTGGAATATTCCCCGCATTGTCCTTGTACCATCCTGGTTATTCCTTCTTATCTTTCTTTTCTGGATTCTTCTTCTCTATTTCATCTCTAAATTTTGGAGTTCTTTTGCATGCAGTCAGGGGACCACTTCTTTTTCCTTCTGCATCTTTTCACTGAGCAATCTTACCTATTCCATTAACTTTAAATAAAATCAATCTGAATTGATGTCCAGAGTCAGATCAGGAGAAACAACTGAATTTCATTTCCATCTTATAGCTTCTTTGGATTTAATATGTTCAAAGTAGAATTATTAAACCTGTGCAAATCTTTTCCTTCCCAAATTTTTATCTCAGTATATTTTATTACAATGTACCCTGTTGCACTAGCCACTACATTACACAACTCCCAGAGGTATCATTCATATTGTATTCTAGTATTGTGAATGATAAATGGTATCTTTTGGTCTTCGGCCACATCTTTGGTCAACTATGTGTCGTTGCACAGTTAAGGTTATGTGTCTGTTGCTAAGTTCATTGTTAATTTTGTGAAAGATGAATCTATCTTTGCAGTCTCAATTTTTTCACTTCTCCTTTCCTTCTAAATTACTACAATCAAACCTATATCCTGGTAACTCTACTGATAATATATGGAATTCTGGCAAACAGCATCAGCGACATTCTTGGTAAATCCATTAGATATGTTTCATTCACTCTCTTATTTAATGACTTTGAATTATTCAGTGTCATTGAAAACTCAGTATTTTTAGAATTCTCTCTTCTCTGGGTTTTTATCCATCGTGGGCTACACTTTGCCCTAAATGTTGGTCTTCCATAGGCTCTCTCTTTTTACCTTTCCTTTTTTAAAGACACCATTTATTTTGAGCAGTTTTGGGTTCATAGAAAAATTGAGGAGAAGGTACAGAGATGCCCTTTATAATCCTCACCCCACAAGTGTATAACCTCCCCCATTATCAACATTCCCCACCAGAGTGGGACATTTGTTATGAATGATGAACCTATATATCATTATCACCTAAATTCCATAGTTTATATTAGGTTTCACTCTTGGTGTTGTGCCTGTTATGGGTTTGGAAAAATAGATAATGACATATACCACTATTATAATTTCATACAGAATAGTTTCATTGCCCTAACTTCCCCTCTCCAACCCCTGGCAACCAGTGTTCTTTTCACTGTCTTTATAGTTTTGCCTTTTTCCAGAATTTCATATGTACTGGAGTCATAGAGTATGTAGCCTTTACAGATTGGTTTCTTTCACTTAGTAATATGCCTTCTTGGTTCCTCCACATCTTTTCATGGCTTGACAACTTATTTCTCTTTATTGCTGAATAATAGTCCCTTGTGTAAATGTACCACAGTTTTTTTTATTCATTCACCTACTGAAGGACATCTTGGTTGCTTCCAAATTTTGGCAGTTATGGCTCTTTTCTTTTTCTAATTATCCATCTCTTTTTCTGACATAGTATGCCCTCCCTCAGCTTCAACTACCATCACTGTAGTGCTTGTCAAATCTTGATCTTTAGTTGAGAAAGCATTAAAGCCATAATTTTAACTTATTGCTAGACAAATTATCTAACAGCAGCAAAAAATTTCAAACACAGAATGTACCAAACCAAATTATTATTTTTTCCTTCAAACCCAAAACCAATTCTTTTTTGCTGAGTTTATCTTATATCATTTCATTATCTTTGACTTTGTTTCCCAGTCTAGAAGGTGACAGTCATAATCAATAGTTCCATATTCTTCCTCAGGTGTCATATTTGAGTAGCCATTGAGTCCCATAAAAATATTTCAGAATTATCTCAGGATATTTTCCTCTTCTCTAGTAAACCAGCCACTCCAGTGATTACCTCTCTCATAGAGGCAAAAAAAAGTGATTTCAATCCCTTTTAACTAGAATCTCTGCTTTTAGTTATTACTTTTTCTGGCCAATCTTCTATTCTACTTACTGCTTTATTTTATAAAATACAAATCTGACCATAAAATTCCTCAATTTGAGGACCTTTGATGGTTCCCAACATGAGATTCCTGTCTAGTTGTAATGTTCTTCCACAGGCTTATTTCTGACCACTCCTTCCCCAGACACATACTATAGTATGTGTATAGACACATACTATATAGACACATATATAGACACATACTATATATACACATAGTATAGACACAATCTATAGTCATGCTATGGATCATTTCCTGAACTTGGCATATGGCTTAATGCTTCCAAATTTTGCTCACTATTTCTTTCCTTCTTAAATACACTTCTGCTCCTTATCTGTTTGATAAACTCCTACTCATTGTTAACAGCTCATCTAATATATGTTCTCTGGGAACTTACCCTCTACTCATCTAGGTTTTCTCATTCTTAATGCTCTCATGTGACTTTTTCCTCTATGTCAGTGCCCATTTCATTGTGTTAGAAGTATCTATTCACATATCTCTATCCCCTATTGACTGTGAGCTCATATGTTCACTAATCAGGTTGGTAATTTTCTCAAAGGATATATTGGTGCTCAGTAAGTGCAGGATGATAATAATAATACAGGTAATAAGTTTAAAGTAATGGATAATAAGGATTTCCCTGGCAGTCCAGTGCTTAAGACTCCATGTTCCCAATGCTGAGGCATGGGTTTGCTTTCTGGTTGGAGAACTAAGATCCCGCATGCATCACGGAGCGACCAAAAAAAAAAAAAGTAATGGATAATAAGTAAAAAGAAAAAGTTCAGAGATGGACATAGCAGAACACCTCAGAGCCAGGCTGAGTATTTCTATATTATTACAGGCAGTAGTGGGTCATTGTATGTCTTTGAGCAGAAAAATAACTGTCATTGTGTTAATCATTATAGCATGTGATTGTTGGACAGGAAGAGAGATTTGGAGAACAGAAAACCACCTTGATAGATATGTAAGCAAAACACTTTAATTCCTTAAAGAATGCAAGAAAAAAAAAACGGATTGCTTTGAGGAAAATACTTGTGTCAACACATTCATGTCAATGGCTGAATGATGGTTGGACTCGCTCAGGTAAACATTATGGTTTGGAATGTGCTATTACTGTGCTAAGCACAGTGGGATAAGTGAAGAGTTGAATACATAGGTCCTGTCCAGGTGCATTTTAGTGTCTAGAGTTTGCCCGTTCCTGTGTTAAAAACAGTGGAATAAATAGAGAAAGAACAGGTACTGTGATGGTCACTTTCCTGGGTCATCTTCACTGGGTGAAGGGATGCCCGGATAGCTGGTAAAATATCTTTTTTAGTTGTGTCTGTGACAGTGATTTGGGAAGAGATTAGCATTTAAATCTATAGACTCAGTAAAGATCGCCCTCACCAAGTGGGTTGGCAACATCCAATCCACTGAGGGCTTGAACAAAAAAAAGATAGAGGAAGGACCAATTTGTTCTCTCTGCTTCAGCTGGGCCATCGGTCTTCTCCTGTCCTGGGACACTGGTACTCCTGGTCCTTAGACCTTTGGACTCAGACTGGGACATACACCATCACCCTCCTTGGTCTCAGGTCTTCGGGCTTGGACTAGAGCCACACCACTGGCTTTCCTGGGCCTCCAGCTTGCAGTCAAGAACCCATGGGACTTCTCAGCCTACATATTGCATGAGCCAATCCCTCATCATAAATCTCTGTCTATACTTCATCTATCTATCTATCTATCTATCTATCATCTATCTAACTATCTATGTATCTATCTATCTCCTATTGGTTCTGTTTTCCTGAAACAGTGTTTGAAGTGCTATTAAAGTACAAACAACAAAAGGCATCTAAGTTTGACTATGGGTGCATGTTAGATAGCTGGACACCAAATCACTCATTTTATCCAATGACTGCTTACATTTCAAAAGCAAAACTAAATCACAAATGAAACAAAAATAAGCAGTCTCAAATATGCATCTCATGATGATTCAAATGAAAGTCTAAAGAGTTACTTTCTGCATGTATCTTTCTGCTCAGAAAGATGTCAGGGAAATGTGCTCAAGTAATAACAGATTGCCATTTTGGTGCATCTGGATCCCTCATAAGTACCCATTCATGAAACTCAGATTTTTTCTAAAAAGATGCTGATTTTGTAATCTTTTAAAATGTGTAGCACTTCTTTTATTTGAGCTCCATTAAATTTTTCTGCATTCCCTTTAGCTTTGTAAATTAAGGTCTGAGTATGATGTTTATGGAAGCAGGTATGGTCCAGTAGCTATATATTCTTAAAGTCACACTGTTCACACACAATACTTAAAGCATTAGATTCATAGATGTGTAGTTTTAATATCCTGTACAAATTGAGTTCCTTTCATTCTCTGTTCCTCAGAGGAATGAAGCCATAGGTCTAAAATAACTGAATATTACAAAGGAGGTTGATTTCGTCAAAATTAAATAGGGAAAAGTGTATCTTTGGGAGAACTCTGAGTGGATTTTCTGAAGGCACACGGATGTGGGTTTTCCCCAAAGAGACAGACAAGGAGATGGAAGAAATAAGAAAAATAAGAATGTTAAAATCATTTGGTTTGGAGGAGGAAGGATAATTTTAACACCTAGAGACTGCATAAGTTTCTTTACCTTCCATCTGTTTTATACTTGACAGGTTTGTATTTAAAATGTTTTCTCTACCACATTTCCCACCAGCATCAGTGCTATGCATAAGAATGGTTAAGACAAGGCCTACCTACATCCTTGAATGTCAGCTGGGTTGCTGTGATCTACTCTCAGAGTGAACCAAGCATACAGAAAGGGTGACTGGTAATGGATTAGCAAGACTATCGCTGGTGGAGCCTCATAACTTAAAGGAAACACCTTGAATGATTATAGAAACAAAATGGGAAGCAGGCACGAAAAGAAACTGGAGTGCACTGGCACTCCTCCAGCCTTATTGGATTATTGATTTTGTTTGTCATCTTAGTTTATTTGGGGAATGTGTCTTAAGCCCATAATCACTTGGGAGAGAGTGGGAGTGTTATTTATTTTAAATAATGAAAAATTGTAAAAAATGTATGAATCTATATGATGGAGTGGGGCTTATTTCAGTATCACAAGTACTGAGAAGTCTTTCTCACTGAACTTTATTTGAACCTCAAAGAATGTGGAATTAATTTACATTTCATTATAGGCTGGTAATTCCCTTGGCATATTATAAGGTGGTTCCAGAATGAACACACTATGTATATCCTTGGGCTGCTGCAAGATCTTGTGAGCACCAATCTTAAAATCCCAGCCAGAAAGGTCAGACCTGAACTGCTTAATCAATAAAAGCCTTACTCTCTACTTTTGGAGAGAGTGAGCATTCTGCAAAGGAGAAAATTTCAAAATCAATTACTGGATACTTCCCATTACATTGGCAATTACTTCTGACCGCCCCCCCCAAAAAAAATCAACAATAAGTTAGAATATGTACTAGTTCATCATCTAGCAATTATTTCATTAGCAAAGTAAAAGAAATTTGAGTTGGCAGTAAAATAATTATATTAATATAATCACATGTCACTTATGCTCTCTACTACCTATAATCTTAGCTATCACAGGAGGACTGCTATGGCCTTAATCTTACTTGGTGAGCTTCTTTTTAAGAATTTGCTGTCCTTAAAGATTTCCCATAGCTATTTACATTTCCACAGTATTTCTAGGTTGTTTTCTTTATCTCCAAAGATTCACCAAATTAGGTTTTGACATTCTAACTTGTAGATGACAATAACTGATATGATATAGTATTGACTATCATTTGATGGGACAGGAGCATATATTAAATTATAATTTAGGCAAATGACCTGACAAGACATGTTTCCGTATACCTCCATCTCTGAAAATTCTGGAGTTTAATTTCCTTAACCCAGCTTTTAAGGGTTCTAACATATCTCTTCAAGAAATTTGACTTGAAGTTACATTTGTGTAAACATCCTTTTCATTTTACAAATTGTCCCAGTTTGGAAGGTTTGCCCTCTCCGATATGGAACTGAAAATTGTATTATATACTGAGATACAGCCACATCAATGTTCCACTTAAATAACACTTAAAACTCCACTGAATTCAATTTAATTGTTGAGAGATCATATATAAAAAATTAATCAATATTATGATGTTACTTTCTGTGGTACATTGTCCTTTCAAAAAATAACCCAATAACAAATCCCATCCCATAAGCTATTCAACAATGTAACCATGACCCTCCTCCCATTAAGAGGAGGAGTCTATGTCACTTATCTTTGAATCTGGGCTTATGACTTACTTAAACTAATACCTTATGGTAGAAATGATGGTGTAGTATTGCTGAGGAAATGGGGTGCAACATTTACCCTGGTGTTTGGAATTCTCATTGTGGTGACCTAAAATCACATGGTAGGGAGTCTGACTCCTCTGAACGCACTCAGCTACACGATAATCCAAATATGCTCGTTCAGAAAAACCATTTAGAAAAGTCCTGAGACTCCCTGAAGAGAGAGACAGAGGGAGAGAGAGGCTTGGCCAGCTTCCAGCTGCTCCAGCTCCACCTGCTGTCTTACTATAAATTCATAAAAGACCCCATATCACTATGGGTAGGAAGCAGGGTAAGAAAACTACCCAGTTACTTGCTTAGAAAAGGAAGGTTCTTAGGGAGAAATCAAAGACCCAGAGAATCAATCCCAGAAGGCAATACTGGACCCTAATCAACTATAGTGGGCTTTCCAAAGCTCACTTAGGAAAACACTATTAAAATTTTACTACCTTTCTTACACAATGAACATATATTAATTTTAAAAGAGAAGTTAAAACTATAAAATCATCTTACTTTAATTCCACTACTCAGAGATAGTTGCTTGTAAGTAGTTAGGAATCTCAACTGTTGACAGTACAATCCACTATAGGTAGTTTAGGCAAAACTTTTTTGAAATAAGACATATTTTGATGGGCTAAAATATATTGCTTTTGATTTATTATTTTGAGAGGTTTCGAAGCTCTAGAGGTGCCCACTTACACTTCTAAATATTCCTTGCTACCTAGGTCAAGGAGTCAATATGGGATTTCCACCAGTTTGGTATATTTATTGTAATTATATACTCATGAACTGGAGAAATGACCACAGGTTCTTTACAATAAGTTTTGAAATCAAGAATTGTGAGTCCTCCAATTTTGTCTTTTTTGAGATTGTTTTAGCTATTCTAGGTGATTGTACTTCCATATAGAATTAGTTTGTCAACTTCTATGAAAAAAGCAAGCTGGGAATTCAGTAGGAACAGCATTGAACTGTAGGTAAATTTGAGAGAGAATTGCCATTTAACAATGAGGTCTTCTGATTCGTGAATATGAGATATCTTTTTATTTATTTAGATCTTCTTTAAATTCAACCATGTTTGTAGTCTTTAGAGCACAAGTATGAACTTTTTGGTTAAATTTATCCAAGTATTTTATTTTTTAATATGTTGTGAATTGAACGTTTTGCTGATTTTACTTTCATGTTGTTCACTAATGTATATAAATACAGTTAATTTTTATAAAATGATCTTTATCCTGAAATACTCTGACATTCTTTATTAACTCTAATAGTCACAGCTTTTCAAAGCCCTTGGTGGACATCTCAATTGACAGATCTTTCTTTTAATTTTCTCCCCAGGCTCTTTTTGGCCCAAGCTGGTATTGCAGGCTCAGGCATCCACAGTGGTAAACAATTGCTGCTGATGGTTTTTCCAAAGCCCTGTGGAAAAGTCTTTGCCTGAAAAGACCACTCTGAGTCAATTTAATGAACAATAATGGAGGTTTCTCTTAAGAAGCTCTAAATATTCAACCCTAAACATGATTCTGCTTGTTAATAATCACGGATCTTGCTTTCTTTTAAGCAATTTGATAGGCAATAAAGCAAATACTTACAATAAAACTAAGAAATATTAAAGGAATCATAGCAGTATATAGCAAAAGTCAATATATTAGTTTGCGGTGGAGCTTCAGAGATTTTAAGATTTTCTTAGAAAAAAATGTAATCTAGATACAATTCTGAAAAATGAGAAGGAATAATTTTGGCAACATAGAGGGAGAGTATCTTTTAGGCAGAATCCAAAGGCCTAAAGGTGAAAGAATTATTCATGATGTACGGAAAGTACAAAGCAGAGGAATGTGGCCAGAGATTGGGTTGGAGAGGCAAGAGGAAGTCTGGAGTGACACAAATGAGCAAGCCTTTCAGAGGAGCAGCTAAGGGTAGAAATTGGGCAAGACTGCATCCAGAAAAGTGAGAGTGTAAAAGGAGGAAGTTTCAGTAACGCTAATGGAAAACAGCATTGGTCTTGGCCCATGTAAGGAGTCTAAAGTGAGGATATAGACGAGTAGACCAATTCAGAGAAGCACAGTCAGAGAACTTGGTGATGAGTAGGCAGTTGAGGACAGAGGAAAGTCAAAACTGAGTCTCGGGGCTTTGGTTTGCAAAAATTGAGTTGATGGTCATTTCAACCACAGGAAAGCAGAGTTTATTTTTAGGGAAAAATTATATTTATTCCCTAACATGTATAACTTCTGGCACAGGTGAGGCATCCAAATTCAGATACCCAGTGAGGATTTTGACAAATAAATTGGGACCTCAAAAAAGCAATCTGGGCTAGTAATAAAGATTTAAGAATCATTAATATAAAATTGATCATGGGAACCATGGATATGTATGAGAGGATGCAGGGAGTGAAAAAGAGGAGATAACACTCAGATATTAATACTGATAGCTAGAGGCAGCCCAGGGCAAGAAGCCTGCAAGGGAAGTTGGAGGAGTGGCCAAAGATGAGTGAGACCAGCCCTGGGGGAGTGAAGCATCATGGGAGTCAAGATGCTTAGAGGGAGAGACTGACTGTTTCGGATGCTGCTGAGGTTGAGTAAGATCAAGACTGAAAGTGTCTTCTGGGTTTAACCTCAGTGTTGTTGGTGATTCGGTGAGAACACTTTTGGTGGAATTGTGGACATAGAAGATAAATTTCGGTGTGAGTGGGATGTAATCATGTGGAGAGGACAATTGTAGGCAGATCTCTTAAGAAGCTTCGCTGTGGAGCAGAGGAGGAGAGGGCTACAGACAGCTAAAGGGAGAAAGACCAGCATTACGTCAACTCAGAGGTTATTTTCTTCTTCCCTTCCTCCTCTTTTCCTTTTGGATATGTATTGGTTTTGTTGTTTTTTAAGGATGAGGAGATTCGAACGCATTTAAAAGTTGATAAAAAGGAACACTAAGAGAGAGAGAGAACTTGAAACTGAAAATACTGGAAAGAAATAAGTTGATTCAAGGATGACAGAGACTATGGATAATGGTCTTTGCATTCCCCTGTGTTCTTCACCTGAGCTGACATTATCAGAAACATAAAAAATAATGGGATAAAAATCATCCACAGTCAATTAAAACCAGTTTAACCAAAGTCAGTTGGTCTATTCACCAAAAATCTGGGTTTTCTTTAGTTCTGAGTTTCCCTAAGGGAAAGAAAATGCCTAATTCTGGAGCTCCAGGAACACTGGGCCATTTTCTTAAAAGACATGTATGGTGAGTAACCAGGTGCTTGGCTCTACCCGCCAAGTGTCTTTCTGGTCAGAACAGCATTCAGGACCAACCAAGGCCAGCGGATTCATGATGTAAACTTAAAGCTTCATTAGACTCTAATTCTCTACCTCAGGACCTAACTCCCAGGAGTTAGGAGAAGCAGGTATCTGTCATTTTGCTTGTATTCACAGGCAATCTGGCTCATTTTCTGATACCAATACTTTAATATGTAATCAATTCTCACTCCCCTGTAAGTCTTCCCTACTCTTCAAGACTTACCTGTCATACACGGTAGCTCTTTATTGCAAATGGTATCAAAGGCAGCTTAATCCACAGGCAGCTACATCAGCTGGTGCAGCAGTAAGATCTTCTGTGGAATGACTATAACCCCAGCCCAAGAAGCTGTATTCTGCTTGTCTCCTCGTGTCTCCTCTGAGCCAATCTGTGAGTCTTCTAGTCTGTCAGCTCTTGATCTTTTAGGCTCCGAAGTAAAATGAGTAAAAAGCTATCCCTGTGAGAACCTTTAATTAGCAACATTCTCAGCATATCACAGGATGAAAGCAGCAGTCAGTGTAGGGCCACCACTATCAGAATCACCCGGCAAAGTCACCCAGGAAACCACGGAGTCCCTGCAGGCTAAGGTCTCATCAACGACTGTCTTCCGTGGGAGACATTCTGCTGGCTCTGCAGAGGACAAAGAAGACAGGAAAGAAGAAAATGAGACAGCAATCAGAAAGGAGAGACGCATATTGAATCTTGCTGAACAGCTCAGTGAGAGACCATTTATTTTTAATGCTTTAGGAAGAAAGCTGAGCCTTATAAAGTCACTTTCTTGTATGGCTTACATGGAGTGTCAGAAAAGGCTTGGAAATGTTTGCAGCAGTGTCAAAATAAGCAGGGAATGAATTGTGAGCACACCAAAAACAGGACGGAGTTTCTCAGAATGATGCAGTGCCTCTGCCTCTTCCTGTAATCCTTAGACCTCGTGAGAGATGGCTGAGCAAAAACAAGTGACATTCTTAGTGTCTTGCTTTGAAATCGCTCAGCATAGGAGATAATTATGATAATGTACAGAACAGCTTTTTCTTCTGTCAACTTTCCTCTTCATCAGTCTATTATTTTCCCCAACAAAATGATGGGTAGTAATATGAGGCCCCATTATTTCTCTCTTTTTAATACCATTAATGCTCACTGAACCACATTTAATTAAGGGAATGTATATTGATACACATAGCTTAATCAGGTCAGGGAGTGGAGCTGAAATTGATTGAGGACAGCTCTTTCACACGTATCTCAATTTATGAATGCTCAGACGCAGACAGATAGTGAAAAGGGTTTAATTTCCATTTGTGTTGTTTGCACATTCTTTATAATGTAAGCATTAATTGAACATTCTCAGTGTCAGTGTGCAGAAATCAAGCATATCCATTTTTCATAAATGAAGGTCACAGGTTGATCTTGAGCAAGTTCCAAGCAATCTAGTTATAGAAATGTATTTATATTCGATCAACTATGACATGAAAGATTGGAGATCCGGAAAATTAACACCAGGAAAGCAATGCAGCTTCGGCTCTGGAATGGCACCTTCTGGGAAGCAAATGCCAAAGGTTTGTTACTTTTTGCCTCGGAATGTGGTTTGAGTGCTCATCCTGTGTTTCTGAGATGCTCTTTATTTTGCTTGTGGATGTCGGTTGTCACAAAAAATGAGTTCAGACTACTGAACTTGGGGGAGGGGATTCTTAGCTAAGAGTTAATTTGGTGAAGAGGAGGTTGCTGACACAAATCCACAAAGCATTCTGCCCATTTATTCCACTAATATTTCAATAAGTGCTGTGATAGGCACACTTTAGGTAAGTTGGATAAAGTATTGATAATTTCCAGATGAGTGTATGGCTAATTTTTTCAAATGTATGAAGATGTCAGATATTCATTTAAAATGATGGATTTTTTTTGTCATTTGCGTTTTCCCAATTTGACTTTAAAACGGTTTTTTTTTGTTGTTGTTTTTTTACATTTGCTGTGGATTAGATTATTTTGTTCATTTCTGGGATTTTAGCCTAAAACTACAATTTAAAATTAATTCATATATTTCTTAAAACACAATCCAAGTTCTCATATCTTGATCTAATAATCCTGTAATAAAAATGGATCACACTTGTGGTTATTGTATAAAGATGTGCATGATTTCTCATATCTAGAATAATATTCCCCATATATTAAGCTCACAGTAATAGGAAAAGGAAGTGGAGGATGCTTTCTGAAATTCATCTTCTCCCCTGAGAGTAAGCATTTTACTCACATGAGCAAACTATCTATTTGTGTCTTTAACAGCAAGTGTAATTTTGCTCATTGCTTCAGAGACGTTAAAATATACACTCCTTCTTGAATCTTCTTATTTTGGCCCTAGAATTTTCAAGCGTTTAATGTCCAGGGGTCTTGTATTTTATATTTTGTCCTTAAGCAATGTGTGGCCAGTTAAATAGGCCACTAAAATTTGCATGTGATTTCAAGTTTTCAATCTTCTTAGTGACCCAGCTGAAAAGTTAGAAGGAATGATTATTGTTATCACAAAAGCTATTCATATCCAGTATTTGTATCTGGCTTGACCCAGAAAAAAAAACAGGAAAAACATTTAGAAAAAGTATAGTCAGACAAATATTTTAAATGTTACCTACTAGTTTGATTACAGAAGTCAATAAAAGGAAAATAAGAGATATGAGTCATGAATTGAAGAAATATGGAAAAAAATGTAACTTACATTCATAAAACCTATATTCCAAGTTGATTTTTCACCTTGTGAAAATTAAGTGAACCAACCACACCTTAAAAAATACCCTTGAAACAGGATCCAAAAGGAGAACAGTTAGATCTATGGGAAATTTTCATTAAAGAGTGTATTTGTGGGAATGAAAGTACTTTTGGCCCCCTTCCCTAGCCTAAAACATAACTGAAAAGAGGGCAAACACCTTAAAGTTATTTAAAAACAAAAATTACTATTAGAAGGAGGAGTTTGGTGTCATTATTAGAAGAGACTCAGGATCATCTAGTCTTTCTTAGGGAGTTCCATCCCCTTAGATAAACATCAAATATTCTTATATTTATTCACATGAATGAGGAAATTCTCTGACCTTTGCTCATGTGGATTTCTGTAATAAATTAAGGTTCAAGGTCTTTAAATTTCAAGGAATGAGATGTTGTAACACGTACTAGAGAAAACATGAATATAGTTATTGCTGAGAGGTTAAGAAGGAAAGCCCTAGAGACAAGAAAAAATAGATGACCTAAATGTTACAGCTCAAAGAGGAATAAAAATGCACAATGGATGTGGTTCTACTGTCTGTCAGCCCGAGACTCTCACTCTGAGAAAGAAGAAATCCTTAACCTGACAGATTTCAGAGGGAACCATTGTGACAAATTCTAATTGGAAGGTCCTTTGTGGGGAATAATATGCACAATGCCTCTAAATATCTTAGATGGAAAAAAAATATTGTTGATGGTTTCCTCCTGGAAAAATGGAGTAGTGGAAGGAAACTGTATGAAGGAAACATATGAGAATTGTCCTAAGGGGAATTATTAAAAGCTAACTAGTATAGAAGGGTCCTTTTGGCTGCTTTTTACTCTGGAAAAATGACATGTTTCATCACATATATGAGCTACAGGTCAGAGGCACAAGACTTGAATTCCAGAGTCAGAGAGGTAAGCAATAAAAGATATAACAAGAATAAAAGATAAACAAAACAAAACAAAATGTTAAATGAAAGATGATACATAAAAAATGAGAGAATAGGGTAGCAAAGATTAGAAGTTTTAAACTACTTTTTTTTTCCTTTTGGTGGCAAATAAGCAGAAAAAAATACATAACAGACTAACTGTTTCTTTGTGGTAGATGATGTAAGGTTAAGTTAACCACTGGATGTTAACTTAAGGCTTACTGGATGTTTCTTATTGGATTTTGAAACTATTGATCAATATAAACTATTTGCCTTTCCAAGCTATGAAATTATTGGAATTTGCCTATCTTTCCTTTTCTTTCCAGCTATTAGTTCCCTAGAGAAAAATAGTGATGATCAGTCAAGGCCAGAATTCTGTTTTCCTAACATGTATGACCTTAATTTTCATTGATTTTGAATGTTTATGTAGAGACAACATTTGGAACAAAAGACAACTGATTTTTATAGGAGTCACTTAAACTCATGATTCTCTCTAGAAATATACTGAAAGAGCATGTGATTTTATTTCCAAAATACAGGCAGTAACCTATCTAAAAAAAATTACCAATTGGATGTCAAGTTTTATTAAACCAAAAGAAAGAGAATGTAAGAATTTCTCTTGCAAAAAGCCTGAATCACATTTGTACCTCCTAATCTACTAAATCAGAGGTTTGAAAACTATAGCCTGAAGGCCAAATCTGGCACTTGGCCTGGTTTGTAAATAAAAGTTTTACTGGAACACAACCATGCCTGTTCATATACACATTGGCTGCTCTTGTCCTACAATGGCAGATAATTATGACTGGCCATATAGCCTTCAAAGCCAAAAATATTTCTATCTGGCTCTTTACAGAAAAAGTTTGCTACCCTCTGTATTAAATGCAAAGGGTTTTTTTGCCAGATTAGTTTTGAAAGGTATGAGATTTCTGATTTTTCTTTTCACTCTCCATCATTAAACTACAGTAAGCATTAATTTTGAGTGAAGCTTTCTGACAGTACATGATATATATGTTCTTATGTATCCCTGAGAACTTATCCGTGGAGATTTTTTTTTTATTTAAGACAAAAAAGATTCAGATAATTTAGGAAGATTTTCCTGTCACACAGCTAATAGCAGGAACATTTAAAAAATATTTTCTGGTATTTTCAGTGAATCAATATTCAATTCACAGAAGAACTGGCTATCAAAGGTCAAATTCTTCCCACCCTGTTTTGTTTGCTTTTTGTTTGTTTTGTTTTGTTTTATATTCTTTACCCTCCAGAGCTTTATTGTGAATACTGAGAATTTATTTTAGCTATTGCATCTGTTTCTAGATAAACCCAAACCTCCTGTTTCAACCTCTATTCTGTGTATAGAGACTATAATATGCAATTCTGAATCAGTCTGACATGTTTCTTGTTTACCAGTATGAGTGTTTATAGGTATATAGTTATTATCTTTCCAATGTTTTCCCCATGAAGTCTTTCTGCATGTATGTCTTCCTGTAGATTCTATATTAATGTTTCTCACCATCCCTAATTTTGTAAAACTGCCTTTTCAGGGAGGGGTGAGAGTGGATACAGATAAACCTTCTAGGAAGTTACACGGAGCAGGAGAGGGGGAAATCAGGTCATTATTCTGCACCATCACAGGAAGGCATCCACCAGGATAACGGTTATTGGAATATAAGCATGGACTGATGGAAAATAACCAAGAGGCAGAGACAGGATAAAAAGCTAAAAGAATGAGAGAATATTTAATTAATTAACTTCCTAGCAACCGTGAAATCAAATACTGGGGGAAGGGAAAGAAGAAAGAATCTCTGTGTTAGACTGGTGGAAGGGCTGGAGAGGTATATGTACTGTCATTTTGAGTAGGGGAAGTTGGGGGACACCAGGTCTGGTCAGCTCTGTTTTCCTTAATGATGGAAGAGTCGGTTAGGACTGGGTTAAAGTGAATTGTAAGGTGAGTTTGAAGCAAATGTTGAAGGTTTGGAACAATCTCTGAGAAAATTTGTGGAGGAGCTGGCCAAGGATAAGTAAAAGTTTTCTGAATAAAAAAAAAAGAATTTTTTGAAAGTCTTAATAGTTTAAAATATGTCCTTCTCAAAGAAGGGAAATTTGCTTTTATTCTTGTGGAGAGGTACTATTCTGAAATGCTGTTGGAGGTATAGATCCCTGAAGTTCCTTTTATTGCTTACCTTCCCCAAGATAGGCAGTTGGGGCAGCATTGCCCAAACATTAGTCATTTCCTCCCCACATACATTATTTTTTACCATCTTGTTGAACAACCTATACTCTTATTGATGTATTTTTTCCCCATATTTTTCTTGTAAGGTCATTTTGATGTTTAACAAATATAACACTATAACCCAGAAAATAATATGGTGTTGCAAAGCATGTAAATACACCCATGAATATTTTATTTATTTTAATTTTTTAAAAAAATTTTTTACTGGAGTATAGTTGATTTACAATGTTGTGTTAGTTTCAAATGTACAGCAAAGTGAATCAGTTATACATATACATGTATCCACTCTTTTTTTAGATTCTTTTCCCATATAGGCCATTACAGAGTATTGAGTAGAGTTCCCTGTGCTCTACAGCAGGTTCTTATTAGTTATCTATTTTATATGTAGTAGTGTGTATATGTCAGTTCCAATCTCTAAATTTATCCCTACCCCCCATCCCCTGGTAACCATAAGTTTGTTTTCTACATCCAATGTATCTTTTAATAAATAATTTCATGGAAAATTATTTCAAAAAGGAAACTTTATAACCCAAACTGAAAGGGTAAACACATCTCACATTGCTGTAAGGAGAAGTTAAGCATAAAATACACAAAATGAAAACAAAGTTGAACTTATTAAGTTCTGTCTAAATTCTACTCCCTGCAAAAGCCTGAGCGTTCCCCTAACCTCTGTTAAAAAGAGTGGTAGTGTGTGTATCAGGGTGATTTTTTGAACATAAGTGTACCGAGAGAACATTTTTCTCTTTGATGTAATCAGGAACGATAGAGAATTTAAAAAGAATGATTGTTCTTCAATGTGATTGGGTGCTACTTAATGGCTTGAGTCCGAATCCCTTCTGAAGCTGTTTAGTATCACACATGATACTTGTCTCACACTTTGTAAAATCTGAGTGGGGAATTCTGCATTCATTTCCTTGGGGAAGGGAAGAATAGGCAGAAATTCAGAGAGAATTATGGAGATGAGTACTGGCCTTTGACTGTCAGATTTGGGTACACATTTTAGGAGTTAGATTTATAGTCAGGGCAGGGCTGCCCACAAGGCTCCCTGCTGTGCCCTACCCCCCCCCCATACACACAAGACAAAGGGCAAATGGGTCCCAGGGTTGAGGAGGAGGAAAGTCTGAAGGGGAGTCAGAAATGTGCAGATCCTAAAATGCTTGAGAGATGGCCCAGCGTCCTGGTGTCTCCAACCGGACTGAACCCTGAGGGAAGGGATGAGAGGGAGGGAGCCCAGGTCAGTCCAGGAATTGTAGCTCTGATGGACCTTGTGGGCCCTTCCTCAGAGAAGGGTTCTGAACACATAGCAAGACTCAAAGCAGAAATGGCTTTGTTGTCAGGAGAGGCCAGCATTCCTGGTTTCAGCCCCTGGGCTGAAAGTATCTGTTTGTTTAATCTTGATTTTTTTTTTAAGGAATGTAAAAAATAATAAAACTATTTTTATTTGTATAATTTTGGATATAGAAAATCCAAAGAAATACATACATATAAACAAACACAAACGACTCTCTGAACTAATAATGGGGTTCAGCACTGTGTCAGGATCCAAGATCAATTTGCAATATCGGCTGTGTTTTTATATACTAGCAATGATCGTGTTTAATCTTGATTTTGACCCCGTTCAGGTTCGCAGTCTCCTTCTCACTCTGTCCCCTCACTCCTGGCATCATCATCACCCATCCCTACTACCTCACATGCCCACTTGACCTGTCTTGCTCCTGGAGGCAGCTGTGCCTATTGGCTAATGGCTTAGTCAACAAGCCCGAAAGAGCCTCAGGAGCTTCCCAGGGTCCCAGCCTGCCTGGGGGACAGAGAAATGATTATATGAAACCCCAAGAAAAGGGACTAAATTGAGATTATGCTTCTGCCACCAAGCAGCATGCATACAGGAAGTAAAATGAAGTTTACTTCTGGAACATTGGAGCACTTTGTTATTCTTTTCCACATGGTTTGTGTAGGTGTGAACCGTGAATAAGAACGTGACTAGTAACGAATTGCAGGGCAGATGTTGAAGGCTTATTTTTAGATGGGGCTGATTGAGACAGGACTGAAAGTCAGAGCAGGTCCTATGCTCAGATTCACTAGAGCAAGGCCAGGGTGACTGTTGCCTAGTCACCACGGGGTTGTTTTATTCAATTAAAAATTACGTCTTGAGGACCAGATGGTGATGGGGGACACAGACTGCCCGCAGTTGTCAGAGTCCCTGAGGGAATAGAGATTGGAAACAGACCTCAGCATCCCATGGAATGGAGCCCACCTGAGAACAGCTGTGCCAGCTTCTGACCCTCAGCTGGGACCACAGGATTCCTGTCTGTCTCGTCCATCATCCCCAAAGCCTGGCACATCCTCAGCTGGACACTTGGTAGGTGTCCAACATGTATTTGATTTGGACAAAATGGATAGGCAAATATGAGGAGAAAAATAGAACACTGAGTTATTAAAATGTGATGGTATAACCAAAAATTTAGGGATGGGGATAACACAGTTCTACTTAAACCCTAGAAGAAAAAGTTTTACTCAGCCTAATCTTCTTATGAGGCCTACCATGATTGCCCCTTATTTGAAGTTGCAAACCCGCTTTTCTCCTGCCCCGTTTTCAGTCCCCATTACCCTGATCAACTTCTCTTTTATTCATATTTAACTTTTCATTTTCTCACTGTCATGTGTATATCTGCTAAAATGTCATCTCCACTTTGAGAGTGCCTCAGTCAGGAAACGCTGTGGAAACGAGGAGCACAAACACCTCAGCATCTTTCAACTCATGTTTCTTTTCCTGCAGGAAAATCAAGTAAGGAGACTGTGCTCATTCATGTCAACCAGAGATGGAAACTAATGGCGACTCATTGCTGATCACACTACCCTGACCTCAGATGCCACGGAGAGGAGTTCACAGTAAACCATCCACGGTGGAGTGGGAAGTGTGATCCGCCCACAGAAAGAGCAGTAAATGTTTGTGCACAGTAAGACAATCTCCACCAGAGCAGGAACTGGTGTCTTCTGTACATTCATTTAACCTAAGCGCATACATAGCTTGCATGAGGCAGGCTCCATAGCTATTTGCTTCTGATTTGTTTCCAAATTTCCAATTTTTACAGGTATCTGTGCTGAAGAAAAAGCTTTTTCTGCATCAGGGGGCAGCCTGTGTGTGTGCTGTTGTTTACCTGTGGTAAAGATGTCATAAGAAAAATTATTATACGAGAAGATTCATTGTGCTGTATAATATACATCTCAGGCTTTATTATCCAAGGTGAAAAGGCAATAAAATCACTTTTCTCTTAAGAACTAAAACTATTATGATAATCATTCTCATCTTATAAATGAGCTGGAAATCCAGTTTTTATCTAGGATCTTCCTTTCCCAGATCACAAGGATTGCTTAAACTTGTTCATGAATTCCTTTTTGAGTACCAGCCAATGCCAGTCAGTGAAGCAGGAGCTAGGTGGGCTCCACAATGGCTGAGCTCAGCAAACCACGTGGCTGGCCTCCACTACCATTTCTCCCACTCACATGACACTGGGCTATGGACCCTGAGGTCGTGACAGCCATGTTGAAGCTGGGTGTCTTCCTCAGGCAGGGTCTGGCCAGCTGCCGGCTGGCTCTTGCTGACAGTATGCCCTGCTCTCTACCTGATCACCTCTGCAGATGTTGCCAGCTCGCCCCGACTCACAGTGAGAGCATTTTCCTCTCAAATCCATGTTCAGTTAGGTGTGTCCTACAGCAAAACCGCATGGGAAGCAAGCTTCAGTTTTTAGGGCTGCACAGTTTTCAGTGCTGTACTTTCAGTATACCTGGAAACAGCATTTTCTCCGGAACATTTCCAAACACAGCAAGGAGAGGTCAAGTAGTGTCGGGGTCCAGCATCAATAAAGCAAAAAAGTGCAAAGAACCAGTTTCCCTCTCCCTGGCCTGTTCCTGGTTTCCTCTTTCTCTTAAGGAATTTTTCCTATCGGCTCTCTGGTTTTCCTTCCCTGTCATATGGTCTTCATTGGAGCTACTGGCCCTTAGGGGTGTCCTAGTATCTTTTCATCACAAGGAGAAGACATCAGTGTCAGGGTCACTCTGCTCCCGCATGAGTCTGTTGCTCTCGGGTACATACCTGTGTGAAGAGGCAAATGTTGGGTTGGAGGGCCATTTGCCATGTGCACGGACAGTTCATAAACCCAGGTCCCTGACAAGTTTAAGATATGCTTAACTCTTCACAGCCAAAAGGAACACTCAATTCTGTCTTCCCAAAACAAGGAGTATGCTTCCTCAAAGTACAATGCCAACCCATGACCAGGAAGGCAGAAGCTGCTTGAAACTTTTTAACTGGCAACTTTCCATCTACAAAAATCTGAAGGTCCAGTCTCTACTGACACCCTGTACATTTTGAGTATATCCTCACTTCCTGGGGCCACTTATGACAAGTCATGCCAACAATTTCTATCTGTTGGGGATCATTGAAAATTATTTAGAAATATTTGTATGTTGGAATGAAACAAAATCAGATAATGATTCCAGATACCTGTTTCTGATTTCAGGCAATGCATTCCCCTACTAGGGTCTGTTTCCTCTCCCATCAAAGGAAAGAAGGAAATCTGAATATCTCTGAGGTTACATCTCTATGCCATTTTATCATTCCAGTATTCATAAACTTATGCAGAATTAGATCTTGAAATACATAGGAACTACACAATTGCAAAGAATAAAATGAAAACACTGATGATGTTATTAGAAGGAATGGGAATAACATTTGCGTGTCCTATAAGAAACTGTTCCAATGATATTGGTAGCTCAAAGGGAATGAAAAGAGTTATTAGATGTGCAATGCACAGGGCACTTTTATATTACAGCAGATAGCTCATCTTTCAATCCATCTGATTTTCAATGAGATGTAGGCACCAGTTGTAGCGACTTCAATTCTAAATGGGGAAGACAAAGTTAATTAACTAAAGCCTTTGAAACTCTCTGAAAACTATCATTTTCTTGCAATTGTCCCTTGCCAAAAAAAATACAGAGAAAAACAGATATTGAAGCTATGATAAAGTGTGTTCTACTTGAATTTTCTCATTAGTGCCTGGATTTCTACTGAGAAGATGGGAAATATGATCCATTGTTTCTCTCACTTTTGCAGTGAGTAAAAATTTCATTGTTTTAAAGACTGGATTTAAGGTTTAGTTCTCAGTATATTTGATTGAATTATTGTAAGATATTTAATTAGACAGAAAGTTTGCAAATCACATTTCTGATATAGGACTTGTATGTAAAATATATAAAGAACTCTCAAATTCAACAAAAGAAAAACAAAGAACCTAATTAAATAAATTAAATAGATACTTCACCAAGGAAGGTATAGTAAGGATGATTAATCATATAAAAATATTCTACAACATTAGCACTAAGGAAATGCAAATTAAAATTAAAATAAGATCCTTCTAAACGTCTACTAGGATATCTACTATTAAGTAAAAAACAAAAACGCCAATATCAAATACCGGGGAGGATGCAGAACAACTGGAACTCAACTGTGTGACTGATGGTACATGAGGCATCATTGTACAATGTTTGAAAATGTTTGTATACCTAAGTGCAATGCAATATAAACTTTTTTAAGGGAAGAAAAACTTGCTTTAGTAATTGCTGATATGCAAAGGATTGTCATAATACTCAATTTTAGGAGTAAGGTAAAAGTTAATGATGATAAAAACTAAACAAAAGAGACAAAACACTGCAAATGACAGCATCTCTAACGTAGGAAGAGAGGTCAGGAGAAAGTCTTCTTGTGCTCAAGAGCACGATGTGTTTTCTGTTATGGGTCTTCTCATGTGCAAACTCACACTTAGGGTAGGGGCATACATCAGATTGTAGAAAAAGGACTTATACTCATGTTTTTATACACTTGCCATTAAAATAAATGTTATACGATGACAGCCAAATAAAAAATGTACATCTCTTTGGGTAGTATCAGTTTATTTGTTTTCCTTAACCTCGTGGGTCAGGTTGTTTTATAGAACAGCTGTATCACTAGTAATAAAAGTTCACAAGATTTGTTAAATATTGTATAGATTTTATGTCATCATGACCCAAATGAGATTTTATTCTGAGACCTTTATATTTAGTTAAGTCTCATACAATGTTGAATTGACTAAACTGTTTTAATTCATATAGTTCACAAAAATTTACTTTGCCGTTAAAAACAATAAAGACATTTCCAGAAATAGAATGTTTCCATGCAAATATATTAAAAAATTAAGTTAATTTCCACATTTATTCCCTCTGCAAATGTTCATTGTTTGAAGATAGCATTAGTTAAATCATCATTATTGTTTCTTACATCAGTACACCCCTAAAAATTAAAAGTAAATAAAAAATTTTAAATGTGTAACAAATAAATGATTGGTTTTATAAACATAAACACCTCAAAGATATTCCTGAATACCCAGTGCTGTCTCTCCTTTTTAAACACATTTGTAAACATGTATAAGATAAAGGAAAGGACTTACCATAACAAAAGTTAAATTAAAAAGCTGGAAAAATTGCTTAATACCTGACAATTCAAGTAATATTGTTGAATCTTCATGTAGTATTTAAAAGTACCAGTGAATGCATTTATGAATTATATTTCTAATGGAATGCTAATGGAATAAAATGAAGAAGACAGTAATTAAAGAATTGCATATTTACAAATAACTTTTAGCTGACATCAAGTTAAGCATGACTATGTAAGAAGTTAGTGTCATACAAGAAGAATACAATTTTTTGAAGATACTCACCTCCTTTCTCAAAATCAGGACAAAACACAAATTGCCCCAGCAAGCTAAGATTCCAGTATTTCTTAATAGATAGAAATGGCAAATATATTTTTAAAATGTGTCCTTCTGTTAATTATTATAAATTCTATCATAAAACTCCATGCATTTTTGCATATCATATGAGAGATGATCTACAGTTCCTTTGAATCTAATATCAGTTAACTCCATTTTCCCATTTTTAAAGTTGTGAAGAAACTTTTTTTTTTAGTTTTCAAACATCTATTTCTAGTATAGAAATGGCATTTGTGAGATCTTTATGAAATAAGCATTTTTATCCTATTTTAACATATTGTACTAGCGATGAAAATCATCATGGGATCTCATGCCCAGGACTTTTCAGAATCAATGAAGAGGCTTAGATGGAACATATGCTTTTTATGCTTACTCTGAGCTTTGTTTTCATGAGAAACTGTGACATTCATCTAAGATACGCATGCTAGTAAGCACCAAGGTTTAATTCAGCACGACAATTAGAAGATATTTTAGTAATAAATTGATATGAATTGGTAGCTGAAATTTTAAATTTAAGCAAAAAGAAAGAAGCAAGAACAGAGAGGTAAAGAGAACAGATTTAAAAACTCACAATCCCAAGTATGGAATGAACAAAACCAAAGGAAGTTAGAAAAAGTTGATGGTATCAAACTCAAAAGGAGTTTAACTTGAGGTATCTCTAACAGAACAATTCTTATACCAGATTTATTTTGAAGAGACTAAAAACGTGAAACTGTGTCAAGCCGTCACTTTTAATGTGAGGCAATTTCCTTAGAATAGTTGCCATTTTGGTGTTATTGTACTTCTACACTATAAAAGTGATATTGCCTGGTTCCACTTTTACATAGCATGTAGAAAACTGCAATAAAATATTGTCCTCACCATAACAATGGGTAGCAACCAGATAAACCATAAAATTATAACTTTTTTAACCCATAAGAGACCGAAGTCATAATGCAATAAAGTAAACTTAATCCCAATACATGACAAGCCTCTCAGAGGACAAAAGGGACATATAAATTGTTTCATCTTTGTGGAGCATGAGAGGAAGTGGTAGCGACTATAATATCAGGCAACAAAAATTCTTCAACATTATCAAATTTCTAGAGGCTGAGTATGTGCCTGTGTGATAGTTTAGAATCTGTGGGAATCCCAGACATAAAGGGAGGGAAACCTACTTGACGGCTTTTTTCTACAGCCACAACTGGGTGTTTGTGAGAAAGCTTGAAGACCCGCTCTCCATTGCATATACATACAGATGGTGACCAGCCACTGCTGAGAGACAGAACAGAGCTGTACACATGTGAACCTCTGTATCATAGCAAGTAGCTACCATTTACTCCTGGAGAAAACCAGGAAGTTCTCCTGCCTCATAGTCTCAAAAACAATGGTCAGCAGCTGCTGAAAGAGGGAGGAAAACCTGACATCTCTGTGCTGCAAGTACACAAAATAAAATTTACCTGCTACCAAGGGAAGCGGAGGAAACCCACTCATGAACACAATCCTGCATTGAAACAGAAGAGCGTCTGGCTGAGAGTGGAGAGGGACAAAAAGGTAACTTGCGTTCAAAACTCCCACTGACACCAAGCGTGGTTTTGTAACCTTGTGGAGGAGGGGATGGAATAGTGAGAAAGCCCTACTTCTGAAGCTCAGATGCAAAAGGACGCACCTGACAATGACCAAGGATGGACAGGAGCATACTTCTGCACACACATGCACACACACACACACACACACACACAAGCAAACAAGGAAACCAAAATCCCTTCCCCATTGAAGCTTTGCAGTAGTAAGCAACAGTGGTCTACTGTGGGAAAATTATTCCTGTACAGATTGGGACTTTAAGCATTGAGAGAGAGAAGCTATTAAAAGGTAGACATGCTGGAAAAGATAATGCCAGAGATAAAAAATTTCTTTGACACGCATGATGAAAAACAAGACACAGCAGAGGAAAAAACTGATGAAACTGAAGAGAAACCAATAGAAATTTTCCAAATGAAACAGAGAGAAAGAAGAAATAAGAAAAACAATCTAAAATCTCTGTCCAAAGGTGTAATCTGCATTTAATTGGAATTTCAAAAGGAGAAGAGGGAGAAAATGGGAGAAGAAATATTGAAGATACAGAGGCCAAGAAATTTACAGAATTAATAAAAAGGAACTTACTGAAGTCAAACTACTAGAAATTAAAGAGAAATATGTGGATGACATCCAAGATGAAATAATAAAAACGTAAATACATAGAAACAAAGATGAGAATAATAGCAGGCTTGTCATCAGAAACTATGCAAATCAGAAGACAATAGAGCCACACATTCAAAGTTCTGAATGAAAAACCTAAAAACATATAATCTTTCACCATATCATGTGAAAATATCTTTCAAATGTAAAAGCAAAACCTTTCCCAGAAAATCAAAACTTGAGTGATATCATTGCCAGCAGATCTACACTACAAGAAGATTATAATAAAGTTCTTCAGAAAGAGTATGATACCAGATAGAAAATTAAAAAAAAAAAGCACCATAAATAATAAATATGTGGGTAAACATAAAATACATTTTTCTTATTTGTAATCTCTTTAAAAGAAAAATGAATATCTAAAAAATTAATAGCAACAAGACTTTGCTGTGTTTACAATATGTAGGATTTTAAAAAGAAGAGGTATGGCAAAAAGGAAACGTGTACATTTGGAAGTTTCTTATGCTCTACATGAGGAGGTATATGTGTATGTAACCTGAGATAAGTTAGCAACGTATATTGTAAACCATAGGGATCAACAAATGAAAAATAATAATGAAACAAAATGCTACGTGAATAAACCAATAGTTGAGATGAGAATGAATGGTAAAAAGCATTCAGTTAATTCGAAAAAGGAAGAAAGCACGTGCAGAAGAAATAAATACATTTAGAATAAACAGAAAACAAATCCCCAGCCATTATCAAGATTTCTATTAATATGAAAGGTCTAAACTCTCTAATTACAAGGCAACACAATAATATTGGATATAAAAGCGATATCCAACTAGATTTTTCTATACGAAATCTACTTTAAAGAGAAAGATATACATAAAAGTAAGAGGTTGGGAAAAGACATATCATGCAAATTCTAAGCAAAAGAAAGCTGGCGAGGCTCTATTAGCTTCAAACAAGGAAAAAACGTTAGAACAAGAAATATTCCCAAAGATAAAATGGGACATTCCATAATGATGTAGAGATCAATTCACCAGAAGAACATAACAATCTTAATACAAGTGAAGCAAATAATAACGATTCAGAATAAAGCAAAAGCTGATAAAACTAAAAGAAGAAATAGAAAAATCCATAGGTATAGTTGAAGACTTCAATTCTTTCTCAGTAATTGAGGGAGGAATAAAGAACTGAGCATAGTACATGTACTAAAGACATTAAAAGGATAATAATAGACTATTATAAAAAATTTTTCCAATAAACTTGATAATTTTGATGAAATGGATAGATTCCTTGTAAAACTCAAATGACCAAACTTTACTCAAAAAGAAATAGAAAACTTTATATCCTGTACAGGAACTGATTTCTTAGTTAAAATATTTCTCACAGAGATCCTGGTAAAGATGACTTAACTGATTAATTCTACCAAATATTTAAGTAATAATGCCAATTCAACACAAACTCTTCCAAAAAATATTTTAAAAGGAAGTAAATCTTTCTTATGCATTTTATGGGACCTTCATTACTCTGATACCTAAACAAGGTAAAGTATTTGCAAAAAAAATTAAACATAGAAGAAATCTTTGTGATAATATGACAGGCAAAGATTTGTTAGATAAGGCATTCATAAGTTACCTGGCTTCAAAGTTTAAAGCACTGCTCATCCAAAAACACAGTTAGGAAAATGTGAAGACAACACAGAGACTGGGAGAAAATATTTTCAAAATGTATAACTGACATAGGACCTTTATCCATAATAAATAAAGAACACTTACAAATCAATAATAAGATAATCTTAAGAAATGGGAAAATATTTGAATGAATACTTCACCAAAGAAGGTACAAGAATGGAAAATAAGCCTGTGAAAATATGCTTAATATATATATATATTTTTTTTTTTTGCTGTACACGGGCCTCTCACTGTTGTGGCCTCTCCCATTGCAGAACACAGGCTCCGGACGCGCAGGCTCAACGGCCATGGCTCACGTGCCCAGCCCCTCCATGGCATGTGGGATCTTCCCGGACCGGGGCACGAACCCGCGTCCCTTGCATCAGCAGGCGGACTCTCAACCACTGTGCCACCAGGGAAGCCCTATGCTTAATATCTTAAGTCATAACTGAAATGACATTAATATCAAGATAAGATATCACTATACACACACAAAAAGGCCAAAGTTAAAATGGTTGACAGAATCAAATGTGGTATGGAGGTATAGCAATTGGGAAAGCAAAACGGTGTGACTTTTCTTTTGAATAGCAATTTGGTAGGTTTTTGTGAAATTGAACATATACTTATCATATGATACAGCAATCCTATTCCCTGAATATAGGCTTTCCAAAGAGCAATAAAAACATATTTTCCCACACAATGATCTGCACACAAATGTTTATAGTAGATTTATTAATATTAACCCCAAACCAGGAATATCTCAAATGCTCATCAATAGGTTAAAAGATAAACAGAGTAAGTCCATGCAATGAAATACTATCCAGATACTTAAAGCACTCAGCTACTGACACATGCAACAGTATGAATGAATCTCAAAACTACAGGAAAGAAGTTGGACACAGAAGATAACATAATGTAGAATTCCATGTGTATGACATTTAAAAAGGCAAACTTATAGAGACAGGAATCATATCAGTAGTGGCCACTGACAGTTAGTGGGAGGAGGAAATTGACTTGAAAGGAACATAAGCTGACTTTTTAGGTGACAAAAATGTTCCAAATCTTGATTGTGGTTGTGGTGTACCATGACAGTACATATTTGTCAAACTGATTTAACTAAACAGATCTGGGTAATGATCTAATTATGTTTTTAAATTGTGAAGAAATACCTGTACAAGAGATAAGTCAATAAAGCTTAGTAAACAGGCTGATTTGAAAAATAACTAATTTATAAAATATGATCTCATTAAAATAGAAAGTGGTTAGGCTAAATGGAAAATTAGAAATGAACAGAGTATAAGAGAGCTAGAAATTGGACCTGAAGTGGAGCAATAAAAACACAGGTGGTATATGTATAAAAAAATCTATAATTAAACCTAGTATAGTGAAACTGCAGGACATCAGAATGAACAATCTTAAAATTAGAAAAGAAAACCTAAGACAGAGAGAGAGGGAAAGAGATAAGCCACAAAAAAGGAACGACTACTCTTCTCAACAGCAGAGTAGAAGCCAGAAGACACTGAAATAATAACTTCAAATTACTGAAAGAAAATTACTATAAACCTAAAATTCTACACAGAGCTAAATAATCATTCAGAAACCAAACAAAAACATTACTGGATAAAAACTGAGAAAGTTTACCACTAACAGATGGGCATAAAAGGAACCTTTAGGGAAACACTTTAGAAAGAAGGAAAATGATATTAGAATAAAGGTCTGAGATGGGGGGAAAAATGGTGAGAAATAAATTAGTAAATAGGTTTTAAATTGAAAATAATTGACCACAGCAAGACAAATAATGTTTTATTTTTGGAATTAAAAACATATTTTCCTGAAATATTAGAAAACAAATTTTAAGCAAGATAGATGGAACTGGAGTTACAGTGTTCTAAGATCCACAGATTGCTTGGGAAGAGAAAGATACAATGATTACTGTTAGATGTTGAGTGTGCATGATAGAAGGTTAAGAACACACACTGAAGAAATGCGATTAGCAATATAATTTCCAGAAGAAAAGAAAAAATGGAATTTAAGAAAATAAAAATAAGACCAAAAATTTTAGAAGCAAAATAAAGAAAAAAATACAAAGCATAAGATAATATGATTAAAGCTAATTTTAAATATTAGTAATGACCATAAATATAATGTAAAAGGAACAAACCACATTTTCTCAACACAGTGGAATTAATATTGAATTAAGAAACAACTCTCCAAATATATGGCATATTTTTTCATTAAATAACTCACAGATTAAGATGTTACGTTAATAAAAATTTGAAAATATATACATAGATAGTAATAATTATAAAATGATACTAAATCCAAGGTTTGTATAATAAAATTATAGTGGTATTTTAAAATCCTTATAAAATATTATTTATTATTATTATATGTTCTTAAATGCTTATAGTAATAAAGGAAGAAGGAATATAAAGTATATGAGCTAATCATCCAACTCAAAAAAATTGGAGAAAGAACAAAAAATTAATCCAAAGACATAAGAATTAAGGGGAAATAAATTGAAAGCAAAAGTAGAAGAGATAATCCAAAAAGCCAAAAATTAATTGTAGGCAAAGATTAGTTAATACCCAGTATTTGTCAAGATTGATTTTTTAAAAAGTAGAAGGCAAAAATAGTATAAAAATTTAAGGTGATACAATTACAGACAATATGAGTTATCTTTAAGAGCAAGTGAGTAATACCAAAAAATCTATGATAATAAATTTGAAATGTGATAACTACAGACATATTTCTGAAAAATATAACAACAAAACTGATATGTAGGAAAGACAAAACCAGGGCTTCCCTGGTGGCACAGTGGTTGAGAGTCCGCCTGCCGATGCAGGGGACACAGGTTCATTCCCCGGTCCGGGAAGATCCCACATGCCAGGGAGTGGCTGGGCCCGTGAGCCATGGCCGCTGAGCCTGCGCGTCCGGAGCCTGTGCTCTGCAACAGGAGATGCCACAACAGTGAGAAGTCCACGTACCGCAAAAAAAAAAAAAAAAAAAGAAGACAAAACAAGCCAAAATTATAATCACTTAAGAAATTAAATTATTATCCAGAAGCTAACTCATTAAAAGTAACAATCTAGTTTTACAGGTAAGTTCCACCAAGATTTCATGGAAAATAAAATTTCAATATTATACAAATTCCCTAAGAATAGGGAAAAATATATTTCCTAAATAATTTAAAGAATCTAGAATAGTTTTAGTACTATAATTGTTCAAAGGCAGTTAAAAACAATATTCCATGCAAATTTCATTTTCATGTGTATATAAATACTTAAAACAATATTGGCTGGTAAAATCCAGTAAAGTACTAAAAATTATGTACATCATGACCAAGCTGAATTTACTTCAGGAATGCAAGCTGTTTCAATATTTTAAAATATTCTAACTTACCATTATGTATAGATAATATGATTGCTTATTATTCACATTTTTAAAAACCCAGGATTTTTTGGACTTAATTTTTTAGATTTAATGAAGGAATTTAACAAGTTTCTGAATATGAGCACAATATAAAACCAATTTTATTACTATACTCTGCAACATATATTTTAAAAATAATTGTAATTAAAAAACAAATACTGTTTATAGTAACAATAAAAGTATTTAGTACCTAGAAATAAGTCTAAAATGGCACACATTTCCTTTAAGGAAGAAGTCATCAATAAATAGACCTAACATATCATGTATACAATGTCTTAATATATCATAAAGGTGTCAATTTTCTGCAAACTATAAGTTCAGTGAAGTTCCAAACATACTCTCAAAAGGATTTCCAATAAAATTTATTAAACTTATACAAAAACATAATTTAAGTACCCAAAATAGCCAAAATTTTGGGGAAAAAGAAGATAATTAGATGATTTAAATGCCAAGTATCTAGGTTTAATATAAAAATATAGACAGTATAACAATATACTATAGGCACAGGTATAGACAAACAGTCCAGTGGAATAAAATTAAAAGCCTAGAATCAGGGTACTAGTTCACCCAGAACAAGGAGAAAGATTCAATTCTGGAAGAGTACATCAGTGTTTTCAACTGTATTGATAATGTTTTATTATTCAATTTGGATAATGACTATATCGATTTTATTTTGTTGTTCTTTTGTACATTATTATATGTTTTGTTTATGTGATAATAAATTACAAACACAAAACCCAATTATTTAATTATAGCCTCCTCATATTTAAGAAAAGTTTTGTCAAAGGAAAAGCATGCTACCAGTTTCTTTTCTGGTAGTATAGAAACCTAGACTACCAGCTTGTCAGAAGTTTTATTTAACCCATAAGACCTTTAAACATTCATACTTGCCATTTTAATTTCATAATCATAAAATCCCTTATAGAAATTCAGGCAGCTTTATTTTCATTATGCAAAATTGGGTAAAAAATTTTACATGAACTGCAAAGCAATTGAAGTCCATAAGTAAAAAGAAAGTTCAAAAGTTATTTCTCAATGGTTCACAACATTTGTTCCTTGAGTACTCAGAATCCTTTCATGTTGATTGTAATTGGTGTCTTAAATATGTTATCAATCTTTTAAAGAGCCAAAAAGAGAATGCAAATTTATCAGCATTAAGATTACATAGAATAATTAAAATTTCTTCTTTCTTTGTTTTGTCTATTACTATATAAATTCAGTGAGAGTAACTCATGATGTTCATGCTAATTAGCAACTTTAATTGGAAATTATAAATGTCTCTTTGACAATGAGTAATTAGTTCATAAATGTAGCCTGTTTAGTAATCAGCAAATTTTTTCCATAAGGTCCAGAAGAGAATATAGATTAAAAGTTTGTTTGGTGATATCAGTTTTGAAAATCACTGAACCATCAATCACAATACACAACTCTTAATTCAGTAACTAGCAAGAAAATTAGTAAACTATCAGTAGCTTCCCGTAGGAATAACTTGAGAGAATTTATTTCTGAATCTTCCAACCTTTTCACAGAAAACATGTAAGACAAGGGGACAAGGCAGCAAGAGCAAACCAGAAAAGGCATATTCAGCCTAGGAAAGAGAGAAAACAGAAATTACAAACAATATGGCAATATCATCAGAAGCAAAAAACAGCATCAGAACTGGTAAGAAGGCATAAGAAAAATAACAGAATATTGGGACAGAGAAGAACTGGGAAAAGGGAGGGTCCATAGTAGTGAAAGACGGCAGTTGTTTCCAGATTTACAAAAATTTGAGAGCTCAGCTTTTATTTGGAACTGCTATGAGTCGGGCTAAGACTGAACAAAGGGCAAGTACTTGGAGAGCACAAGAGGAAAGTAATAAAAGTGTTCAGATCCCCACAGGTGACAGCTCAAAAGGTGAACAAAAACACAACTCCTGAAGCACATGGGTCACCTTGGAAGGCAGTGAGTACTCTACGTGGTAACAGTGAAAGAGTAGGTACACAGGACTGATGGTAAAGACCTCCAAAATTTGTAAGGTTCTAAGAGATAAAGTCAGAAAAGGTTTCTGCATTTTTAAAAATAGTTGTCCCCTGAGGAACAAAGTTTCTGCCTCTGGAAGAAAGGAAATAAGCAACATCAACCACAGAGTACACATATATGAAGACCCACAGTGACCTGTGGAAGGGCAAAAGAAAATGTTCTCTCATCCTGGGGAAGTACTGAAAATCATCCTGAACCCAGGCAGTTAGAGATCCTCCATCACTGGGGAAGAAGCAGGATGACTTAGAAAGCTCTATCCCTGAAACCCAGAGACATAGGATGTAAGACAGAGGCTGAACCAGGAAAACAGAATCCCCTGGCCCCATTGCCAAGGCTACCAAGCACCAAGTAACCAAGATTTTCTGTTGCTGAAGGAGGGGAAGGAATAAGAAACTAGACTCTCTCTGAGGTATACGTGCAAAGGCAACACCTGAAGCTGTGGTTGGAGAGGTACATTGAGGTAAAACTCTCTGGAAAATTATCCAGAACCTAAGCACAAGGTAACACTGGGGGAATTTGAAGCCAGTGGTGTACTGAAGGTAGACATGGAAACAGCAAATTCCAAATCCAGATCAATTCCGGACATGATTTATTCAACTTCCCATTACCACCAATAATGACATAGCTAAAAAATAAGCATGCGTATTTCCAGGCACAAACACTACTCCCCATATCTATAACATACTGTCATATACACTATGAACATCAGTCAAAAATTATAGGATCAGAAAAAAAAAACAAAAACTTCTGATAAATAAAGCTGTCAACAGAATCAGACACAAATAATGTAGATATTGAAACTATCAGTAAGGAATTCAAAATAAGTATGAAAAATATGCTCATAGTGGAAAAGGCAGTCACCATGCATGAACAGATGGAAATTTGAAGAGAGAGGTAAGAACAAAAAGACTCAAGTGGAAATGTAATATGTATGAGTTTATTGCTGCTGCAACGAATTATTGAGAAATTGGTGCCTTGAGACAACAGAAAATTATTATCTTAGAGTTCTGGATGTCAGATCCAAAATAGGTACACTGGGCAAAAATCAAGATGTTGACAGAGTTACGTTCCCTCCTGGAAGCTCTAGGGGGAGAATCCTCATCCCTGTCCTTTGCAGCTTGCAGAGACTGACTGCATTCTCTGACCCCATGCCTTGTTTACAAAGTCAGCAGTGGCAAACTGAGTCTTTTTAACATTACATTGCTCTGACCTGGACTCTTCTACCTCCCTCTTCCACACTGCAGGACCCTTTGGCCCACCAAGGTAATCCAGGATAACCTTTCCATTTTAAACTCTATTAAGTTTATTAGCAACTTTAATTCCAACTGTAAAATTAATCCCCATTTACCATGTCAATATATGTGCTCCCTCCACCCCAGATTCATATGTTCAAATTCTACCCCCGCAATGTGATGTTGTTAGAAGGGGGGACCTTTGGGAGGTAATTATATCATGAGGGTGAAGACCTCGTGCATGGGATTCGTGCCCTTATAAAGGAGAGCACAAAGAGCTCCCTTTCCCCTTCACACATGTGAGGCCACAGTGAGGAGATGGCCATCTATGGACCAAAAATTATGCCCTCACCAGACCCTGGATTTGCCAGGGCCTTGATCTTGGCTTTCCCAGACTCCAGAACTGTGAAATACATTTCTCTTGTTTCTGAGCCACCCAGTTTATGGTAATGTGTTATAGCAGCCTGAACAGGGTAAGATGTCATGTAACATTACATATTTACAGGTTCCAGAGATTAGAATGTGGATCTCTTTAGGGGACGTTATTCCGCCTACCACACAAGGAATAAAAACACAATAATAGAGATGAAGATTGCCTTTGACAAGTTCATCAGTAGACATGACAGGAGGAGGAAAGTATCGATGAGCTTAAGGATTGTTCAATAGAAACTGCCAAAGTTGAAACACTAATGGAAAAGAAGAGTATGTCCGGGGGGAGGGGGGAAGGGCGTATAGGGGAGAGGTAAACAGAAGATCACAGCATCCATATGCTACGGAACTGTATCCAAAGGTATAATTTATGCATAATGGCAATCCCAGACACAGACGAAAGATCAAATTGGCCAGAAGAAGTATTTGAAGAGATAACAGCTGAGAATTTCCAAATGAAAATATAAAACACAGATTCAAGACACTTAGATAACATTAAGCCAGATAAATTCAAGACAAGAAAGAAAAATATCTGAACACTTAATATTCAAATTTCTAAGTTTGCCAAAATTAACACATTACAGTGACTAAAGATAAAAATAAAGCAGACTTTGTGTCATAAATTATACAAGCTAGAAGAAAATGGTAGGGCATCTTTAAAGTGCTGAAAGAAAACTATAATTGTCAATCCAGAGTTCTACACCTAGCCAATTGCATTTCAAAAGTAGAGGACAGGTAAAAACTTTTTCAGACAAGCAAAACCAGAAAATTCATAAATTATACCTTCACTGTAAGATATGTTAAAGAAATTTCTTGAGGCAGAAGGAGTTTTATACCAACATAAACTTTGATCTACAAAAAAGAAGAGATGATTCCCAGAAATTATTAAATGATGATATATACAGTATATTCTTTGTATCTTAATTAGCTATAAAAAAGTATTTACTCTCTAAAACAAAATTGGTACCAATGAATTGTTGATCAATAGCATGAACAATAGTAAAATAGGACAACAATAACAAACAAGAGGAAAGGGAGAAAGGATGACTTTACTATTGCAGGGTGCTTGCATGACATGTGTAGCCATCTGTAACTATTTGAACATAGGATGTGGTTAATTAAACTTTTTATATTTTTACCCTAGAATGAACATTTAAAAAAAAAAACAGATTTCTAAACATCTATAAAAAATAAGCCAATAGTGGAGATAAAATGGATTTTTAAAAAGTACTCCCTGTTTCAGCCAGAAAATATCCTACTTGATAAAATGATGACAAAAATAAGAAAATGAATGTGGAACAAGCGAAAGAATAGAGTTTATCCCCCTGGAGTGGCCACAACAGCAGCAAATAGAAAACCTCTGAAGCTTATAAGATACGCTTGCCCTGCAATTTTGACTCTTCTCACATAGACTGAGACCTCTTGCTCTGTTAGTATTTGTATTCTCCGCGCCAAGAATAGTTTCTGGCTCATAGAACATACCTGATAAATTAATGAGCTGTTACCTTCGAAAATTTAACACCTTCAGGCTTTCTCCTCACTCTACCATATGACATGTTCCTTCCAGAATTCCACACATTTTATTATATGCTTGTATGTTTTCTCCAGATTGGAGAATCATCAGTTATAGCTTGGTTCATTGAGCCATACTGTGTCATTACTCATGGTTAAATATTTCCAAGAGAGGGGTTACAAACGCAGGTAAAATTTGATTTATTTGTCCAGGAATAAAGAGGATAAGCCATAGTGGAACAATCAACAAAATATCCTTTCAGAGGATTCGTAACATTAAGAAAACATAAAAGTAAAGTGCTTAAATTTTGCATTAGAAACTGTAATACTAGCACTGAAAATATCTATCATCAAAAGTGATTTATTGAACAAAGGTTTACATGCAAACTCTATATCATTATTTAAAGGAATAGCTAGATTTGTATAAAAATCATTTGGGGAACCTCATTATAGGAAAAAATATACTGGCAGTACAGCATCTCAGAAACATAACTCTTGCCAGGAATGTACATTAATCAGAATCCCCATAAGTTTCAAAACATTAGAAAAATACTTCCTAGACTTTGACTGTCTCAAGAATTCTTGGGCAGAATTGTGAAGCTGCAGAAGAATCCTTGAAGAGAATGGACAAGGGGGCTGGGCTAGAGCAAATAAATAGATTGTGTTTCAGTGCTAAAGATCTTGCAGAGTTAGAATTCATGGAATGATTTTATTAGGGCATTTTGTAAATTGATTAGCATATTAGCTAGAACTCTTTTTTTGTTGAAACAAATAGAAATCAATTCAAGTTCATTTAAGCCCACATGGGGACTTTACCATGAGGATACACTGTGTCTCAGAAACTAAGGCAAGAATGCAGTGAGATTTCTGGGGAACCTGGGAAAGGACGATTTTCAGGGATTCATTGTTCTTTTCCCACACTCAGCTGCGATCTCTGTGCACCTGCTCTTTTTGCTCTCACTGTTCCCCAATCTGCACGACCATCACAGCCCTGAACTATGCCTGCTACAATTCAAATCCCATGAAAAGACTCTCTCCTTAAGGTGCAGTTGCAGGTTAAGGAGCAGAATTTACCTCAGCTTCTGTGAGAGGTCCTCTCATGGCAGAAGACCTGCCATGAGAAGGGAAGGGGTAAAGCGCTGAGTCCCATTTCACAAAATGGCTCAGGGACTACCATTGGAAGTGAGAGGAAGAGTTAAGAGGGACCCTACTAACAGCATCTTTTAAAGTGGAGTGACACCACTCACTAGTAAACTTGGTGGCATCTGTGTCCTGCTGTACAGTGAATCAGACTGACCATCACCTGTGGAGGCGATGAAAGAGAAGAGGGGAGGGTGCTGGCGGAGAGATGGCATAAGGACTGTGTCGGGAAGAAGGGACCCTCTCTCCTAACTTCCCTTCTTCTTTTGCATTTGGCCCCAAGAAGAGTATCCAAATAAATATTCCCAGAAAGGATACTTCTGGAACTCTAAACCGTGTATTCACTTTCAAAAGTTTAATCTAGGCATATGCAATATGGTACAATGACCAGAATCACTCGCACCCAAGTACAGATCCTGAAACTCCCACCGACTGGTTATGTGAACAAAGATGGGGTTCAACCTCTGTCAGCTTCGGTTTCTGATCTGAAAAATAGGGGCTATGAAAGCCTAAATGATAGACAGCATCTGTTTGAAGCCCTCGCCCAGTGCCTGGCTTGTGGTGTTTCCACGCTGCTTGCTTTAATGAGTGTTAGACTACCAATGTAGGGAAACTGTGGCTTTTATTTCTCTGTATATTGTCGTGCACTATCAATTACGGTTTGGAAAATTGCTCAAATTTACATTACCCCTAATTATGTTAACAATGGAACCTGGAAAAATATACCAATACCTGAATGACCCTTTTTGGATGACCTGTCATGTAAATAAGTAGGTTTAGTAAGCCTAAAAGGATCGAGGCGTCTACAATTACTTTGTTCATCTCTGCCAACAAATGGAGATGTATGAACAGCTAGTAAGAGCACTTATATCCTCAAAACTCAGTACACTCTTGTTGGCATGCTTTCTTTTTTTTTCCTTTTCAGGGAATAATAGCTTTAGAAGTGTAATTATTACATTGTAGGGTGAGGTCATAGGGTGTTCCCGGGAGCAGGGGGTATAGGAGAGCTGGAGCGTCTTTTACTTTTACTTCATTTGATGTGCAGATAATGTGTGTGTGTCTTTAAGATTGGATTACAATGGGTGTTTTCTCCAAATACAAGGATAATACAGGGATTCCTAGCATGGAAAGCAAAATTTTCTGTACTGAGAAAAGAAGCTAAAGTATATCTATATCAATAGCTATTGTTACCTCCTTCAAAGAAGAAAAAAATCTATTGCCCTAGAGACTTTTCATTGATAGGAAGAAAGTGATTCTGAGGTCTTAGGCTAAGAGTGAAAGGAAAGTTAGGACTGGCCCAGGGTTGTGAGGCCATATCAATCATGGGCAAATGACTTTCATGGGAGAAAGGCAAAGGTCTCAGAATTTGAATTAGAACAGATTTTCTTCTTCAGTTTGGAGGCTGCAAGGTCATTGGAGACGGGAGTTCTGCTTGGACAATTTTCTCCGGGATTCCAAACCAGATCAGCAAGGGGTTCAACCCAGGAGAGTGGTAAATCCTTTTCCTGATGTCTTAGCTTCCAGCTCCCATCCCCTAAACTACAATCACAAAAGAGGGCCATTTTCCTATTTTTTATTGATATCTCAGTAGCCTCCCACATCAATCCCTTAAAATAAAGACCAGATAAATAATTTCTTTGTGTACATTTCACTAGCTGCTCAGGAAATAATAAGGGAAGTAACCACAGATTCATAATTAGAGAATTTTTGAATGGTCTTGAGGCAGGAGTTAGATGGGCTCCAGGTTGGATATTTACAGCCAGCCTCCTGTTTACACTTCCAGATAAAAATAACAACAGGAACAGGTTAAATAGCTTTGCCTCTGGTGGACTCTTTAAGATAACACTACTGGCATGGCAGAGAAACTGAACCCTCCCCTCATAAGAGATAAAGGGACCACATATTCCTCATTCTCAAGGTCATGGAGACCTTCCCAACTATACATGCGCAGAAAGCCTCCTCTGGGGCATAGTAGGTTATGTCAACCATCCAACAGGCCTCTTCACTAGAATCCATCTTGGTTAAGAGATGCACAGGCACACATGGGAGGACCCTGAGACAAACCAAATATGAACTCAGAGCCAGGCAAAGCAAGGTGATTAATGACCAGAGGAAACCTGGAAGAAATGCCCCATGTAAGTGATTCAAACTACCACAAGGGCGCGGCTCTTTCTCTGAGTCCATCCGTGTGTCTATCCACACGTACCCTTTTTCCTCCTAATAAACACTTTACTTGTTTCACTACTTTCCGTCTCTGTGGAAATTCATTTCTACGCGGCTGACGGGCCAGGGTTTTGTCACCGGCCACTGGTCTAGAGGCTAGGATTCAGCACTCCCCCTGCCATGGCCTGACTTCAATCTTTGGCCGGGGAACAAAAACCCTGCTTCCAGCCACTGCAGGCCGAGGCCACCTGAGATCAGTCTTGACTAGCATTTGTTATATATGAATTTCTAAACAGAGGAAAAACAATACATTATTCTTTCAAATTTCTGATGACTCTGTTTAGTATATACAAACTCAAACAAACCCACATATAATAGTGGTTTTTGTGTTAGATGTTCCACAAATAAATCCAATCTTTGATAGTTTTTGTACCTCCAGGACTATCAGTGATGTGTCACATATGGTTTAGTATAAAAAGCAAGTCTGCTTTTTGCTTTTGGCATGTTTTCTTATAAGAACACTGTTTATAACAGTCATTATTCTAAACTTTAGGTCTGGAGGACATAGTATTGGGCAAACCATGGCCATGAGCTATGTGCCTGTTTCTGCCTGTTTCTGTCTTGGGAACACTGCCCTTTATGCATCCTCTATGGCTGCTTTCACATTACAATGGCAAAGTTGAATAGTTGCAACAGAGACTACATGGCTCTATAAGAAAAGTTTGCCAATACGTGCACAGCAGAGATGGATCATTTTTTTTTAATTTCACATCTTTATTATATTACTCAAATCTTCAAATTAGCATTTGAACACTCATTGAGTACAAAAGTTAGTTCTTGGAACCATAAGTCTGATGAGTGTCCATTGAGATAAATGTCATGAAAATATCCCATTAATTGCTTTTCCGTCATCAGTGCCTCAGCACTTCGTAGTGAATGGATGACCACAGTAAGACCATCTCTTTACCTTTTAATTACACTCAATTGCAATGATGTCTAATCTAGTCCTAAAAAAGCTCAAGATGCTATCAAGTGAGTGAAAAATACAGTTTTCCTTAATTCTTTTTTTCTTAGCACCTTCTGTGAATAAGTGTGTTATAAGTTTAATTGGTTTAATTACACTGAACAAAATCTATAAGGAATATGGTAAATGCAATTAAAATTTAGATTGCATATATGTGTTAGCATACGGTATTTAATCAGTTTATGTAGAGCAGATAGAACCCAGGTTTCTTCAAGCCAAATAAGCTCGAAATAATACTGTTGACCCTCTCAGGACATGAAAGGGTTTACATATAATGTGCGCAATTATATTCTCAGTTAATGTGCATAAATGCGAAAATAGGAAATAGTGTGCTGATTAAATCATTCAATTCAACTAGCTTGTGTAGCTCAGGGAAATCATTAAAAGCGGGGACACAGGTAGGGGGAAGGGTAAGCTGGGACAAAGTGAGAGAGTGACATGGACATATATACACTACCAAATGTAAAATATATAGCTAGTGAGAGGCAGCCGCATAGCACAGGGAGATCAGCTGGGTACTTTGTGACCACCTAGAGGGGTGGGATAGGGAGGGTGGGAGGGAGAAGCAAGAGGGAGGGGATATGGAGATGTATGTAAATGTATAGCTGATTCACTTTGTTATAATGCAGAAACTAACACATCATTGTAAAGCAATTATACTCCAATAAAGATGTAAAAAAAAAAAGTGGAACTGGCTGTTGACTAATGACATATATTTAACACTCATAGGGGACTTAACATTTTTTTCACCTTATTGCATACTTTGGTGAAAGTCATTAACTTATCTATGGAGCAAGCTATTTTAAATATGTGACTTTCTAAAGGGTTAAATTAAGAGTTTACCTGTGTATTTACTTACACACTGATGATTAGAAGACTCAAATCATACTTCTGAGTTTACCAACAAGTTAAATTAGTTCATTTGTTGAATTTTATACTATATAAATCAATGAAGCATTTATCCCAAGTAAAAAAATATATATATTGAAAGCAAAATCATAAATTCCCTATCTTTTTCTAAGCACTGATTAACTATTAGATAATTATTTTAAAAATAGAGGTCACCTTAAAGCAGGCATCAGCATAGTTGGGATATAATTATGTTTTGACCTGGACCAAATTACTGGTGATAATTATAATGATAATTATTTTTCTTATTATATCTCTTTATTGAGCCTTTAACATAATTTTTAAAGTAATATAAGCGTTGAAAAAATTAAAAACAGAGATGTGTTGCTAGATTGACTCCTTTTACTCTTAATGCCACCACCATGAGGCAATCATTGATAACAGTTTGATTTATTTGTTGCACAACTTTACCTAAGCCAGTAGTTCTTAAAGATGTTCCCAGAGTCCTGGGGTTCCCGGAGGTCTTCTCAATGGTACACAAAGTCAAAACTGCCTTTATAACATACTGAGATGTCATTTGCCTTCTTGCTGTGTTGACATTTGCAATGATGATGAAAAAGCAATGGTGGGTAAACTGCTGGTGGCTTAGCATGAATCAAGGCAGTGGCACCAAAGTGAACCCACAGTCACCATATTTTCATGGCTACAGCACTGAGAAAAGAAGCAATTCTCACCTAAGAATATTCACACTAAGAGCAGTAAAAATTAACTGTATTAAATTTCAACTCTTATTTACATGTTTTTAAAAAATATTCTGTTTAAGGAAATGGGACTTCTGCGTAAAGTATATCTGGTACCTGCCAAAGGATGGCTGTCCCCAGGAAAAACACTGGTGTCATCGTTTCATTTGCAAAATGAACTACTTGCTTTTTTCACATACATCATTTTACTTGAAAGACTGACAAACTATAATTATTCAGACATGAGTGTTTGACAGATATTTTGTCAAAAAATGATGAAAGTGAGCCTGTTACATACAGGAAAACAATTGACAGCATTTGTAGCTAATGATAAGATTCAAGCTTTCATGTCAAATTCCAAATTTTGGAAAAATTATATTCACCACTTTTGAGCTCAACAGCTTCTCAGTGTTCAAAGTCCTTTCTGATGAGTCTGCTGACGATATTAATGTATCTTAGCTCTCTGATACTAGCCAATAAAATCTGGCAACTTTTACAAGGTCTACATTACTCAAGAAATCACTAATTTCCAAATGACCATTACATGATGTTGCAAATTTACACATGGGTAAAGCATCCTTTGAAAATGTAGCTATGACCAATGGATTTTAATGTAACAGAGTATGAAAAAAATCATTGACATGAGAAGGTGACTTAGCAGAAGGCCAAAGAAGAACATATATCATGAAAGTAATTTACAAAGGAAACAGAGTAAGAAGCAAATAAATCTCTGCAATATTAAATAAACTGTAAAAATATTCATGTTCATCATTTAGAAAGTCCTCAAGAAAGTAAGATACGTAATGGGAATGAAAAGTAAACCAGCAGAAATGAGGAAATAATGGAAAAATTATATATAGAATCTTTATAGAGATGAAAACTGCAGTAGAAATAAGAAAAAAAGTATAATAAACATGCCAGGAATACGGTAAGTTAGAAGAAGTAAGTGCTTTGGAAAGGCAATGAACATAAATATAAAATGATTTTCAATAAGGTGATTGGATGTTAAGAAGTTCACAAATGGTACATACAAGTAATGACAGTATAAGACATAATAGTAGGAAACTCTCCTGGTATAGAAAAGAGACAAATCTGTAGATAGGAGAGGCAAAGATAGTGCTCGAGGAGAGAATGATGCAGATAAAAAGAGTAGCAAGATAGTCCAAGGAAGTTCTGAACTCCATTAATAAAAAAATTATATTAATAACCATAACAAAAAAAAGTTTCATAAAAAAAGTGATTTGAAAAATTTATACCAGTCAAGCTATCCTTTAAATAAAAGACAACATTTAAGTAATCATGAGCAATTTTAGAGAAAAAAAAATCTCTAATCTGATGTTCAGCCAAAGAGAAAGTGAAATACAAGTTAAGAGAAATAAAAACAAAAGCAAATGTGGTAAAAGTGACTGCTACTGATAATTGAAACTCTTTAAACATAAAACTTAAAGAAATTCTGTTTATTTTCCTCTTTAAAGTCAAATGAAATTACAGCTGATAATGTCCTTTTAAGAATCATACATATTATCATATAATTTTTGTAAAATGATTTCATACATCTAACCTTTCAAATGCATGTAAGAGATCTATATCTGGAATAAAGTTTGTAAAATATTAACAGTGTTCATTCTCTGGGTGATCTGATTTAGGAAGATATTCCCTTTTTCTTTCTTTTTCTCTATTGTAAACTCTTCTGTGTTGGCTGAGTTATTTTTGTAATTGTTTTTTTTAAATAAATTTGTGGTTTTTTCAAAAAGAAACATATTTCCTGGAAGTTCTCATAAACTTTCTCACTGCTCACCTGCTTTACTCTCAGGATATTCCTTTATTGAACTATTGCCAATATGAAATTCTAACACATGTGACATATTGGCCTTGGGATAGGGCAGAAGGCAGAGGCAGGCAGGGAACAAGAAAACTGTTACCTGAGGCTGGAAAAACACTAAAGAGAAATGACAAATGTTGATCTGCTTGTCAACCATTATTCCACTAAAACAGTGTCTTGATTACTGAAGCTTTATAATATTTTTTGAAATCAGATATTGTGTGTCCTTCAACTTTGTTCTTGTTTGCTTGTTCGTTTGTTTGGCTTTTCAGAGTTGTGTTGCCTATTATACTTTCTTTACTTTTCTATATAAAAAGAAACGAAATTGAGTTATTTGTAGTGAGGTGGATGGACGTAGAGTCTCTCATACAGAGTGAAGTAAGTCAGAAAGAGAAAAGCAAATACCGTATGCTAACACGTATATATGGAGTCTAAAAAAAAAAAATTGGTTCTGAAGAACTTAGGGTCAGGACAGGAATAAAGATGCAGATGTAGAGAATGGACTTGAGGACATGGGGAGGGGGAAGGGTAAACTGGGATGAAGTGAAAGAGTGGCATGGACATATATACACTACCAAATGTAAAATAGATAGCTAGTGGGAAGCAGCCGCATAGAACAGGGAGATCAGGTTGGTGCTTTGTGACCACCTAGAGGGGTGGGATAGGGAGGGAGGGAGGGAGAGAGATGCAAGAGGGAAGAGATATGGGCACATATGTATATGTATAGCTGATCCACTTTGTTATAAAACAGAAACTAACACACCATTGTAAAGCAATTATACTCCAATAAAGATGCTTAAAAAAAATAAATAAATTTTAGAATCTGTGTGTAAACTTTTACAAAACAAGGCTGCTGGTATTTGACTGGAATTGCATGGAATTTATAGCTTAAATAGGGGGAAATGGCATCTTGACAATATTGAGTCTTGACATTTGGAATATATATATATATTCCAACAAACATCCTTGGCTTATTTCTGTCTTAGTGAGTGTATTAGTTTCCTAGGCTGCCATAGCAAAATACCACAGACTAGGTGGGTTAAACAACAGAAATTTACTTCTCACAGTTCTGGAGTCTGGAAGTCCAAAATCAAGGTGTTGGAATATTTGCTTTCTCCTAAGGCCTCTCTCCTTGGTTTGCAGATGGCTATCTTCTTGTCTTCTTGCTGTGTCTTCTCTGTGCTCCTGCATCCTCGTGTGTCTCCTTAAAGGCCCTATCTTCAGATGCAGTTACATTCTGAGATACTGCGGATTAGGGACTTCAACATATAAATTTGGGGGCGGGGAGGCACAATTTAGTAAATAATAGGGAGAAAGCATTCACTGTTTTACTATTATTTAGGATGTTACAGATTCTTTTTATCAGATTGAGTAAGTGCTCTTCTATACCTAACTGATGAGAGTCTTTAAATCAGGAATGGATGATTGATTTTGTAAGAAGCCTTTTCTCCATCTATTGTGGTGATTTTTCTTCTTTAATTTGTTAATATGATGATATACGTAGGATTCTAATATGTTCCCCAAGATTTTCTCCCACCCTCTTCTCCAGTGTAGATGCCCTGCATGATCCTGAGGATTGTGAATATAAAGGATTTTACTCCTCTGATTATGTTCTTCTCATGGCACGTCTGACTTAAGAAAGAGAGACTATCACATAAAACCATTGAAAGGTGAGCTTCTTCCAACTGGTTGCAGAAGAGGAAATCAGAGATTTGAAGCATGAAAGGGTTTGACTTGCTGTCACTGGCTGGAAGGTGAAAGGAGACATATTTAAGGAATATGAGTCATCTTTGGAAGCTGATTGAAGCCAGACTGAAACAGGGACCTCAGACCTATAGCCACAAGGAACTAAATTCTGACAACAAGAACTGTGGGATCAGAACCTCCAGATAAGAACTCAGACCACCCAACATGTCTATATCATCCTTGTGTTAACCTGAGCATAGAGCTTTGCCACACCATGCTGGACTTCTGACCTACTGAATACACATTAGTAAATAGGTGCTGTTTAATTTTTTGGGTTTTTTTGTGTTTCTTTTTGGCGGTACGCGGGCCTCTCACTGCTGTGGCCTCTCCCGTTGTGGAGCACAGGCTCCGGACGCGTAGGCTCAGTGGCCATGGCTCACAGGCCCAGCTGCTCCGCGGCATGTGGGATCCTCCGGGACCGGGGCACAAACCCGTGTCCCCTGCATCAGCAGGCAGACTCTCAACCACTGCACCACCAGGGAAGCCCTCAATTTCTTCTTAAATGAGATTGGCTAACGTATGTACTCCAAGGAATTTGTGCATTCCATCTAATCTTCAAATTTATTGGCATAAAGGTGCTCACAATATTTTCTTATTATTCTTTTGATACTTTTAGAATCTGTTGATATCACCTCTCTCATTCTTGATATTAGCAACTGTGTCTTCTCTTGTTTTTCCCCTTGATTATTCTGGCTAGAAGTTTACAATTTGATTGATTTCCTGAAAGAACGAGCTTTAGGTTTCATTGATTTCCTCTATTGTTGCTCTGGTTTGTGTTTTATTTATTGTTGTTCTTGTCTTTATTTTATTCTTTCCTCTTCTTATCTGTTTTTTTTTCTTTTTTTTCTTATCTGTTTTTAATTTTTTTTTTTTGTAATTTGTGAAGTTAGAAACTGAGGTTATTGATTTGACACTTTTCTTTTTTTCTGATATAGGTGTTTGTTGCTATAAATGTTAGCATAAACCCTGCTTTAGAGGAATGCCACAAATTTTCACATACTATATTTTTATTCTCATTCAATTCAAAACACTTAAATTACCTTTTTAAAAATTCTTCTTTGATCATGGGTCATTTTAAAATGTGATTTTTTGTTTCTCAGTGATGATTTTTCCAGAGATCTTTCTGTTATTGATTTTTAACAATATCATTATGGTTAGGGAAAATAGTCTGTATTACTTAAATCTGTATTTTAATCTTTTCAAATTTATTGAGATGTGCTTTATGGCTCAGAATGTCATTTATTTTGATCAATAGGCACTTTAAAATGTTATTCTACAGTTTTGGGGTGGATTTGTATAAATGTCAGTCAGGTTGATGGCATTGTGCTGCAGCTTTCCTATTTCCTTTCTGATTTTCTACTTGTTCTATCAATTATTGAGAGGTGCAGTGACGCTTCTGAATCTAATTGTTAATTTGAACATTGTCCTTGCAGTTTTATCCATTTTTTCATGTATTTTGAAGCTCTATTATTAGATGCAAAAGTGTTCAGTACTGTTACACTCTTTTAATGAATTGATGTATTTTTCATTATAAAAAGACTTTTGAAAATTATTGGTAGTATTCTGTTGTTAACTTCACTTTTTCTGATGCTAATGTCACCTCTTAAACTTTCTTTTGAGTAATGATAGTTTTAACATAGTATATTTTTTCCATATTTTATTTTTACTGAGGTATAGTTGACTTACAATATTTTATTAGCTTCAGCTGTACAACAGAGTAATTTGGCATTTTTAAAGATTATACTCCATAAAAAATGATTATAAAATATTGAATATATTCCCTGTGCTGTACATTATATCTTATAATTTGTTTATTTTATAACTGGTTCTCTGTACCTCTTAATCCCATTCACCTATCCCCCCTCTCCTTTCCCCTCTGGTAACTGCTAGTTTGCTTTCTGTATCTGTGAGTCTGTTTTGTTATATTTGTTTATTTTGTCTTTTAGATTCCACATATAAGTGAAAACATACAGTATCTTTCTTTCTCTGTCTGACATATTTCACTAAGAATAATACCCTCTATGTTGTCACAAATAGCAAGATTTCATTTTTTATGGCTGAGTAACTTTCCATTATATATATGAGATAATTATATACATGATATATATATATATGATAATTTCTATTCTTATGTCTCAAATGCAATATTCCTTTCTCCAACAATGTCTAATCACTGTTAATCTCATCCAGTGTATTTTTCATCTCACACATTGTAGTTTTATCTCTAGAACTTCAGTTTTGATCTTTTTCATATCTACCATAACTCTACCTAACTTTTTGCAGATATGAAATATAATTCTGAGAACTGTTTGCTCCTTTTGGATCTTGCTTTTAAGATTTGTTTAGTGGGATCAGAGTGAAGTTTAGACTAGGGTTAATCATTCCCTTCTACTAACACAAGACCTTAGTTCTTTACTCAAGCCCCATAAACTATGAGTTTCTATGGATGCTCACACAGGCAATATTCCCAGCCCTGTGTAAGTGCTGGATATTAATGCTTCTAATCTTTTAGGATGGCATTTTCTTGGGCCTTGAGCACTTTTCTTACACACATGTGGTGATTAGCCCTTTGCAGAATATTCAACGGGGAGTCTCTGAAGGTCGTTGGAGTTCTTTCTCTGTACAGCACTTTTCTCTCTGCTAATCTGTCCTAACAACTCTCATTTTCTTGATCTCTGTGAACTCTCAGCTCTGTCTTCTCTATGTAGGAAGCCATCTGGGCTCAGCCTGAGCTCCCCTCCCTGTGTCATGCCCAAAACTCTTTCAAGGCAGTTATCTGAACAATTACTGAGCTTTCTTGAGTAAAACTTTAAGTGATCTTGTTGACTATATAGCATAGTTGAATTTCAGGAACAGTTTCAAGTAAATTTCCTCCACTATTTTCACATTAATTCCATTCCACATCCTTAACCACCCACATAATGAATTTGAGGAGAGAGCAGTGAGGATGGGCAAATATAGTTCATTTGAAGTATCATTACTGGGGGAAATTAGAACTTCAGCTTTTTGTCCAGGTTCCTTATCACACCATTTTAATTCCAAGTGGTCCATTGGAAACTCTGAATTCTCCAGACCAAATCTTTAAAGTCCTAAATTTATATAGCAGATGGGAAAATACGAATTCTTCATCATTTCCACCTGGGTTTTGTTTACAGAGGGCTCTATTTATAATTAAGGAAGCATTTCTTAGGATTTGACAGAGATGTTCTAAGGAAATTCCAGAAAATTGAAAGAAGAAGAAAAACAGCACCAAGCAGATGTCTGGCCATTCAAAGCCATTCTGTCTTAATTGTTAGCAGAGAGAAAGGTTGCCCATGATTTTACATTTCCTTATAATGGCTATCAAGCATAACTATCTCAAGTAATGCCTGGCAGACAATCATAGAAGCAATCAACATTTATCTCACATTTGATATTTAACTGAGGAAAGAATTTCTATTTAGAGCAGTCCAAGTTGTGACATAAAAACCATGACATTGCCCAGTTTGGATAGAGGCAATTTGGGAAGACTAAGAAAAGAAAAACTGTAGCCTTTTACTGAATGAGCAGAGAAAGCTAAATTTTCTTTGGTTGTAAGGACTGTAAACTCATGGGAGAGATTATCCAGGCTGGTGGTGCAATTGCTTTTCCTGGAGAGAAATTTCAAAATAGACCAGTCACCCAAGTATTCTGAACAATTAAGGTGCAGGTGCAGCCTCACCTGCAGAGAAGCATGAATACAAGGAGCCCAAAGAGAGCATCCTTAAAGGGTCAGCAGTTGGTATTTGATGTTGGATTGAACTTCTCTACCACCGGTGAGTTTTATAACAAAAAAGAAAATCCATTTGAATAATTCAAGACAAGCTTGTAAGTCTACAGCTAATCAACAAAGAACGAGTTGAATGACTAAGTCAACTTTCGATTGCAAACAAGAGAAGATAAATAGGGTGCAGCCGGTCTCTGGGAAAGTGTAATTTACAGTAGAGGGACCATCTGCTGAACCAAAAGAACTTGATAACCGCCCATGCAGGTATATTTTCAACAGGGACCCTTAAACAAAGCAGAGGAACATCTTGCAGATGGCACTCTCTGAAAGGAGGACTCAACATGTCCTTTCAAGTAGAGCGGTTGTTTACTACATTTTAAGAATCCACGGTATCCTGGAATAGGGTACAGCTTGAGTGTCTCAGTAGAACAGCCTGTATTTTCACTTAAGGGATAAAGCATTTCTAATGTGAAGGAAACTGCTCTAGTGACCCAGGGGAGATGTCAGTGTTCTCTTAATGAGGGCAATTAACCACAACGTGTTTTTTTCTAATTTTGCTACAAGTCTTAACTGATTTAGAAAGTAGAATACAAACTTTGGCCTAATAGAATTAGGGACAGATTGTGTATGGGGAAAAGTTCAGTGGCATCACTTACCCTCTGCAGCAGGAATCATTGAGAGATACACAAATTCCACGGACAGCAGGATTTGTATGGATCTGGTTTAAGCTACGTTGGGTTTCAGGGTGTTGGGTTCTCCCTGAGACTGATGTTTCATGTTGAACTGTTCCAGGTGGTTTGGGATGGAAGAGGTATTTTAGAGATGAAACAAAATTTTCAGAGTATGAACTGCTTAACTGTGACAAAGTTATCTTTTTTTCCAATGTTTGCAACTTGAATTCAACAATTGGTTTGAAACTTAAAATTTTGAAGGTTGGTATTCATTGTAAAATTAGTACAATCATAAAATTTTGAAGCAAGAAGAAGAACCAAAGACACTGTTTACTTCAAAGATTTCATTTTAGAGATGAAGAAACCAAAGCACTGAAAGTTTAATAACCTATCACGGCAGGACACACATATTAGGGGCGAATCAATGTTTTGGCTCCATAACCATGCACATGATGTGGTTGAGAAGAGAGAAGCAGGTGTGATTGAGTAAATTATAGTTGAGTCACTTCTGTTAAGAGAATTGGAACTCTAGCTTTCTGTGCAGCCTCATTTCTTTCCTCCATTTCAATCCCAGGTGGTTCTTGGGGAACTCTGTTCACCATACCAAACCTCTAATTTTCTAAAGGGTAGGCCTGAAATAACATACCGTAAAATTCCCATCCCTGTGTTCTAATAATATTCTAGGATAGGGTTTGGCAAACTCTCTGAAAAGGGCCAGGAAGAAATTATTTTAGGGACTGGTGGGCCCTATAGTCTCTGTTGTAACTGCTCAACTCTGCCCTTAAACATGAAAGGAGCCACAAACAGCACATCAACAAATGAGCATGGCTGCGCTCCAATACAACTTTATTTATGGGCGTTGAAATTTGAATTTTATATCCTTTTCATGTGTAATGAATTGTTCTTTTGATTTTTTTCAACTGTTGAAAAGTGTAAAAAACATTCTTAGCTTTTGGGCTGTACACAGATGGTGTCAGGATTTGGGCCATGGCTGTAGTTTGCTGATTCCTATTCTAGGAAGTAATGATGATCATGCTGATAAAAAAACAAAAAGATCATGATTCAGAAACTGAATGGAAAGTGCAAAGAGCACTTTAGGGCACTGGAGGTGGATGTGAATCCCTGGCATGAGGCTGAACCTCAAGGAGACACAGACTGAGGTAAGAGGATCCCAGATTCCTTTGGAAGGACTTTCATGTCCTACAGCTGGGATGACAAATACTGCCCAGGACAGCTGCTGTAGCTCCTCCTCCACAGAGGATAACTCAAGAGAGCCTTCCCTGAAGCACCCAAACAACTGTTTGCAAAATGCACAGGAGTTTAATGAGTGGCGACCAGAAGCAGAGGAAAAAGTTAATTAGGCTTTCCTTGTCTCTAATGTGTCAGGGTGGAGAGGGGTACAATGTGCCACTGAAAGCAGAGAGTGAGTGAAGAAGAAACATTTGAATTTTCAAAAGACCCTCAGTGGGAGGCAGGGGGAGGCATCCACATTGATTCTTAGGCTAGGAGTGCAGAGAAGTGTTAGAAGAGCATCTCAGTGGAACTGATACAAACCACAGTTATATCTCAAGAGATAAAATATGTTTTCATGCAATTAAAAGGAAGAGCTTAATTAGTGCTAGCTCTTGAGGTTTAAGAGTTCCAGGTCTGTTCTAGTTAAAAATTTTATGATTCACCACCTAAGACATGGGGTTGGAGCGGGGGACGGGGGGAGGCAGGTGGTACCAAGTGCCGAATTCAATTTCCTTCTTAACTTGAAAACTTCTCAAGTACTGCACAACTTAATAGAACTTTTAACCGCCTTTGGCTGTGTCAGAAAATGCTCTTCTCTTTTCCTTTTAACTAGATGACAGGGACCAATTCAATTAATGAGCCTTACAAAAGTATTTCCCTTGGCAAATGGCAGAGGCTGTATTAATGTTTGCACAGTACAGTTTTTGCGCTATAAGCCGCTATGTTAAATGCCAGTGTTTCACAAGATACCTCCATGTGCTATTGATGTCTACCAAATTGTAGTTATGTATGTAGGTATGTGTGTGTGTGTATATATATATATATATATATACACACATATATATGTGTGTATATATATATATACACATATATGTACATATATATACACACATATATACACACATATATATGTACATAAACATATTCAGAATCAGATTTAATTTTCTGTTGTTATGCATAATGTAGATATACAGAGAATATGAAAATATGGCACACATGAATAGTGTCTTCATGTGAATCACCTCATTTAGTCAAATCTTTCTTTTTTCTATTTAACAGTCTCTAGATTATCATTTTCTCTACAATTAGTTATTTAATAGTGACAAGTAATATTTCCCAAATGATCAGAAGAATCTAAAAGATGATAAAAACATGTCTATTCACATTGCTTGAATACTTTGATAGTAGTCTAATGAAATGCTTATTATAATCTCTTTAACATCATATGTACACATGCTGTCAGTTGGAGAGTAAAGTCAGAGTAAAATAGCAAAGGCTCAATGATCAGGAAGAAGGCTTCATCTTTATTCTGGACAAAAAAAAATGAAATACATGCCTGTGTTGTGATCGTTTCAAAAAAGCGCAAAGTTCTTGCCATATTGTGTAATTTGGGGACTGGTTGAAGAACTATAATTCTTTAGCCAAGCTCTTCAGCAATATTATTTGAGTGTAGAATTCTCCTAGAATAGTTTTCAGTGTGGTTAAACGTCCATGCTACTTGGAGGAAAACATTAACATAGATCTCTTGGTTTGTTTCAGCATGTACTGTTCTTACCACATAAGTATATCTTAAAACAATACCTTTTAAATCAGTATTCACAATTGAAACTAACTAGAGTCAATACAATTAATCTCTCTCATAAGGAAAATCTTTGATAGAAATAGTTATTCAATTCAATGTATTCTTTGTAGAAAATTATTACATTCATTGAAAAAAGTAACAACAAATGAATAAAAAATGATTTTTTATTTGATACTGAATTTTTGAATTTATAGACATGTGGAAAAAGGCTAATATACTGGAGTGAAAATAAGCCAGTATCTCAAAGATTACTTGACTTTTTAATTTGTTAAAAATGTAAAAATTCACTGAGTACATACAAGGAAAACACAGAGCCAATTTCAGCATTCTAGAGACATTCCAATTTAGAAGAACTGATTATTTAAATGAAATATTCATATTGTAGAATTGTGTTGTGTTTTTATTAGATACATGGGTTTTATTTCTAATATGGGTACTTTTTAGTCTTTATAGTTACAACTTAATGTAGCTGATTTGCTAGTCTTCCATTGAAAGATACAAGTTTATCTGGAAAAAAGTTTGGATAGGAAACATTCTCTTTTACCTACAAGGCAACTAAGAATTGATACATAGGTTGTTATCTGGTGTACAATCACCACAAGGACTTTACTCCTATTAGTGCTTGCAATATGTAAACATTGCCTTTCTACCACTTATAAGTTCAACTCACTATACTGTGGAAAAAAGATCTACTAAAGCTGCAAAAGTGTGTCTCTGTGGGCTGCTAGTGCACTTCTAAGAATATGAAGTCGTAGTTTTAATGTAAAACAGACTAGGCAACAGGTAATAAATATATATAGGATGTGTATGTTCAAAATAAATACAGTTAGAGTTCTACTTTTGCCGCAGAGATAGTAAGATGATCCAGAATTAGCCTTCCAACATTAACATCTAGAAACTGAGCAAAATACAGAAACAACTATTTTCAGACATTACAAAACAGGCAACTCTGACTGTGATCCCTGGGAGAAAGGAAACATCACTCAGGCTTTGTGTCAAGAGCAATTTCCAAAACGCAGCAGAGGGAGAGGGACCACAAACAGAGCCTGACAATCTTACAGGTGTGAGAATACAGTTTGAACACACTGAGAGTCTAGAAGCTTTGAGGCAAATTTCAGAAAGGAAGGAGTTATGCAGAGGAAGATATCTAGATATCTGTAAAATAACCCAAGTGAGTCTTTGGCTGGATATCAATCTGTGTATAGGTAGGGTGAAGCTTCACAGAGCTGGACAAGAACAACTTCTGGGATAAGAAGAAAAAAAATTTCTAGAGAGCTGTAATAAGAACAATTTTCAGAGCTTACATAAGGTTAGCAATCCTGATAATTCTCTCCTGCCAATTCATACAGTTATATGAAATGCAAAGCACCAATAAACTTGAAGAAGAAAAGCAAAGCTGACATATTGATAGAAAACATGATATCTCATATCAAATATCAAGGCAATGACCAAGACAGTATTTTATTGATGCAATGATAGATAAATAGACCAACACAATGTAAGAGGAAATCTAGAAACAGCTCATACTCTTGAATTTTGACAAAGATGAAACAAGAGTGAAGTTTGGAAGGCATGGCTTTTCAATAAGCTTTTCTGCATCACTTGTACAGCCATATGGGAAAAATGAATCTTAATCCCTACCTCACAGCATACACCAAAATCAATTCCAGAATGATTTACATCTAACATATAAAAAATAAAGCATTAAAGCCCTAAAATGTTGTTTGAGAATGATAGTATATTTATGTGAGTGTGGGATAGGTAAAATTTTCTTAAACAGGACAAAATATCCCTAGCACAAAAGGAAAACAAAAGGATAATTCAGACTGAACTAAAATGAAGAGTGTTCATCAAAAGACAGCCTTAGAAGGGTACAATGGTGAGACGAAAACTTTGAGAAGATATCTGTGGTACATATATTAACAAGAACTTGGACCCAGAATATGTAAAGACTACCCTCACTCAATAAGAGAAAGGTAGCCAACCCCAACAGAAAAAAAATAAATGCCATGAGAGAAAACAATGAAAAAAGAACAGAACTGTTAAATAGGAAAAGTTAGAAAATACTAAGCATTGACTAGGGTATGGAGCAACTGAAACCCTCATGCACTGATTGTGGAGATGTAAATACTAAAACTGCTTTGGATCACTGTTAATATCTACTGAAGTGACGTCTCTTACCTTATCATCAATTCCACTTCTATGTTATATACTCAAAAGCATGAGTATATATGTTCCGTGTGTCCATAGCAACACAAGTCACGATAACAAAAGTGTAACTAACTCAAATGTCTATCAACCATAGAATTTATAAATAAGTATAATATAATTATATAGAAAAATGATTAAATTGAGTCCTGATTCTAATGTATAACAATTCTTTGAACTTGGGCAATTTAAATTCTCTAAGTATCAATTCTGTAGCTATAAAATAGTCACCATATTTGTCTGGCTGGATTGATGAGATTAAAAAATAAATAAATAAATAAAACTGTGAAACACACCTGGAATACATCACACCTGGAATATAGCACTATCATTAGCTCCCCTCCCCCCAACACTCCCAGCCACATTTCTAATTTCATTTACTTGACCAAATTTATCTCTTTCCTTTTGCTTACATTCTGGTTTATCTAGTGGAAGAAATCATAGTTTGCATTTTTAATTTAAACATTTAAAATCTTTTCTACTAATTTGTACATGATTTGTGTTTATTTTCTTTCTATTTCTGCCTTGCTACATCTTTCACACTTTTCAAACCTCATGCTCATTTTTTTCTTCAAAGTCATTCTGCCATTTGCTGCCTTTTCTTCTGTTCAGATATAACAGTGAATTTCAATTGTAGCACCTATTTCCTTACTCTTGAATATTTTATTAATAACTTTGATGCTGGTGAGTAGGAGGGAAAGATGTTAGATTAACACATCAGAAGACTGAAATCTTTTCTTCAAATATGCATCATAAAAGACAGAAGAGAGAAGATTCCCTCACATTAACCCTCCCACTCTTCCTCCTTTAGTGATGCTCATGTTAATTTTCTAATAATAGCAATGTCTGGAGAGACCTATTACCAGTTGACAGTTTAGTGGGGAGTTTCACTTATGGCTAGAGAAAATGGACTATAAAAATGGAACTGACATCTTGCCACAAAGTCCTACAGTTTAAGGATTTTTAAAAATAAGAATAGTTTAAAAAATACACACAAATTTTACTGATTTTTCTCAGAATTTGACTGTGTATACAAGAAAAATAATAACTTACATGAATTTAGCAAAATTGCTATTATTGGTGCTCTCATTTTATATCATAGCACCAGCCACCTCCAAAGAGCCAGTTGTCTGGAACAGCCCACATGCAGTTGTAGGCGAGTTAAGATAGCCGATGCTAGGTCATGATTTATTTTTATGACATTTTTTCTTTTTACAATTTTATTCAACTATAATAGATATACAACAAATGGCTCAGATTTAATTGGACAATTTGATGAGTTTTGCCTTATGTATACACTTGTGAAACCATCACAGTTAAGATAAACATCTCCATCACATTCAAAAGTTTTCTCTTGTCACTTTGTAATCCCATACCACTAACACTCCCTGCCCCATATGCAGGTAACCACTGTTCCACTATCTGTCCTTACAGATTGGTTAGCATTTCTATAGGTTTATATAAATGGAATCATACAACATGAACTTTTTTTGGTCTGGATTCTTTCTCTCAGCATAATTATTTGAGTTTCATCTATTGTTGCATGTGTCAATAGTTCATCCTGTTTTTAATTGCTGAGTACTTATTCCATTGTGTGGATAGACCAAAATTTATTTACCCACTCCCCTGTGTATGGACATTGGGTTGTTTCTATTTTTGGCTATTATAAATAAAGGTACTATGAACATTCTTGTACAAATCTTGGTATGGACATATGTTTCAGTTCTCTTGGGTGAAAATTCAGAGTCAAGTTGCTGGATTGTATGATAGGCATATTGCTAACTTTTTATGAAACTGTCAAATGGTTTCTCAAAGTGACTGTATCATTTTCATTCTCCCCAGCACTATATGATCCACATCTTTGTCAACACTTGATATGGTCAGTCTTTTAGTTTTAGCCATTCAGTGGATATGTAATTATATCCCAATATTTTAACTTACATTTCCCTAAAGATCAGTGATGTTGAGAAACTTTTCATGTGCCATTATGCCATCCATAAATGTTCTTCTATGAAGTGTTTATTCAAATTTTTACCCAATTTTTCTTTGTTATTCCTAACTTTATGGATTTTTTCCAAAGAAACTATAATTCATTGAAAACACTATGGCAAATAAAATGTATCTCAAAATGACATGATAAAGGTTCCTGTAATCAGAAGTCACAAAGTAGAAGTAAAACCTCATTTAAAAGTCAATGGACTACAGAAAATTTCTTCACAGTGTCACATTGAATAATCTTTGAAATTGTTAATTATCAATAGAGAACAGGCTATGTCAGGTTATTTTGCAATGCAGTTAGCCTACATTTTAATATTCTATTCCTCTTATTACCTGTTACTCTCCTTTCTGGCCCATCTCAAATCTCCTTATTTAGCACTATTTTGAACTTAGACATTTCATAAATTTTATTATATTCTTAGTTTACCTTTTTGAATAAACATTTTTATTTTGGAACAATTTTACATTTACAGAAAAATTGCAAAGATAATACAGAGAATTCCCATATTGCCCTCACCCACTTTCACCTAATGTTATCAATTACATTACTTCTCAAAACTAAAAAAAAAAAAAAAAAAAAAAAATTGATGCATTACTAATAATTAACTTCAGACTTCTTTTGAATGTTATCAGGTTTCCCACCAATCTCTTTTTTCTAGCTCAGTATTAAATCCAGGATATCACATTGCATTTAAACACCATGTATCCTTAGTTTCTTTTGGTGAGTAGTAGTTTCTCACTCATTTATTTGATGACCTGGACAGTCTCATGGAATCTTCACCAGATATTTTATAAAATGTTCACCAATTGGGTTTCCCTGGTGGCGCAGTGGTTGAGAGTCTGCCTGCCAATGCAGAGGATACGAGTTCGTGCCCCAGTCCGGGAGGATCCCATGTGCCGTGGAGCGGCTGGGCCCGTGAGCCATGGCCACTGAGCCTGTGCATCAGGAGCCTGTTCTCCGCAATGGGAGAGGCCACAGCAGTGAGAGGTCCACGTACTGCTAAAAAAAAAAAAAAAATGTTCACCAGTTATGGTTTTGTCTGGCATTTTCTTCATGACTAGATTAGGGTAGTGGGTTTTAGAGACAAATACTGTTGAAATGACCTTCTAATCATATTTTATCAGGGCTGCATAGTATCAACATGAGTTATTACTTGGTTTTAACCTTGAACACTTAAGGTAAGAGTTAAGCAAAATTTCTCCTCTATAAAGTTACTATTTTCCCTTTTCCATACTCTAGTCTTTGAAAATGAATCATTAAGTCCAGCTCACATTCAAAAGTGGGTTTTTCACATTTTAAAATTAGGTTATATAATAGTGTTTTCTTGTGCATAACAAATGGCCACAATCTCAATGGCTTATAACAATGCAGGTTTATTATCTCACAGCTTTCAGTGCTCAGGAGTCTGTGTTGTTTAGCCAAGTCCTCTGCTCTTAACAGACTCAAAAGACTGAAATCAAGGGGTCTTCAATGTTGTGGAATCAGCTAGAGTCAGTCCAGTGCCTCTTCCAAGCCCATTCAGGTTGTTGCCAGAATTCAGTTCATTGTGGTTGTAGGACTGACATCCCCATATTTTTTGCTGGCTGTTGCCCAAAGAGTGCCCTGAGCTCTAAGGCTACCCTCAAAACCTAGCTCCATAGCCTCTCCATAGGCCATTCTCACATGGTTGTTTGCTTTCTTCCAGGCCAGCAGGCCTCCTGCTCCTGCAATGTAGGTGACCCAAGATAATATCCTTTTTAGATTAGCTCAAAGTCAGCTGACAAGTAACTTAATTATGAGAGTGAAGTCCACCATATTCACAGGTTCTGCCTACACTCAGAGGTGAATATGCAGGGTATGTGTACCACAGAGGAGTGGGAGAATCTATTCAGCCATATTATGCTTCTTATAACAGGTTGTCTTCCTATTATTAAGTTATAAGACTTCTTTATACTATTCCAGATACAAATCCTCCAACAGATATGTGTATTGCAAATATTTTCTCTCAGTCTGAGACTTGCATTTTTATTTCTGTAACAGTGTCTTTTGAAGAGCAAAAATATTTGTCTTACCCAAGGTCATTAAAATTTTCTTGTGTTTTCTCCCAGAAATTCAAAAATGCCAAGGCAATTAAATGAGGAAAGGAAAATATTTCAATGAATAATGCTACAACAAATGGACATTATTTTAAAAAATGAATTCATCCTTTACCACGCAGCTTTTACAGAATTTAAATCAAAATTAACCATAGGATGAAAACATAAAAACAAAACATAAAACTTTGACTTCTTTATTGATAATACGAACATTATTTATGATGAGATGGATACAAAAATATAACAACTATTTTTGTTATACTTTCTATCATAATGAAAACCTCACTCTTTTAATAAAAATTTCATAGCAAATATTTACCCTGTGCCAACTTTGTGCCAGATAATGGGAAGAGAATATTGAAGAAAAATAAACAATCTGCGTTCAGTCAAAGCTTAAAGTTTAAGGAAGAGACAAATATTAATCAAATAATCAAACAGGTAAGTATAATAACTAAAATAAATCTACTAAAATTGCATATGCGTTTACCCTTTGACACAATAATCTCAGGAATGTATCGAAAGATATATTATCAATAACCAGAACTTCCACCTTCCATCCTCCAGTTGAACTAATATTCCAGCAGATGACAATTATAAAACCTGGAAAAAATTTGTTTTTAATGATTTGAGAGAACTAGAGAGTAACCAGACATTGGACATCAAAATGCAATCTCTTTTATTATCTTTTATATCCACAGAACACACCACTGTGATTGACTTTGTTTACTTCACCAGCTTCCTTTTTATAAGCAATTGTCTTATTTTTTCCTTCTGTCTTTTGCTGTAACAGCAACAAAAATGCTGTAATGAATAGCTTGGTGCATATGTCATTTGATACTTTTGCCAGAGAATTTTAAGGGAAATGACTTAATGATTCACTGTTAAGTATAATGTTAGCTATAGTTTTTTTTGTTGTATATGACATTTATGAGGTGGAGTGAGTTCCTTCTGTTACTAATTTGTTGAGAGTTTTTCTCAAGAATGAATGTTTAGTTTTATCAAGTGCTTTTTTATGCATCTATTATGAAAAAATAGCTCTGAAAATATTATTGAAATTTTAATGTAAGCTCAAAACCAGACAAAGATATAATTTAAAATTTGGATCATTAAACTGTGGTTATACAAAAATGTTTTTGTTCTTATGTAATACACACTGACATATTTACAGGTTAACTAGATGCAATGCCTGTAAATCTTGTTTCATTTGGCAATCTTCATTTCACAGTAATATTAGTATTGCTATTCTTGAAATGATTATTTTATGATGAAACAAATATGTAATTTGGTAATATTAGTAGAAACATTGATTTTCCAGGTGATATAAAATACTCCAATAAAGATGTTAAAAAAATAAGATAAAAATATAAAATCAAAGAAGTAAGTAAAAAATCTCAGAATTTGACTAATTAGTATAAAGTCATGAATTGTCTGTTTTTAAAATGTGTACTGAAAAGGCATAAAAGTAGTGACAACTCAACAAACACTTCGGGTACTTAGATCATTATCTCTAGATAACATTTTCCATAAGAAGGAACCAGGAGTGTTTGAAGGAATGTCTGATTTCTTGTCTGAGGAAAATACAGGATAAGCCTGGACATCATATTGTTTCAGAAACAAGAAAGGAGTGAATGATTAATGGGATCATGTCAAAGAACAAAGGGAGAAAACAAAGAGAGTCTGACTCCAAGTGGCTGAAGTTGAGACAATTTGAACATTAAGAATGTTCACTATTGTAGGTTGCTAGGGCAATAACTCATTATCCAGGAAAATTGATAAAGGGAAGTAATTAAGCATTTAACTCTTCTTTCCAGTACAAACTGTTTTCAGGATAACCAATTTTATACAGGAAGAGTTTTTATTTCTCTTTGTGGAAACTAAAACTAAAAGCTAAAAAGCTTCTGCACAGCAAATGAAACCATGAACAAAATGAAAATCAACCTACTGAAGGCAAGAAAATATTTACAAGTCGTATATCTGATAAAAGGTTAACATCCAAAATACAGGAAAAATTTATATAACTCAATTGCAAAAAATAAACAATCCAATTAAAAAAATGGACAGATGATCTGAATAGACATTTTTCCAAAGAAGCCATACAGATGGCTAAAAGATACATGAAGAGGTGCTCAACATCAATAATCATCAGGGAAATGAAAATCAAAACCACAATGGGATACCATTCATACATGCCAGAATGGCTATCATTGAAAAGACAAGAAATAACCAGCATTGGAGAAGATGTGGAGAAAAGAAAATCCTTGTGCACTGTTGGTAGGAATGTGAATTGGTGAAACCACTATGAAAAATAGTATGAAATTTCCTCAAAAAATTAGAAAATAAAACTACCGTATGATCTAGCAATTTTACTTCTGGTTATTTACATAAATAAAATGAAAACAAGAATTCAAAAAGATATATGCACCCTCATGTTCATTGCTACATTATTTACAATAGCCAAGTAACCTAAGTATTCATACACATATAAATGGATAAAATGTATCGTATATATACATACATACATACGCGCGCACACACACACACACACACACACACACACACACGGAATATTATTCAGGTATATAAAAGTAGGAAATCTTTGCCTTTTGTGACAACACAGATGGACCCTGAGGGCAGCATGCTAAGTTAAATAGGTCAGACAAAGAAAGACAACTACCACACAATCTCATTTGTATGTGAAATCTTAAGAACAAATAAACAAACAAAAGCCTGAACTCATAGGTACAGAGGACAGATTGCTGGTTGCCAGAGGTCAGGGTGGGGTTTAGGTAAAGTAGATGAAGGTTGTCAAAAGGTACAAACTTTCAGTTATAAAATAAATAAGTCCTGGGGATGTAATGTACAGTATGGTGACCACTGTTAATAATACTGTATTGTATATTTGAAAGTTGCTAAGGAAGTAATCTTAGAAGTTCTCATCACAAGAAAATAAAAAACTGTAACTATGTATGGTGATGGATGTTAACTAGACATTGTGCTGATCATTTCACAATAGGTACAAATATAAAACCATTATATTGTACACCTAAAACTAATATAATGCTATATGTCAATTATACCTCAATAAAATAAATAATAGAGGACGAGGACTGTCCACTTGGACAGGCAGGCATCTGACATACATTGAGCCAAGGGAAATGTTCAGAATAGTAACAACCTATGCTGCCTAGGATCTTTGTATTTCTCTGGCTCTTAATAATTTATGCCCTGCAGGGGCTCCTGTTTATACAAATGGCTAAGTGAGGCCACCACTGGTGGCCACTGGTGGACAGTCAGGGCCTCCTGGAACACAGAAGTCTAAAACATTTCCTTCTGCCAGGAGCTCAGCCTCCTCCATTGAGATCTGTGCCCGTGCTTGCCCAGAGGAGAGTGGGAACACAGGGTCCAGGGCTGGCATGCTGGGACCCCGACAGTGTCCCCTGGGGCTCACTATGGCCTAGGAGAGGAGGGCAGCAGGTGGGTCAGAAGAACAACCTGAGCTGTCTCTGAGGGTTCAACTGAAACCTGCAATGACCAGGGATGCCATGTGACCAACTTCCACACTCAGAATAGACTCAGGCTCTTCCGGAGGAGCAAGCAAGGTGTGCAGAGAGAAGCCAACCCCCCCCCCCCTTGGGCTCCCCTACCAGTGGGTTGGCAGGATATCCTCCTCAGGAGGTTGAGGTAGGAATATGGAAAGAGGAGCAGGCTTCCTGCAACCCACTGCAGTCAGGAATAAACTGGATCAGAGAGCTCTTGGAAGACCCTGCTCTGCCTGGCATTAGCTCTTAAGCTTCTGGATCAGGGGGACATCTGGGAGGGAAAGGTGGTTAATAAATCACTCTGGAAATATTTTAGTATTTTAACAATTGGTATGGTGTGTGCTTAGTGGGTTTAGGGTCTCTGATTTTGACGTGCACTCTGGAATCTTGAGCTGAGCTTCCCTATTTGCTGCTGGGTCTCTTACACTAAGGACTCTGGAGCAGACCCCTCTCCCCATGAGGCAATCTGCCATCAGTCCCATCCTGGAGGCACCCTGTGCTCCTCTCAGATGGCTAGGTGAGCAGAATGAACTCTGCATTGCAGACAAGAGATTTCCCCACAAGCAGGACTCAAGGACAGCCTTGAGGTGGAAGTAACAGGCCTGGCTAGTAAGCTAAAATCTCGTACAATTTACAAGAAGCCTTAACATTTTCAATAATTGTGTACCTGCTCTGGGTATTAATGAAGCAATTGCTATGATCCTTTTCATCTACAATTTATGAATTCATTAGAACCCAGGGGGAAGGAGTGTCATCATCCCCAGCCTACAACCATAATCACATTCATATGTTCCCTGAACTTATTTATAAACAACAGCTTCAGAATTCATGTCAAGATGTATAAAACCATCTAAATAAAGTACTGTTTCCAACATTTGTATGAGTCTATTTTGTGGGGAATGTATTTAGACACAAAGAGGAGAAAAGAGCAATACGTGCATTGCATCTCTGTTCTTAGGTATGTTTTCATTGCATTTGTCAAAATGTTCTTGTCATAAGATTAAGAGTCAATTGACCTAGATTTCCGGGCACTAACAAATCCTGCTAATGACATCCCGTGCAGCCTTGAGCAACATGCCAAACCTCAGTGTGCCTCGCTTACCTCTATATCGGATGAAGGGTTTGAACTAGAGCTCATCTGAGCAGAGACAGTGGACTCCCTGGATGGTGCCCTCAGCCTCCCAGCATGCACGCAAAAAATGCCAAAGGCAACCTTCACTCCCTGCTTTGATATTTGTCCACTGAATTCAAAGCTGCTTCTTAGGAGGAACGGAGGCAATGTTAGTCTAGATCTTTAGAAACATGCCAGGGTAGGCTTGCTAAAGGCAAGAGCCGTGAGGATTTCCAGGGAATGGGAAAGGGTGTAGAAGGCTGAGAGGAATCTTCCCAGGCCAGTTTCAGAGGATGCGGTATGACAGAACTAGGCAAGGAGCAGCGCTCAAAGTCATGGAAGCCTTCAGGAGTGGGGCAAAGATCAGGACGCACATGTGCAGTTTGAGTGTCACTAGTAAAACTGATTGTTAATATTACCGAACGATGCCGTATTAGAAGCCAGTAACTAAACAACGGCAACAAAATAAGTCTTCTGATTGTCTAAGTAGGGGATTAGGAAAAGGAGCCTGAGAAAGGCATATTCCTGTGTCTTTCAAACTGAGATAAACAGAATGCTAGTGTCCCACAAACTATTAATAAATATTAATCAGAAAAGAAGGGTCTGTGATCCAATAAGTTTGGGAAGTTGTGGCTAAAAAGTGATGAGGATTTAACAGATTCTCTAATATGCTAATACGCATAATTCTCCAAGAGTATGTGGTGTTTCCCAAACTAATTTACTTTGAGGATTTCTTTTCAGAGCACCTATTAGCATCTCATTGGGCATTTGTGGTCTGTACCACTCAGTTTGAGAAACATTAGTGTGGTTCCATTTACATTTCAATGGCTGCCAAGAAATAAGCCCGGTGAGAGTGGCTTGAGTCCTCTGGCAATAAAACCCCTCAGAAGCAGACTTCTGCATGGACAGGGCTAAAGCAGAGAAAGGCCGTTATGTGGATCTAGGCAATGCCTCAGCTGGAAAAACCCCAAACTGACCTAGATGGTTCCCTAATCGTCGTAACTGACAACACATTTTAGAAACATTCACATTGGGTGCTCAGATATCTCCTGATCTTCAAGGTGCCAATAAACCCTGTGGGAAAGCCCTTGCACCCTCTTTGACAGACTGGGATGGGAATGGGGAGCAAAGAAGGCAGGAAGGGACAGGGGACACTAGGATGCGCAAGAGACAACCAGGAAGAGTGGACTGCAGAGCCAGAGAACACTCCACCACCGATGTGAGTCTCTGGAGCTAGACACTTCCTCTGCCTCCTGGAATTCCCTTTAGCTCTTAGGAGCTGTGGGATGAGTGGAGAGAAGCAAGAAGCACACCAGGACCCAAAAGAGCTTTGTCAGAACCCTCAAGTAAAGACAATTCCTTACAGTCCAGAGGGACAAGAAACTTCAGCAATGAGGAGGCAGGAACCATGGAAATTGGTAGGAGAGCAGCTGCTCATGTATGGCATGGATATCAGATGTCTGCTGGACAGAAGCTCATGGCAAATTGTTCAAGAAGGGAGTCAAAGCGTGGTTAGTCGCCCCAGCCAACACACTGATATGAGTAATGGCAGAGGAGGGCAGCAAGAGTTGAGATGCTATAGAGACAAAGGTAGGGGCTCCCAAGGAACGTGAGTCACACACCCCGATCATGACATAGACACTCACTGAAGAGATGGGTTCTTGGGCTTCCCTGGTGGCGCAGTGGTTGAGAGTCCGCCTGCCGATGCAGGGGACACGGGTTCGTGCCCCGGTCCGGGAAGATCCCACATGCCACGGAGCGGCTGGGCCCGTGAGCCATGGCTGCTGAGCCTGTGCATCCGGAGCCTGTGCTCCACAACGGGAGAGGCCACAACAGTGAGAGACCCGCATACCGCAAAAAAAAAAGAAAAAAAGAGATGGGTTCTTGACTTAGGACATCTAAAAGGCAGAAGCTAGAGGGATCTGTGGAAGCTCCCCCAGGATATTTAGGAAGGACTGGGTTTTAGGCACAAGCAAATGGAGATTCAGACGTTTGGAGATTGTTGAACTGTCACCCATGTAGCTGCTGCCATATTTGTAATTCCTGGAGAGGGAGATGTTCAGAATTCAGTTACCTGTTAATAAAGTAGAAAAATTAATACTTAGAAAGGTGTCATTTACAATAGCTATAAAAAATTTTAAGGTAACCTGAAACAATCTTTTTTAATGTTAAATCTTTTTTTAAGGAAATTTTAATGCTCAATTGAAATTCATTTAAAAATACCTAATTAAATAGAGACATACTGTATTATTTTATTGCATATAAAACCTATCATAAAATAGTCATTTCTCCCCAACTTGATCCATTACCCCAATAAAAGTTTCAATAGAAGATTTTATATAATTTAATAAGCTGAAAAAATGGTCAAAGTTAGCAAGACATTCTGAAGAAGAAAGAGAAAAATGTGAAGTAGAGTTTGCCAATATGGTGTGCATGAAAAGTTATCTTCTTGTGGTTTTAATTTACATTTTTCTGATTACTAAAAAGGTTGAACAAATATCCATATTTTTGCTCTTTATTTGTTTTTCTCCTGTGAGACGCCTGAAAGTTATTTGCTCTTTTCTCAGCTGGGTGATTTGTTTTTTCTTTCTGATCCATAGAAGTCCCTTCTAATATTCTGGATCTTAAATTGTTTTTCAGTTATAGTTAGGTAGATATTTTCTGTTAGCTTGTGCTTGTTCTCTAACTCTCTTCATGGTATCTTTCAATGCACAAGTATCTGTCATACAATGGAATTATCCTTTAATGTTTCAAAATGTGCTTTCAAAATGTATTTTCTTATTATATAATCACAGAGATTTTCTTATGTTGTGTTTTATATTTTGAAAAGTTGTCTTTAAATTTTAAGTTGTTAATACATATGTCATTTATTTTTGCTTAAGATACAAGGTAAGAACATAATTTCATTTTCCCATATAGATAACTAATTTTCAGGATTACTTACTGAATATCTCCCCTTTCTGCCCGAAGTGTAATAGTGCCTCTAACATGCCGCAAATCTCCACATAAGTATGGATCTATTTCTGAACTGTTTCTGATTTATTTCTGCTTTATGTCTCTATCTCTGCATAAATACTGTAACATATTAATTTGCATATCTTGTTAAAACTGTGACTACTAGAACAATTTAAATTGTATATGCGGCCTGTATTTTACTTCTATTTTATAGTGCTGATGTAGGCATAGTAACCTCCTCTTCCTTTCCAAACCTTAAACCATTAATTCCTTTTCCTTGTTATTGTTCTGCTGGGAATCCCTGAACCATGTTGAATAGATATAGTAATAGGAGGTAGTCAGTTATGTCCCTGATTATATGGAAATGTGTTTAATATTTCACCATTAAATAAGATGTGGTTGCAAGACAGTTTTACTCACCCTTATTAAGTGATAAAATTTTTCTTCTATTCCTAAATTATTAGGAGTTTTTCTTTTGTTTTAAAACATTAGTGGATATTTAAAAGTATCTAATGCGTTTTCTGCATTAATATATTTTATTAATTTGTTTTCTAATGTCGAGTCAACCTATTCTCCCTAAAATTCACTCAACTTGGTCAAAATGCATTATGTTTTTAATACATTAGATTTTATTTATTACAATATTTTTTAAATTTTGGTATCCATGCTCATAACTGAGTGAGTTTAGCTGGAAATTTTAAATGATGTTGTTCCCTGGATGGTACACATTCAGTGAGGCACACACAGATGGCATTCTTACCGTTCTATAAAATAAATATTTGTTTATGCTTATACCCATGTTTAACTTTTTCATTGATCAAGATTCTTTATTATACCTCAGACCTTCCTCTAGGTTAGTCTTCCTCTTCTTGAAGCTTATCCTTTAGAATTTTATCAAAAAGGGATTAGTATAATTTTTTTAGATATTTGCTTGAAAATAACTTTGTTTTTACTCTTGAAAGATACATTTACTAAATTTAGAATTCTAAGTTGAGATCTATTTACTGTCATCATATTGAAGATATGTAAAACTACTCTTTTTGTCTTCTGTTGCTACTGTTGGTATGTCATCTATCAGTCTTATGGCCAGTTTTTGGCAGGTGATTTATTTTTTTCTCTGACTACTTTTAAGATCTTCTTTTTGTCTTTGGTGTTCAGTTGTTTGATTATATTTTTAGGTGCACATCTTGAGTTTTTGTCTTTTATCATATTAAAAAATTATCAGCCTGTGTCTCATCCTTTTGTTCAGTCCTTCTCTTATTACCTCTATTTCTTTTTTTCTAGATCTTGAATAAGGCATATATTTAATGTTATTCTTCTATCATTTATGTCACTAAAATCTTCTTTTTATGTTTCATCTTTCTTCCTAACAATGGACTTATTCTGATTCATTTCTTCAGTTTAGTTCACTGAGTCTTTCTTCTGGTTTGTTTAATATCCTATTTAGATCATCCATGGAATTTCTAATTTGTTCATCCATGGAATTCCTAATTTAAGGTGGTGTGCATGCATGTGTAATTTATTTTGAGAAGTTACATTTATTTCTTTGTCAAATACACCTGCTCACTTAGGATACCCTTTATTGTTTTATTACCTTATCTCTTATAAATATTTAAATATTTATTATATATTTTCTATTGGATAATTCAAGTATCTACAACAAGTCTTGTCTGGGAATTTGTTTCAGTTCAGATCTGTGTTTGAAAGATTGTTTTTTAAATTTTATCTGTTATATTTAGCTGTTATGAACCACTATGTTTTCTTTACCATATTCCGAGAAATAAAAGTTTCCTAATTGCTTTTTTTTATTACTAATTAATTAATTTATTTTTGGCTCCATTGGGTCTTCGTTGCTGTGCCCAGGCTCTCGCTAGTTGCAGTGAGTGGGGGCTACTCTTCATTGCGGTGCACGGGCTTCTCATTGCAGTGGCTTCTCTTGTTGCAGAACATGGGCTCTAGGTGTGCAGGCTTCAATAGTTGTGGCTCGTGGGCTCTAGTGCGCAAGCTCAGTAGTTGTGGCATACGGGCTTAGTTGCTCCACAGCATGTGGTATCTTCCTGGACCAGGGCTTGAGCCCGTGTCCCCTGCATAGGCAGGCGGATTCTTAACCACTGTGCTACCAGGGAAGCCCTCCTCAACTGCTTTTAAAGAAATTTTATTTTAATAAAATACTGGCTTTGTAACAGAAACTTTGTAAAATACTTAAAAGTATAATCTAACCTGTAAAAGAAATATTTTACATGCTTGCTTCAATGAGTTTTCTTAAAATATTTACATATTTAATCTCAAACAAAGTAAATACTATTAAATGACATGGAGAAATGGTAATGATACAAGATAAATGAAAATAGCAAAACTGCTTCTCAATATGTCTGAAGTACTAAATGCCCAATGTAAATTTTAGAAAATAATCCCCTTTGCTTTCCGCTTACCTATTCATTTCAACCTTTTCTCTTTGGATTCAGCTGTAATTCCAGTGATCCTTGGCCTATTACTAAAGGATACTAATTGAAAAAATCCATGATACATTTGGGAATCCGTCTTTAAAGAAAAAAGTTCTCAGGGTCCCAGTGTGAAGCAAAATTTGGAAAATTCTGGAGACACAGATTAGATTTCTTATATAGAGATCCCATGATTACATACAGAGATTACAGTACTTTAATACAATGGGAAACACAGATCTGAGCTAATAGAAAAGCAGATCTTAACTCGCATTTAGTGGCATTTTAAAGTACTAGGAAAATATGATTTTAGTTCAAGTTATACATTGATTAGTCAAATCTTATATCCCGCCTTTTGTCCAACTGTCTGTAAAAAACAAATTAGGGTGTGTTTGCATTTAAGAAAATAAAAACAGAGATAAGTAAGAGCAGAAGCACAGTAGATGCATTCTTAGGAAAAGGAGGGCCTCCTCTTCCAAAGGTCAGATCAGAGGCACTCTGCTCCACCCTCAGTCACAACTCTTTCATTTAAAAAGGGTCAAACCTTGGGACTTCCCCGGCAGTCCAGTGGTTAGGACTCCACGCTTTCACTGCTGAGGGCCTGGGTTCAATCCCTGGTTGGGGTTAGGATTCTACAAGCTGCGTTGTGTGGCCTACAAATACATAAATAAATTAAAAAAAAAAAAAAAAGAGTCAGGCCTGCATGGTAGAAGTTTCCGGGAAAGTAAGGCACTTATTTTCCTCTTTAAATTAGTATTTCTTGATCAGAAGCCCTGGCTGTTCTTGGAACTTCCGTTTTAAAATTTAAATATGGAGCCAATAATTTTAAATGGCATGAGTTCTGTTAATAATTTTTTCACTCATCATATAGAGAAAAAGTGTGCGTATACACTCTAGATAAAATATAGCCTGCGTTACGGTTTTGCTAAGTCAATCAAATAGATGTAAACAAAATGCAAATTAAGTACAACTTTCATTATGAGTTTTAATCCCATAGATCTTTCTAAGAATAAGAACATGTAAAAGTTACTGTTTTTCCATTTAACTTCTTCATTCTGTGTCAGTTTTAATATATCTTCTTCATGCTGACACAACAAATCTTCTCTAGTAGTTAATGGGTATTGTGATCTTATTCATAAGGAAATTCTAAAAACTTGTATACAGCGAGAACACAGGATCCACTAGCTTTTAGAGGCAGTAACTGGTTGACTTTCTATAGACCCCATAAATCCAGTGAAACAGAAAAAGTTGTCCCATTTTGCTCCAGAATACATTTAATTAAATTCATGCCCTTTAGAAATCCGTCCCTTAAAATGGCATCAACCGGGCTTCCCTGGTGGCGCAGTGGTTGAGAGTCCACCTGCTGATGCCCCGGTCCGGGAAGATCCCACATGCCGCGGAGCGGCTGGGCCCGTGAGCCATGGCCGCTGAACCTGCGCATCCGGAGCCTGTGCTCTGCAACGGGAGAGGCCACAACAGTGAGAGGCCCGCGTACTGCAAAAAAAACAATTGGCATCAACCATGGAGATATATATCACAAACCTAGGGAGGAAAGTGTGGTTTTCCTATGTGTACAACATCTGGGTAACAGAGGAGAGGACATTGTGGGAAAGGGCAGAACAGAAGTTGTATTTTCCAGTGACTATCCCACTTAGGGTTGTGACATATTAATGGAAAGTCTTTTGATGTTAGCTGATGGTCTTAGTAAAAGAATAGCAAGGTTTTGCTGTTCATTTTTGACTCCTCCAGAAGTTTTCTTTATAAAATAAAATATTAAAAAGTAACTATTTGAAAGGATAAATAAATCACACCTATCTACACATCAAAATCAATAAACTTGGTGGTTATATAACAAACCTGTGAGTGAGTATGAGATTTTTTTTAAATCCCCATAAAATTTAAAGTTTATGGATTGAACGACAGCACCTGCTGTTGACAAATGACTGATAATATCACACAGGAAACACAAATAAATATCTTCGGAGTCAGGGCGAAAGGGGAACATTTTCCAAGGCAGGAAGGAATCTGTAGTTTCTTTTTAGTTTAGCGAAGAAGAGGTTTCTACTTTCCCCACTCTGCCTCCTGCGAAAAGCATTTATAGACATTTGAGAGAAGAATATTTTTAAAGGATATTACCAGAATCCAGTTACATTAAGAGACCTGTGCTTCTAGCTTTTTAGCATCATGGACACAGAATTGGGCAAAAGAATGAGCAAATAAAATGCCTAAAGCATTTGAAATAAAGCTTAGGTTTTATAATTTTATAACATTTTAAAATAAGACATGCTACTTGGAAAAGAAATTCAAATACACAGGTAAGAGTAATACTAAAAATCAAAATCATTTGTTATACTACCTCTTAGATACAACCACTGTTGATATTTTGATGTATTGTATTCCAGACTTTTATATTCATCTATCAAGATATTTAAATATCTACATATATCTCAATCTCTACCTATCTATCATAAAATAAGAACATATTAGATATCTTGTTTTATAGCCTGTTTGGTTTTTTTTTTTGACTTAAAAATATGTAGCACACAGCCACCGCTTTCTGGGAAATACATGCATAATTTTCTCATCATTTTAGATCATTATATATTGTTCTATTTTATGGTATCTATATCTGTCTATCTATCTATCTACCTACCTATCCCTATATAGAGATAGAAATAGAGGTAGATTAGAGATGTTCTATAAATAACTTTTTATATTTAATAGTAATTTGTATTTTCATAGACACAGACGAAGGGTTTGGAGAGTTCAGATGCAGATGTGGTTAAGATCAGACAGTAGAACAGTGGAAGAAATAGTTTAAGAAAAAAAAAATTTGGTTTTGTATAAAGTTAGATTATTATTGAAAAGTCATGTCAGTACAAATATTTCAGTTTATACAGCAAAGCTTTTACATTGAAGTTAAAATGGTAAAGAGCCAGAAGAGACAAGAAATTTGGTTTTTTAAACTAATTTGTTTCCTTTGTGGAATTTGAAGTTGTATATGTGGAGATTTCTATATAACCTATCTCTATTTCTATCTCTTGTCAAAATTCCATAAATAGCAAAATTAACTACCTGGTTAATAAAATAGCAATTAGCAAGAGTTTATTGTGTACATAGGAACAGTTTGCAAACTGGGACTTTCAAATCCAAAACTGATAGGAAGCTCAGGATACAAAGGGCGTGACATCGTGAGACGGCTTATAAAGTAAAAAGGAGGAAGTTGCTCAACATTTACAGTGATTGGTTATTACAATGGGGGTTTCCAGACGGCAGGGAATTATTTAAAAGTGATTATCCTATTCCATTTTAGGTAGATGAATTAACTTTCTTTTACGATTATCAGAGACATTTACAAGAAATGACCTAAGTTTCATATCTGTTTATGAAATAAGTAGATTTAGTTTTGCTCATGTGGTTTAAAAGGTTTTGTCTCCTTGGGGGATTTTCAAGCATGGTCCCCATTTTATTTTATTTTAACCTTATTTATCTATCTACCCGCCCATATACGCTCTAAACCTTTTGGCAACATTTAATTCACTTTTATATTTTCACCTGAGTCTCTCCATGGATTGTTTAGCCTTCCTCACAGCATGGTTGCTGGATTCCAAGAGCAAATATACTAAGAGAGTGAGGTGCATGACACTTTTATGACCTAGTCTCAGAAGCCACTTAATGTCTGTTCTGATGTCCTCTGTGGTTCAAGGCAGTCACGATGCCCTATCCAGTTTCAAGGGAAGGAAATATATCTCACCTCTTGTCCAGGAAGTGCAAGATTCCATATATACATGCAACGTATTTTTACAAAGATCTTTGGAAAATACAATCTGCCATACATATTGTCTCAATGAACAGAGATTTAAGGAGGAGCTGGAAAATAGAGAATATCTTCATTGTTTGTCATAGTTGAGACCAGAAACAAGATGTTAATTATTTCCTAAATGTACTTTTAATTTCTTTTTGTTTACTAAAGTATTTTCACTGTGAAAGAATGAAATCATTACCTGAAACTTAGATGCAAAATTTAAAGGTGATCTGGATTTTTAAAATTTTTGGTGGCTCTTAGCTTTGTATAGATTTTTAGAGATCTGAAAGCATGGGGCATTGTTTTTAAATCCTCTGCTCAATTCCTGGTTTAGTGCCATACACTGATGGATACCAAATGCACTCTTTTAGGCATCTGAATCAGTCTTATTATCAATCAAGTGTTCAGTTACAATGTACATGCAACAGTGATATGAACTGTGAGTGTATTCCTGCAACCTGTAAGTTAATTACCTACATGGGAAGTAACACTGAATTCTTAATCGATGAGAGGTTTATAGGTGAGCTTTGAATGATTTTGACTCCTGAGACAAAAGGATTAGGATATGAGTGCAAGAATTTCTGGCCAATCATAACATACTTTCTTTTTTTAATAGTGAGAAAGATTCTGAGTATTTATGTGCTGTTCTGACTTCAATAAGCACCTAGCCTCTGGAATGACTTTCTCCTCCTGACCCCTTCAAACAAGCCATTGTTGGTTGAAGCTCCTGCCACTCTCCTGACAGAAACTGAATAGAGAAGTTTTTCAAAATCCCCTGTAGAGATACCTTGGGAGTTTTTATTAGCTTCTAAACAGACTGTCTTTAAATAAAGACATGATATTTTTCAGTAGCTCTTGCCTTATACCCCTACCAATTGAGTAGTTAAAGACCACTTGTCTGAAGTGACTTTCTTTATTTACAATGAAAAAATTATACTCCCTCTTCTGAAATATCTAACATTCTGACTCTAAACTATGACTTCACACTCTCCACTTTCTACTCAGTGTCTTTGTTGAGAGAGAATGGAGTCCTTTTTCTAAAACTGTCACTAATGCTGAAAATAGACTGTCCTTTGTCATTGTTTTAAAAGAGAGAATTATTGACTGTTGCTTTACCTCTTACAGAATTCTTACCTTGTCATAATTTTTACATGTCTAATGAGAACTGCTGTTCTATGAATATTATATATTTCTTATTGAAACCTGCTAGCTATCAATTTCCCTTCTTTCTTCATTTCATTTATCTTCATTTTAAGGGTGCTCGTTGTGCGATATGCTGAACAGAATCAAAGAAGCTGAATCTGTCCCTACTAAAATGTCTTATGGTCTATGAACCCTTTTGACGTTCGTCTGTTTCTTTCTTTCTTTTTTTTTCTTTTATTTGTTCTTTAGCATTCTAATGTTTTTCTGTTGGTAATGGCCAAATGTCATCCAACCCATGGAATAGTCTGCTTTCCAAATACACATGTGAGACATTCTAGTGTCTGATGGTCTCTTTTGTGCTCCTGAAAATACATAATGACTTGGTTCTAATTTCGGAAACCCCTTCTATATAATCATGTCACTAGAAGGCAACATAATGAGGTATGTTGAAAACATGGAGAATTCTGTTATAATAGAGATGTAACTCAGGAATATTGGAGAGGATGCAGTCAGTAAAAGTGTGGTAATAAATGCAATGAATATGAAAGTGCTTTTTAAACTATCAAGTGCTACATAAATATCAGCTTGCATGATGACAATAAAAATTAATAGTTTCAGTTAAGAAGCTCACTCTCAAAGGAGGCAGTTACTGCAAGGAGATACATGCATATAAAATGAAAAGAGATCTAATGGAACACATCCTATTTTCTCATTATTTTTCGAAAAGGATGAAGCAACTTTTTGGCCATAAATAGTGCTTTGAACAAGTGGGATGTGATAGGGGACAATCACAAAGCAATTTTCAATTCTTCTCACCAGTCCTTTAAACCTTCTTGATGAAGTAATCTCAAGTAGGTCCATTTGCGATTCTGGTCACTACTAGAAAACAAATAGTTCTCAGAATCGAAGTCACACAAGCTGTATGATCCCTGTAATTAATCTATAATAATGAAAGCTCCAAATTTCATTACTCACCAGGCTTCCTTCTTGCCCCTGTCAGGCTGACTTCATTCAGGCTGGAGCCCTGCAGAGACGAATGTGAAACACCAGCTTTCTCCCTCTTCCAAACCTTGGCTCTTCCTGTCTTCTGCCGTTAGGCAGCCATTGGCTCTTTCATGATTGGGGTGGAAAGGACGTGTAAAGTACAGAAAAAATATTGCCTGACTGTTATGTTGTGATGTATTGTAAGTGAATATTTAAAGTTGACTCCTCAGAAATCTACTGGAAATATGCAACTGCACTTCCTGTGGTGTGAACTCTGCATCTCATATGGCTGACCCTTCCCTTAGTCCCTTGATAACTTTTGTTCTCATCTTAGGCTCTACAATCAGTATGCAGACATGTTCGACCCTTGGACCCACCACTGGTAGCAGCGCAAATCACTACCACTTCTGCCATCTTTACTCTGCAGTTACAAGGTAGCTAGTTAGTCATCTCTTGCTTTGGAGTTTTCCCAAGAAAACTTCAGATATCATTTCACTGTGCTCACAAACTCTAGGAAATACATATTGACCCTGGACTGGCCCTCACAGGCTCGAGGTGATGAAGGAAAGGGGAAATTACCATCTTCCCCTCTATCATAAGAAAGAGAGAAATCATGCTACAACACTCAAAATTTAACTCCATCAAAAGAAATTCTATTACCAGATTATACAGAAGGTCTACTCTCTTCAACAAGTTTGTAACATAAAAAAGAGATGGAAATATTAACACAGATTTAACACCTAGAAGAAATGTGGGCTCTAGTTGACAGTGTTTGGACAAACCAGATATAAAAGATATCTTTGAAGTAAATGAAAACATTTGAACATGGTGTAGGCTCTAAATAAAATAAAAATTTATTGAAATGGAAAGTTGGAGAGTGATTGAAAAGGGGTAAAAACACAATACACGGTATGATCCCACATAAATTAAAAATTGCATACATATGGGGAAGAATATATGTGTATACGGTGTATATTAAGGTACTGACAGTGGTAATCTTTGCATGGTAGAAATATAATACTTATTTTGCCATTCTTGCTTGTCCTTATTATCTAGTTTTCAATTGTATATTTGAATAACTTCTGTAATACAACAATTTATGAAAGAAGGATAGAAGAAACGAAATTCTGTGCAAGAAGTGTTTTCTTTCCTCGTTTCTCCAACTTTGTAAATATTCATTTATGGTAAGTTATGGTCATAAGTTTAAAAAAAGAAAAGACTAGTTGGGCCTCCTCTTTGCCAAATTCTCCATAAATGACCTAATTCTTCATGTTCAATTATGTTGCAATGGAGTCATACCGGGTACCCATTTCTTTGTTTCCTTTGTTTGCTAAAACAAAGGCAAACATTTTCAACTTTAGCATCGTATTACGTACACCATTCTTTCGTTTGACAATAAAAAGGCTTGGACCACTCAGAGAACTCTTCAAGAACATATAGACAAGCCCAAGTAGGTTCAATCTCTGTTCTATATTTTCTATTGCTAAAGCACCATTGTTTAGGCAGAGCCAGAGAATACTACCGTCCAGTAATGTCCCGTGGACAGTCATGGCTATGTTGACAACATAAAACAGATAGGTATCCTCCACTTAAAAAAAAAAACTTAAAAAAAGTAAAGACAAGCAAAGCCTGCAGTGTCTTCCCATTACAACAAGAATAAAATCTGTGTTTTTCACCATGGCCCACATGGTGCATTTGTCACCTTTCATGCTCCCTGAGGACAGGGACCAGGGCTTTCTCCTGCTTAATGATGAGTTCTTCATATGTATTCAGTATTTGGCACATACTAATTTCTTGATAAATATTTGTCAAATGAGTGAATGGATGTCATAGATACGTAGGTTCCAATAAATATGCTGACTGTAGTAATAACCATAAGTAGGTATTGCATTCAGCCAAGAGCCAAAGCTAAAGCTAATTTGTTGAGAAACAGAACTGTCAGCAAGCATTTGAAAATATATCCATGTATGAAAATGAAATATATGAAAAAATAAAGAATAAATGACACTTTTCCCCTACTGTGTTAGAAAAGGATTAAAATTTCGACAGATTGGTATTGTAAGGTTTTAATGGAAATGAGTATGATCATGTTATGGTGAAGAGAGTGTAAGTTAGTATAATCTCTCTATTGAGAAACTTTGAAAAATGTGCCAAGATGCAAAATGCTCAGTAATCACCATTTTGGGTATCTTAGGAAGAAAATGTCACAAGTGGGATGTAGACAGAGGCTATCCATGACTGCTTTCATAATAGTGAAAACTTTGTATAGCTATTCCATCAAGAGGGAATTGATTTAAGTGAAACACAGTACTGATATAAAATGGAATAGTATGCAGCCATTGAGGTGCTGAAGCAGAAGAAATAACTATGATTATTTCTGGTAGTGGATTTTTTCTCTGTGTATTCTCAAGCGATTGACTTTTGTATTTAATATTCCTGTTTTAAAAAATAATAAAGCATTACCAAAAATCACATTTTCATACCTTTCAAAGGCTGTGGTGTATTATACTAAGTGTAGTATTTTAACAGTCCAATATAGTGTTCAATGATGTACAAAATAATGAAGAGCCTCACTTCACAATTTCCTCAAATGTGAATGTAGTTTTAACCTTGAATTAATTGACTTTTAGAATTTAATCTGTGTATATTCCATGAGGCTAATATGAAATTTATGTCTACTATTCAGAGTTGTAGTTTATTTTATTATGCTTTTGACAGTCTAAGCAATAATTTAGATATCTCTTGTAGAAACCTCTGAACTCCTGCCTGGATTTATAATACTATTCATGTTGATCCAGAATTCTTTTGACTAGCATTGTAGCATGATTAACTAGAATAAAAGATGAATCATTGCATAAAAGAAACTGCAAAATGAGGCTATATCTTTTCAGGACTAAGTAGTCTCCATTGCATTATGACTTGGGGATAGCTATTTAGCCTCTAGCCTCATGTTTAGTTTCAAAACAACAATATTTAACTTACATTAAAAATCTAGGGATTCTTTGCTCATAGTTTTTTCCTCGTGAATGACTTGAAAACTGACATAGTTGAATAAACATCAACATAGGAAGTACTGACCCCGAGATACAAAAAAAGAAAAAATCCACATGCAGCAGTAGATTTATAACCAGCCTGACTTAGAATTCAAAAAACTATAAATAAAGGGTATTCAGTGTGAGTCACTGAGAAAATTTATTCTTTAGTTTCCTTTCCTGGAAGAAATTTGTTAGCACTTTTTGTACAATTCCCAAGGTACTATGTAGATATTTTGTTTTACTGTGGTGTGCCAAGATAGCTTTTCCATACAACGTTTGTAGTTTTAATATAGTCCTCTCTTTAATCACTAGATGGTTTTATAGATAGAGCTTGAGCCTTGCTTTTTCTTTCTAGTGACAATGAGTGAGTCACTGTGTATTTTAAGTGTACTTTAACACTATTGGATATAACCTAAACTCATAAAAAATCCCTTAGTTCTTATATCTTTCTACCATGTCAAATGGGAAGAAGACATAAAACTTAAACATTATAGTGAGAATCAGCCAGAAAAAAAGATATTGCTTATCTTCCATATTCATCCAACTAACCAAAACAGTAATTTTAATAAACTTCCTACTGAGAAGGTTCACTGATGTTTCTCTCATTCTCTCCTTGTTTTAAAATTGAATCATTATTTCCTTTCAACCATTTTACTGACTTAGGTAACATTTCTTGTGGAAAACCTTTGCTTGGTCTTGATGCTTCTTCAACTATACCATATAATGTCATTCATTTTGTAAATGTCAAAGAGAATAATAATAAATGCTTCTGTTCTCTCACTGCTCTCTGTTAGATAATTCATGCACTCTAAAAGATGAAGTACAATGGAATTTTCTTACTTTATTCTATTGGATCTCTCTCCAAAATGGCTATTAGTCTGGGTTCTTTAACACACACACCATGAATTACTCAAGTCTTCTCTTCTTATTTGTTCTACTTTGTCTCTCTTACTTGCCTTCTTCCTGCTCACCAACCAAAGACATTCATCTCTCAAGGCTGAAACAGTAATCTGTTACTTAATTCTGTTATAATCACCCCTTTTCCAGTCTCTCAAACTTAAACTATCATCTACTCCTCTCTCATATTTCTCATTTATTCATCATAGAGTGTTGCCAAGTATTGCTCAATTGTATCTTTCATGTGTTTTGTTTCTTTTTCTCTTCTATAGCCACTAGCTATAATTATACATTTATAGTCCTATGTAGAGTTCTGATCATAGAAAGTTGAATATGACATGGCTTCTTCCATCAAACACTCACAGTATATTACATAAATCTCCAAACTGCTACCAACCTCTTCCCTTTCCTATATACCTTACAGTCACCCACTAAGATAGTTCTACAAGTGTGAGAAAGAAAAACTCTCAATTACTTACAGTTTATTGAAAAATAAAATTAATCTCTCTAGTCTAGTCTACTATTTAATGCTTTTCATGAATAGACTTCCAAATTTCAGTAAAATTTGTTTTCAAGTTTTAGAATTTTGATTTCAATTTACCCAAAAGCAAAGTTATCAGTAACATTTTAAACAGAGATTCTGTACTTCCACCAAGACATTCTCTAGCAGACTACACTGAAATATCCCTGTTACATCCCAGGTAGATAGATAGATAGATAGATATAGATACACAGATAGATACATAGTTGATAGATAGATAGATAGATAGATAGATAGATAGATAGTTAGATAGATAGATAGATACCTGTCTGGAAAATAGATTGTCTTCCATTTAACTTTTGAGAACTAATCCTAGGCTTACTTTTATCTATAAATAGACTTTATTCCCATTAAAAATATTGTTGGAAATTTGTCATGCACAAGATACTGACAAAACCATTACTGTATACAATACAGCTGGGGTAGTAATAAATATTCGTATGAAAAATATAACTACACAATTACATCATGTGTTATTAGTAAGACCTGGTATAGAGAAGTCCTTTTGTCATCATGTTACACATAGAAAAAATATTTATAGGATACCTTGGTGTAAACAGAGAACTCTGCACATCCAGAGGTGACCAGCCTGGAGGTTCCAGCAATCCACTTCACATCTAGACACCCAAAGGGCTGAGGGGCTCAATATCTTGAGTGTTCCTGCAATTACTCATGGCACACTCTGTACTTCCCAATACTGGTTGGAAAGCTGTGGTGCAGGAGACCCCAAGAGAATTGGTCTCTTTTACCTTGAGTAGTCATGGAAGTAGGATTTAAATGTCCTTGAAGCAGTTTTTGGTGCTTAGCTTTTTAAATAGCATAGAAAGAGGAGAAAACCTCTGGTGCATAAATGTTCAGGGTAAATAAAAAACAAAGTATGTTTGCAAAGAAGAGAGAAATTTTCTGGACCAGAGAAAATTTGGTTGCTATTCATTCATATCTAATTATATTGAATACGTTATTTAATGTATTCTTATAATGTTTATTTTAAACTTTTGGTCTTTAATTTGCATTTTAAAATATTGCATAAGGTTAATAGTTAATTTTTTTTCATTCCTTTTACCCTATTATTCCTTTCCCAGCACCATACTCTTAGTGCATTATTGAGTATTTGCTACACTAATGACTCAGAGGGAGGGTAAATAAGACACTGAACAAAGAATACAATTGTGCTGAACATAGTTTTGGTAAATCTATACCAAATAATTGTATGCATGAATAAATGAATGAATGATAAATGACAAAGAATAATATTAAAAACAAGGTTTTTATTTGGAAAAGCCAAACTTTTGTGGATTTCAAGAAGACAATTCTTGCAAAACTGCACAGAGAATTTATATTATAAGCCACAGAGTTTAACAAAAGTAAAAATCATCTGCTTATTAAAAGGGAAATAAGAATTTCACAATCAACTGGAAGAGGGAGATAGGAGAGGGTAGGCCTAAGATTTGGGCCCAGTCTGAATTCTAGAGAAAGGATCCAGTGCTTCACATTCCTAGGATTATTGGGTTTTGGCTACAAAGCAGAGTTGGAAAGAAAGGGTTAATATACATTAACATAAATCCAGATAGACTAATGAAAAATCTACAAGTTTCAAAGAGAAATCCCAGGTCCTGCATGCCACTTAAGCCATAAAAGAAGGCTAAACTGACAGTGCTGGGAGACTGAAATAGGTCTTGGCTGGAAGTCAGGCCAGGACCATGGACAGCAACAGCAGATTCTTTGTCCTTCCAGGAATGGTAAGCAAGACTTCAGGGACTGTTAGCTTATGACACCCACCAGGATAGTTGGGATGAGCTTCACTGCAAGCTCTGCAAGGAAAAAGAATGGCACGTGGATAAGAGCATCTCTTCCCAGATGTAAGGGCAATATATAGATCAACTGGAAACATATCCTCCAGAGAGGAGTGAAGAACAGAGGGAAGAGAAGAATTCTGAATTTGATTATTTATCCAACAGAACCCAATTTAAAAGTGGAAATGGTTGAGTCACCCTGATTTATTATATTACATTTTTCAACTATTATGTAGAATAGGAGCTCATGAACTGTAATGAATTTATTTATAAACAAATAAAGAAAATTAGATTTATTCACTTATTGTTTTATAACTATGAATTTTAAACTTGTTATAATGTGTTCCAGAGTCCATCTTCTTATGGAAGGACTAAGCTCTGGAGCAAACAGGTCAATAGTTTTAAATCATTGGAGAAAGTACAGGAGTTATAAAACCCAGGTTCAAATTTGAATTCCTCTATTCACTAGTTGTGTGACTTTTGTTGAGAATAAATTATCTATGGGTCTCACATTTCTGCATATCTTATGAGCAGAGTCGCTGCATTCTGTGCTCTGTACTTTCCTTTTACTGATGTTTATAGACAGCCCTGAAAGACAGATATCATGTCTTCCTCTGGGGCAAAGGACAGGCGTGCTTACTTCCTGTTGTAGAAGACTTGGGTTCCCAAGCTCAGGGTCCCCCTCTTATAATGCTGTCCACTGCATGTAAAATAGTCACCTGCTTCTCTTCCTTTTGCCCTGTTAGAATTGGGGCTTAGGGAACTGGCACACAAATAAAAAACCCTGATATTCTGGCTACTATTATTACTGTGAGTAATAAAGTCCTTTGTCTCTAACCTAGGAGTCTCTTGTCTTTCATCAGTATCTGTGAACCACAGGCAGGATAATTTGTTAGTGTGCATGACCATAATGCTGATTTTTATCATCTGTTAAATGAAGATTGTACTTCGTTCTTTACAGGATTGTGGTAGAGATGAAAGAAGATAATGCAAAAAAAAATACAACATACTGATTAAGAGCTTGGACCCTGGAGTCTAATAGCCTAGGTTTAAATTCCAGCTCTACCATTTACCAACTAAATGACTTTGGGTAAGACACTTTATGTCTCTGTGCCTCAAGTTACTCATAAGTAAGATGTGGCTGGGTAATAATATTACCAACCTCATAGTGTTCTGATACATACTATGCACTGTATCAGTGTTTGCTATAAAGTATTGAGCAAAGAAATTTATACCTAGCAGGTTTGCAATAAATGGTAAATTAAAGGCAGACACAGATTGAAAGTAAACAGATAGATAGATAGAAAGATAGATAGATAGATAGATACATACATACATACATGCGTGCATAGATACATACATGCCCATCTACCTTATAAAAACAGAAAATGTTGGTTCAGAAAGGAAAAAGATAACTCTTGGTCACAGATTCTTATATAGAGGACTGGGTGTTTGAATTGCCCGATGAATGATAAATAGAATTCAGATATGTATAAAGAAGAGGAAGCATGTGTAGTCCAGAAAAATACTCTAACACAGACACATAAAAATTTGAAGCAAGAAGGGACAATAGTAGGTTACAGCTACTATGCCTGTTTTGCACTTCTCTTATATCAAGTTCAATGTAAAACACACAGTAGGTGTTAAATAATGTCATTGACAAACTAGGAAATTAAGGTCTTTAAATAATTATTATGCCTGGTGAATCTTTAAGTTAGAACATAATATGAATGACTTCTATGTGCATTGATTTTTCGAAGACTTTCCAACTCCACTGGCTGGCAAGACTGCACCCAGTGCTATTTAAGGCCAAAAAACAGAGCTTCAAACACCACTTCTTTAAATGCAAATGCATAATCACTCTCTCTTCAGTCCATTGAATTCAGAGGTTTATTGGGCACTTTCTCTGTTGCACTGATTTGGCACTAACGATGTGCTTCAATCTTAGATTATTCCACTTTTCTCTAAGAGAACATAGTGATAATCTTAGTTTTTCTGTAATCCTTTTCATTTTTAAAAATTCTTTGCTTCTGTACTTTTTGTTCCAGTTTTATGTTATGAACATCAGGTGGTAGCCTCAGTGAAGAAATGCATTCTATAGCAGCTGTGAACATTATCCTAGATACATACACTTCCCTAAAGAAATTAAACCATCTGCGTATTTTTCCAAATGCATCGAATTTATTGAAAAAAAAAAACATAAGATGCAACTTATTGGAGAGAAGAGGAAAGGAATAGGTCTTTATCATAAATTGCAAATTGATGTTAAATTTTAACTTAGAGTAATTTCACACACTTGGAAAAAATAACTGATTTTTCATGTTTGCCCTTCCAATTTGTCTTGCTCCTCTGTTTGAAGATTTGAACAATCTGTATAATTCTGAAGGAAATGTTTTCAAGTAGTAAATGTCCTAGTTGTAGATGTCTATGCCATCCTGGTAGCAATAGGTAGTTTTGTAAGATTCTGCTGCCTTATCTGGCCAATCCTAACTTTACAGATAATGGCGTATAAGTATGCCAGCTTTGCCAACTGGAATAGCAATAGCAGAATAACAAATAACTATCTTCAAGAAGAAAAGTGAAACAGCTGACTGCATGAAAACTTAGTGTTCCAGACAACACTAGCACTTAGCATATATTTCTAGTGTACCCTTGCTCTCTCAGGTCATAGTTAATGAAATGTATCTTTTGATTCTCTGTACACATAGTAAATTGCATGGAATGGCATCAAAAGCCTTTGCTTTGTCCTTCCACCTTGCACAAGCTTCAGAAACAGTGAAGACCCTGTTGGATATGAGGAAATTTTGGTTTTCTTAACCAAGTCACACTGAAATCTCCCAGTGCTATTATGTGTCTGGCCAAAGTTGGCTCAGTCTATTTCTCATACTATATTGAGTGAAATAAATCTGTGTAATGGATCTTCTGGATGTGGTTTGCACCACTGGGGCTACTGAGTGACAGAGAGAGAGGACATAGTGCTGGGCAGGAAGAAAGATTAAAAATCTTTTCTCGTCTGGAGCATTACTGACATTTGGGGCAAGACACATTTTTATTGTGAAGCACTGAACACTGTTCTGAACATTTAGAAATGATAACTTCCCTGGCCTTCACCAACACATGCCTGGAGTGCCCCTCAGCCTCATATTTCCAAGCCTTTCTCTGTAGAAGGTGCTGGTATCATACCTCATACCTGGTTCAGAACCTCTGGGCCTTGGTTGATTTCACCCCCCAGCACCAAGAGCCTTGCCCTACAGCATTTGCAGCTATAGCCTAGAGAACAGAAAGATGACATTTCTTCCAAAAGCTAGATCGGATCAAGTATAAAGGATCCAGTCTATTTAGACATTTATGACATTTTTATTTCTTTAAAAATATAATTTTTTTAAGTTAAAAGGGGTGCCCTACCATTTTAAAGCCAGGTTCTAAACCATGTGCTTCCTGCCCAAGGCCAACTATATAATATGCAGGACTCAAGGAAAACAAAATTTGAGACTCCTTGTTTAAAAAGCAGGGGGAAAGAGTGCAATTAAAGGTGTTAAAATGTAAATTTTTTTCCTTTAAAATGTTTTATTACTTATAAAACATAATAGAGTAATAGTGATATATGAATGTAAATTGTAAACAGAATTCTGTCATAATTTATACAATACAAAAAGACTTTATTTATGTATTAATTGACCATAAGATTTTTCTGGCTCCCTTTTCTTCAAATGTATTCATTAGGTCATCAAGATTTATACTTTTGGCAACATTACGAAAACTCTAGCCAATTGCTACTTTTATCACTATCATTTTACAGTTTTACAATTTTACATTTCTCCTTTAAAGAAATTGGACATCTGACAAGTGATTGGTATTGATGAAATACCATTTATATAAAATACCGTTGCATACCACTGTGTATTTCACAGAGGGCCCCGGCACTCATTTTGTTTCCTTTTTAAACAATTATTATCCAAGTAGAAATTTGGGAACCACCTTCTAAATGCTGCACGGGTATGAGGAGAGGAGCTTACTTGTTGAAAATCTCTGTGAGGAAGATCTTTCACTCTTAACTGAATGCAACATTACTCTCTTTTGGCAAATGTAAAATTACAAATCATCATCAAAAGTTTTAAATTTTAAGAAGTTGATGGAGCTGTCTTATGAGCATTCCTTTGTACATAATGACTCACTTCTCTCTTTACTGCTTTCAAGACTCTCTTTGTTTTTGGCTTTCAAAAGTTGAATTATGAAATGTCTAGATGCAGATCTCTTTAATTTATTCTATTTGGAGCTTATTGAACTTCTTGGATATAAAGATTAATATTTTTTCATCACATTTGGGAAGACTATGCCATTATTTCTCAAATATTCTTTTTGACTTTATCTCCCTTTCCTTTCCTTCTGGGATCCCCATTATGCAATATGTTGGTGCCCCACAGGTCCTTTAGCTCTGTTCATTTTTCTTCTTCTTTTTCTTTCTGTTCCTCAGACAGGATAATCTCAATTGAGCTATCAGCAAGTTTGTTGCTTCTTGATTCTTTCTTCTGTCTGAAGTAATCTATTTTTGAGCCCCTGTGGTGAATCTTTCTTTTCAGTTATTGTATCTTTCAACTCCAGAAATTTTATTTAGTTCTTTTTAAAAATAATTTCTATCTCAGTATCTATATTCTCCATTTTGTGAAACGTCATCTCCTACTATATTTACTTTTCCAGACATGGTTTATTGTAGTATTTTCTGCACATTTGGAGCAGCTCACTTAAAGTCCAACTTGTAGGGCTCCTCAAGAACAGTTTCTATTGATTATTGCTTTCCTCATGTGTGGTTTATACATTCTTGTTTCCTTGTATGCCTCATATTTTTTAATTGAAAACTAGATATTTTAAATAACATAACGTGAAAAATCTGGAAATCAAATTCTCACATCTCCCCAGAGTTTTTTGTTTTATCTGTTTGTTACAGTTGTTATTGTCTTAGAGAATTTTATGAACTATCTAAATCTGTGTTATTTGTCATGGGTGGCCGCTAAAGTCTCTGCTCAATTAGATTAGTGGTCAGTTAATGGTTAGACAGAGATTTCCTTAAATGCTTGTAACCAATAAGTCTACTATTATTTACCAAGCAGCTCTGTGTGGGTGCTGGGACATGTCTTCAAGACTTAACCTGGAAGTCTGCACCTCTGCTTTAGCCTTTGCTTCCTGCCTGGGCAGTTTCAAGGTCAACCAGAGGTGGGAGCTTGGAACCTGCTCAGGACTTTGCTTAGCATGTGCACTGCTCTGTGCATGAACACAGCCCTGGGTATGCACAGAGCCTTCTAGATTTTTGGAATAATTTCGGAGCTTATCAAAGTCCCTATGGACATCTTACTTCCCAACTTTCCCTTTTAAGTTTTTCAGTTCATTTGTTTGCTCCAGCTGTTTACCACCTCAAGCAGACATGAAATTAATCAACTGCCTGTTTTTGTTTTGTTTGTTTTGATTTTTTCTGACATTTGCCTTCAGAGAAAATGATCGTTTCACTGGGAAAGCTAAGAGGCAAGTCAAATACAGACAGTCTTGTGAGTGGAGTTTTCCTGGGAACCACGAGTTAGGACAGATAAGGACATTTTCCTGAAAATTAGACTTTTAAGAAGCTCCAGCACCATTCTGCTCCTCTGGTGACTGTCAGTCTTCTGATTTTCACCACAAATGTAAGCTATGATTTTTCAAGGATACCACGGAAATGGAGAGTAGTAAATGCGACTAGGGCAAGTTAAAATGCCACAAACCCGGTTGTTCTTAAAAAGAGTCAGCCATCAGTTCCTGGTGTGAACCCGCTGTTACTGTTTCTGTGGTCATAGCTATTGATAGGACCTCTCCCTTCAGTGTTAGCCATCAGCAAAACTGTTCAGATCTCCATTCAGGTACCCTCCCAGACTAGACTCCAGGGGAAACTGGCCTGAAATCTTCTCAAGCAGGAGTTCCCAAATTTGGCAGATGACTATAGAGGAGAAGGAAAGTTTATGAGAGGAAACTGAAGAGATATTTAATGGTAAACATGCTTCAATTATACCTCTGATACAGGGACAATGTGATGGAAGGGTTTCCAGAGGAAATGCAGCTGTCCTCACTCAAGTTAGTATAAATTAAGCAATATTTACAGAAGGACCTGTTTACAAGGATGTGGGTGGAGTGCAGGGGAATCACAATGGTTGATGCAATAGCACAGGGCTGATACCAGTGAAGCAGCAGATCTCTGAGCCTAGAAGATGGGCAGGAACTGGAACCCAGAGAAAACCTGGAATAGGAGACAAGTGCAGAGAAGCCAATTTGAAAAGAGACTGAGTATTGAGACAATTAAACCTTTCTTTTATGTCATCAATTTTGTGTAACATATTAAATAATAATGTATTTTACCCATGGTTCTGAGTTAAGAGACATATCGAGCCCAAGAAACCTCACAGGAAGAGAACTCAGGCAATAAATAACTTGACCTTAATAAATACCCTTCCCTCTAATCTCCTGCCTGGGTCCCCACTGGCCAAACCCAGTTGGAAGTCAGATGGTGGTTGAGTGCTGTGACTGTCCTTGTTGGGGTCAGTCTCCTGGGCAGAGTACAGGGTGGATCTGGAGGCCAGTGGAAGACAGGACTGAAAAGAACAACGGGAGAGTTCCTAGGAGCCAGTGTTAGATTCCTAGGATGGCTGTAACAACGTACAACAAACTAGGTGGTTTAAAACAGCATAAATTATTTTGTAAAAGTTCTGGAGACTAGAAATCTCAAATCAAGGTTTTTGCAGGGCCATGGTCCCTCCGAATTCTGTGGGAGAATCTCTCCTTGCCTCTTCCTAGCTCCTGCCTGGGCTGAAGGCTGTTTGCTGATGAGCTCTGGCATTCCTTGGCTTCTAGATGCATCACTCCATCTTCCTATGGCAACCTCCCTGGGCCCCTGTCTTTTTACATGGCCTTCTTTTAATAAGGACACCAATCATGTCAGATTAAAGGTCCACCCTACTCTAGTATGACCTCAGTTTAACTAATTACATCTGCAATGACCCTACTTCCAAAGAAAATCACATTCCAACATGCACATATCTTTTTTGGAGGAACACAATTCAGCTCATAACAAAGCCAATGGGGAAGAGAAAGGCATCTTATACAAAAATTCAATTAGATTAGGATATAAAAATAAAAGAAACAATAATATCAGCATACTACAAGAGGCTCAGTTAAACTGGAAAATAAATATGAAAGAAAGAATGATATTAGAAAACTAGTTGGCAATGATTACAGCACCTGCACATGGGATTGTCTGTAATATTCACACTGTCAGTGAGACACTAAACCGTATTCAATGACCAGTAGGATTGAGGTCCATATAACCACTAGGTAATAAATTAAATATTTTCTTCTATCATATTTGCAAAAAATGTGGTTCAATTATAAAAATTAGAAGTTAAAATTCTATGCAATACGGGTGATTTCTCTTTTATACTTACATGATCTATCTACATACAAAAGATGATAAGCTTAGAAAATATTTTAAAGAAGTTATTGCTACATATGTGAGTCAACCCTTGTCACTGTGTTCCACTTCTACAAGGTATTGATTTGGAAACTGTATCATACATATCATTTAGCTTCTCAATTCCTTTACTTGCTTGATTCATTTTCATGGATATGTTTGTCTCTGTAACAAAAATGATCAGACATAGCTCTTGGTTTCGTTGTTACAGCTCTTCTAAGAGGCAATTTGGACCACTGTAGAGTCAGTGTAATTGTTTGTAAGAAACTTACAAGCATTCCAGAAAACACAGAAAAATTATGCTGCAAGATTATCTGAAGGTTGTCATGGACCACTGCCTCTGTGGGAACGCTTGAGTATGTTTTCTGCAGCCAGAGTTTGTGTTTTCACAACATTAAGCTATGGAAATCACTGAGAGAGAAGGCAGTCGCTAGATGGGGCAGGGCAGAGCCTTAAGCATTAATAAAGCCAACACACTCTTCAAAAGCTCACAAGACCTTTGTGAATCAAATGTCATTCGAAAACCATTTGTGAAGCTGAGTTAAATGCCTTCAAATTTCCCATATTTTTCTAGAAAGTAAAAATAATTTAATGACATCTTGGGGTTTGCTTTCCCTTCTATAAATCCTACAAATAATACTTTCAGAGAAGCTTTTCGGAGCTTACAAAGTCATTAAGCATGTAGGGACCTATTCTTTTGTGAAACAAAAACAAATTTCTCAGAGACAGAAAGGTGCTCTGACCAAGAGCACACATCTGCTGCACTAATCTGATGAGCCCTTTTATCTTCAGGAATCCAAGGTCTAGTTCTGCTTTTATCTAACAATCATATAAGCATGAAAGAATAAATGGGCTCATTACTGAGCCAATTAGAAAATTACATAGATAAATAAATACATAAACAAAATAAATAAATAAACTGATTTAAAATGGTAGAGTGTTTGCACCAGTTGGGGGAACAGAGGGGTCCTCTTGATCACTCCTTGGGGATGAATCCAGCAATCCCTGGGAAGGCTATTGAGGGCTTTGCAGAGTTCCAGAGCCAATATGGGATCCGACTGGGAAGAGATCTGCAGTTAGTGCCGCAGGCTTGGACAGCACAGTCCCATCTGGGTACAATGTTCAGTCGAGAGGAACAGAGTCTGCAAATAATAATAATAAATTAGATTGACTTCCATGTAATAGAAAATTCCAGGTTCTCACTGGGAAATTTGGGGCACTTGATTTCTAGGGGTACAGATTATACCCTAGTCTGTTAGAGGTAGAGGTAAAATGAATAAGTCATAGTCTGTGGTCCCAGAGCCCCACATCTAGAAGTGAAATTTCAGAGAGCAAAAGATGAAAGAAAGGCTGAGTGTTGGAATGAACAGAAAGAAGGCAATTTTGAATTGAGAAAACCCAGCATGGCTTTATAATGAAGAGAAATTTTGAAATGGGCCCTGAAAGAAGAATAAGACTTTAATATGTACAGAGGAAAATGGGAATTTTGTGAATAGAGACAAGGCGGTGTGGATATTCCTCCACCTGTGTGCATGCATTGAAATTTTTCCTGTAAAGGGCCATATAGTAAATATTTGGGGCTCTGAAGTGCTCTTCTTTGGAGTTTGCTTTGCCTTCTATAAATCCTACAGGTGGTCTCTATTGCGACTACTCAGCTCTGCAGTGGTGATGGGAAAGCAGCCTAGACGATATGAAAATAATAGGCATGATTGTGTTCCAATAAGACTATTTATAAAATAGATGTCACGTAGCCACAGTTTTCTGCCTATAAGCTCCATGAAGACAGTTATTTTTGTCTGTTTTAGTCACTAATTTATTCCAAACACCTAGGCAATGCCTGACACATAGGTCATGGTCAATAAACATTTTTATTGAGATATAATTGACATATAACATTATATTAGTTTCAGGTGTACAACATAATGATTAGATATTTGTATATACTGTGAAGTGATTACCACAATAAGTCTAGTTAACACTTGTTAAACGATGAATAAATGAAAGAAATCGAATGTGAAGCTGAGCAAATAAAAGAGGACCATATCTAAGAACCATTGACTGTCATCCTGAGATGTAGTTTTATATCATAGGTAACAAGAAACCACTGAATGTGTTCCATACCGTGGTTATTGTCTGCATTTCAGGATGACATCTGGCAGATAAGCTTGATGGATTGAAGAGCAAAGGTATGTGAAGCAGAAAGGCTGGCATGTCACAATCATGTAATAGACAAGAGATTCTGAATTAGGACCTGGGATGTTGGGCATAAGTAAAATATAGATTTTAGAGACTTAACCTCTAGGATGCAGCCATGTGCCAAATATTAGAGGAAAGAATTTCAGAGGACTCTTGGCAACTAGCAGGAGCATGGCTGGCCCATTCTGTAAATCACAGAAGCCAGAATTCTTTTAAGGAGGAGAAAAAATAGTCAAATGTATGTAAAAGTGATACACCCACTTGTAAATATAATATCCAGTAGGTCATCAAAAAGTTGGTTTATTAGAAAGTTCTTAAGAGTTAAATGTAACATACTTTCTCATATGATTGTCAGTGAATTCCTCTGCCCATAGTAGACTCTCTTGCAAGGCATTTAGAGGATGGTTCCCAAACTTCTACTTAGGCAACATAGGTCAAAAAGGAAGCACATGAAATGAGAGCCAGGGACCTCTATTGAAATCATTTCTATCTTGCATACATTTTTTTATCATCATACACAATTACCTGTTGGATATCTAATTTATTTAAAAGCCTGGGTTTTTTTGTTTGTTTTTTGGTTTGTTCCTTAAGAAGTGATGAAAGTAGCAATTGGCTGGAGTTTTCATGAAGTTTACATTTATGAAGCAGGACATGTTTTGACATTTGAGGTCATGCACTGGACCAAAAATAAAGTTTTAAGTTCTTTGCCGTATGGATCACCAGCGCAGAGGCTAATGACAACTGTCACTGATAACTGCCTAGTGCCCAAGAAGGAGCCCTCAGGGGACCAAAAGTACATGTAGTTGCAATTTTATTTATGATTCTATTTCTAAAACATTGTTCTCTGTCATCACAATTGCAAGAAGAAACACTGATGAGAGCCACAACGAAATTAGGTCACAAATTCAAGAATGAATTTGGTGCTATAGAAGTCAAATAAAGAATAACTTAGAAATCTAAGCAGGGAATCTAAAGTTCCATGCCCTTGATTCTTCCAGAAGACCATGGTCTGAGCTTCACAACTGTTTGCTCCTTTTTCTAGATTTTCATCATCAAAATGTTACCCTGAATATTCTATTTTCTAGAGAAAAATTATAAATCCAACTTGCTACAGGGGCCAAGGAGATAACATCAATGTGGGCAAAGTGGGCAAGAAGTAACAAAATGGCAATGGAGGTCAGAGTGAAAAACACACGTCCATGTGAAAGACTGAGGGATGGGAAACTGTGGTTCATTCAAGCAGAATGTGGCTTTGTGTCCCTAGCTCTTACAGTTTTTATGCAAGGCAAGACAAATGTATGTTCTGTCTGAAATCTATGAATGTTTAAATGTTGTCAATTAATTAATGTTTTAATGTGTTGGGTCCCAAAAAAATTATATCTATGTGTCCCCAGTTTGCTGTCTCCTGTTTTGAATCATTTTCTTGTGAGAAATCCTTGATGAATTGTTCAATGATTGATCACCAGTAGCTATTGTTTTGAGCAAATGTGTTTATAAAATTTTCATAAGGCCTGATTTAGGGAAGAACAGAAAATTATCATGATAGATTAAAGAAAAGAGAATTATTATGATAGCTAACACTTTTATTAACTATGTGTCATGTGTTTTAAGAACTTCAGTATAGTAACATCTTTAATCCTCAGAACAGCCTTGCTAGTAGGGGACTATTAGATGAAGAAATTGAGGCATAGAGAGATTATATAATTCATACAGCTTGAAAGTGGCAAATCCCCAAGTTGAATGCCAGTAGAATAAGTCCAGTTTCTGTGCTCTAGCCTCTGTACATCCTGGCATGTATTAATCCTGGGATGGCAGAAAGACACTCAGCCTATTGGATCTTAGTTTTCTTATTGCTAAAATGGGAGTTTATAACTGACTATCTACCCCATGCGGTTGTTGTGTGGATAAAATTAGACAATATAAATGAGATTCTTGTATACTACCAAGTGTTATTTAAACATAAGATGTTGGGCTTCTCTGGTGGCGCAGTGGTTAAGAGTCCACCTGCCAATGCAGGGGACACGGGTTCGTGCCCCAGTCCAGGAAGATCCCACATGCCGCGGGGTGGCTAGGCCTGTGAGCCATGGCCACTTAGCCTGCGTGTCCGGAACCTGTGCTCCGCAATGGGAGAGGCCACAACAGTGAGAGGCCTGCATACCACAAAAAAAAAAAAAATTAAAAAAAATAAGATGTTATGAACAATTTGGTGTAAGGTTCTTAGCATTGTGGTATTGTATTTTATAATAATATAAATGGATTATAATCTTTAAAAATTATGAATCACTATGTTGTACACCTGAAACTTATATAATATTGTACACCAACTCTACCTCAATTTTTAAAAAAATGATTATCTCTGGGTGATAGGGTTACAGGTGATTTTTATTTTCTGTTTTCACAAGTCTCTGGATGCTTACAATGACTATATCTGACTTAAAATAAATAGAAACACAATTAAAAAAAAAAAAAGACCAAAGGCTATGTCACCATGCTTTATTAAAACAGCTATTATCATCTTTGCAATTCTGCCGCCAAAGCATGGCATAGCAAGTTGGTGAGAGGTCATTCTGTGTTTGACTTGATCTTCTTGTTCTGATGGCATCCTTAGACTACTAAATGTTTTAAATAGGTGCTGAATATGCAGGGAAATTGAATGTGGCAAATTGTGTAGGTACAGAGACATAAAAGAACATAACCAAGCTGTTTAATATTTTTTCCTTAGTGGGTTTCCACCACCCTGCCACTACCAGCTATTTGAGTTACCAGTGACTGAAGAAGTGTCAGGATGCTATCTACAGTTTTGTACCCCTCATTCAGGATCTTGAATGTAATAGCCCACTGTATATATCAGAATCACCTTTTACAAGTTGACAATCTGTGGGTCTTTTAGTAATTATTTCTGCTGTACTATACTACATATGTAACCATGTTGATTTGCTTTAAAGAGAAAACTGAATTACTAATCAATAGAAAGTAGCTAGGGTGTTATTATTCTTACTGCTTTCTGAGGGTAATATTTTGCCAAGGACTGAGGAGAGAAAAAAAAAAAAGAAAGAGACAGCTGAACTTCCAGCTCTACTCAATGTGCTAAGACTCAACTGTATCAATTATAGAGCAAATACCAGGAAAGGGTGAGAATATTTTTTAATGAGCTTCTGATGTCTCAGCCAGGGGAAACTGACAATTTAAATAGAGTCAGTTTTTTGAGATAGCTAGGCTGACAACATACCTAAATGGTTATCTACAGGGTTGTCATCCAAGAGAGCTCACCCAGATGACTGGGCACAGCAGGAGGAACCCCACGACAGTGAGAGGGTTGGCATAGAGTTGGCCTCTTAAAGCCTTCCCACCAGCTCCAATGAGAATGACAACTGAAATGAGCTAATGTGGTAAACTACTTAGCTCAGTGCCTGGCACACAGCATGCACTCAGTGACGGCTGTGGTTACTATTAACTCAAGAAGCTAGAAACATAGACCAGGTCATCTGAAAAACAAGAACAACAACATTTAGTCATAAGGCAAGATTTTGAGCTAAATGACTGTCAGAAAGGGGCATTGTGACTCTTTGTGGAATGTGAACAATTATTTTATTTCTAAAAAAAAAAAAACGTGCTCACTTTTAAGGTGGTAAACTAGCCTCGCAGTTCAGATCATGAGTACTTTATACTCTCTGCAGTAGATGGCAAAGATGGCCAGGAGAAGTTACCTTCCTGCATCCACACTCCGTAATGTGCATCGTCCCATTTCCTTCCTCCACCAAGAAGTGAGCTTCTTTTCCCACCCCTTCAATCTGGTCTAGCTGTACTATTTCTGAGATTCACTCTTAAGAGGCTTAAACATTTCACATCCTCTCTTGGAAACTCACTTCTGCCACCTAAGCAGCCTCCACTGAACTGTTGAGGCCGTGAGGGCAGTGAACTTAGCTGAGGATGACCTTTACAGCCAACCTGCCAGTTGACCTTAGATACTTGGAAGAGCTCAGCCCAGGCTGGAAGGACCACTCAACGGAGTCCAACCCAGAACTATAAGCTAAATAAATGTTTACCTGCTTCAACCACTAAGCTTTAGGATGGTTTGTTTTCCAACAAAAGCTGATGACCTGTTCTCAAACTGGAGAAGGCAGTGGAACTGAGTTTAAACTCCATAGTAGGCTGAGTCCGTGATAAGCCCTCACTTTCCACAGTCAGGGACAGATCACCACTACTAGACACTGGCCAAGAATGGTCTCTTAATTTTAAAGGGGCAGTAAATAACGTTCTGTTATTGATCCAGGTGTGTCAATTACTAGACTAGAGACAAAGAAGTTCTGAGAATGTTGAATAGAGAGGTTGCAGATTTCTTCACTCAAAAGGCTTGGATATTCTTAGAGAGAGACACACTTCAAATTAGTCATAACTTGACGTGAACAGTGACACTGAAAATAGTAACTGGAGATGAAGCTAGGTTCATTGATTTGTAAAACTGAGCATATATGTGTTTCTCAGTGTGCATTCCTCCTCCTTCAGAGTCATTGGGGATAAACCAAAGAATCAAATTAATGGGAAAACACAATATAGTTCTACTTATTCAATGATGTTTCTATTTTTACTGAATTTAACTATAGGGATATGTTGTGTTAGTTTGTAAAGTCTACCATAACAAAGTATCACAGACTGCAGAGTTTAAACAAGGGATACTTATTTTCTTACAGTTCTGGAGACTAGAATTTCAAGATCAAGGTGTCAGAGGAGTTGGTTCCTTCTAAGGCCTATCTCCTTGTCTTGTAGACGGCTATCTTCTGCCCGAGTTTTCACATCATTTTCCATCTATAAGTGTCTGTGTTCAAATTTCCTTTTCTTGTGAAGACACCAGCCATATTGAATTAGAGCCCATCCTAGTGACCTCATTTTAAATTATTACCTCTTTAATGACTATCTCCAAAACAGTCAAATCCTGAAATTCAACATATGACTTTTGAGGGGCACAGGGAAAACTGACAAAGTAAATATTAAATGCACAGCCAAAAATGCTAAAAAGAATGAAATGGTCTAAAACTCCTCAATGTGAAACTATAAATGGCTTTGCTTTTTAAGACTTGGGTAATTTCAACACACATTATTTGTTCCACAAAGCAGAATACAATGAATCTTATTTTCTACATAAGACAAGAGATAATAAACACTGCAAATACTTAAACAAACTTGGTAGAGAAGAACACATTATCACCTTTTTTATTTTTGTATTTTTTAAATAAATTATATTTAGGCATAATTTACATACAATAAAATGTACCTATTCAAAATGTAGAGTTCTATGACTTTTGTGCGACTACCATCACAGTCAAGATATAGAACATTTCCATCACCCCAAAAGTCCCCTCATGCCTCTCTGAGATCAATCTTCTCATCCTTGCTACCAAGAAACCACTGAGCTGAGATTGCTTGTTTTAGACTTTCATGTAAATGGAAGCATAAAGTATGTGTTCTTTTGTGAAGTGTCTATTCAAACCTTCTGCTTGTTTTCTACTGTGTTGTTTGTCTTATTATGGAGTTGTGATATTTACTTATATGTCTGAACCATTTGTAAGACATACGTATTGTGAATATTTTCTCCCAGTCTATGACTTGCCTTTTCATTTTCTTAAAATTGTCTTTTGAAGAACAGAAGTTTTTAATTTTTATTAAGTTCAGTGTCTCAACTTTTTCTTGTTTGGTAGTATGTTTGCATTCTAAATTATAAATGTTTTTCTTCTATTATTTCTTCTAGAAGTTACATAGTTTTATCTTTTGCATTTGGATCTATGATCCATTTTGTGTAAGTTTTGTGAAAAATATGAAGGTTTATGGATTTACAATTGTTCCAGATCCATTGTTGAGAGGACCATCTTTTCCCCATTGAATTACCTTGGCACCTTTGTGAAAAATCAATTGACCATAACGTGTGGGTCTAATTCTGGATTCTCTACTCTGTTCTATGGACTCATATGTCTCTCCCTATACCAATATTGCACAGTCTGAATTACTGTAGATTTATAGTAAGTCTTAAAATGAGGTAATGTAAGACCTACAAATTACGGTTTCTTTTAATCTGTGAACAAGGCTGCTAGCATTTTGGTTGAGCTTATGTTGAATCTTCAGATCAGTTCAGGGAGAATTGACATTATAGCAATATTGAGTCCTCTAATCTATGATCATGGTATATCTTTCCATTCAATTAGAACTTCTTTAATTTCTCTCAGCAATATTTTGTAGTTTTTCCATGTATGGGTCTTACATGTAACAAATTTTGTTTCATTAATCTCTAAGTATTTTATATCTTTTAATGTTAATGTAAATGGTAGAGATATTACTTTTTTTTTTTTTTTTTGCGGTACGCGGGCCTCTCACTGCCGCGGAGCACAGGCTCCGGACGCGCAGGCCCAGTGGCCATGACCCATGGGCCCAGCCGCTCCGCGGCACATAGGATCCTCCTGGACCGGGGCACGAACCCGTGTCCCCTGCATCGGCAGGCGGACTCCCAACCACTGAGCCACCAGGGAAGCCTGAGATATTACTATCTTTATATCAATATATTTACCTTGTATTCTTCAGCATTGTTAAATTCACTTACTATTGCTAGTAGATTTTTTTTAATTCCTTAGGATTCACAACAAACACAATCATTCTGTCTATGAATAAGGACAATTTTAGTTCTTCCTTTCCAATTTGTAGGCCTTTTTTTTTTTTGTATTGCTTTCATTGCACTGGCTAGGACCTCTGATATGATGTTGAACAGAACTGATAAAGGTGTGCATCCTTGCCTTGTTCCTGACCTAGAGGGAAAGTGTTCAACTTTTTTATTATTAATTATGGTGTTTGTTGTAGAATGTTTTGGGTTTTGGGTTTTGATGTGTATTTTTATCAGGTTGATGAAGTTCCTTCTATTCCTAGCGTGTTGAAAGGTTTTTTTTTTTTTTGATCATGAATGGATGCTGAATTTTGTCAAATTGCTTCTCTGCACCTACTGAGAATCTCCTATGACTCTCCTAATAGAGTGAGTTGCATTGAATGATTTTTAAATAAGACTTTAGTTTTTTAGGGAAGTTTCCGATTCACAGAAAAATTTAGAGAAAGGTACAGAGAATTCCCATATGTCTCCTGTCCCCACATGTGCACAGCCTCCCCTCTTATAAACATTCCCCACCAGACTGGTACGTTTGTTTACAATTGATGAACTACATTGACACATAATAATCAAGCTAAGTCCATAGTCTATATTACAGTTCATTTTTGGTGTTGTACATTCTGTGGGTTTGGATAAATATATGTTAAAATCTATCTATTATTATGGTATCATACAGAGTATTTTCACTACCCTAAGAATCCTCCATGATTTGTCTATTCATCCATTCTTGCCCTCCCAACACTCAACCATTGATCTTTTCATTATTGCCATAGCTTTGTCTTTTCCAGAATGTCACATGGTTGAATTAAGCAGTAAGGTTTTTTTTTTTTTCAGATGGCCTTCTTTCACTTAGTAATATAATATGCTTTTCATGGCATGATAGCCCATTTATTTTTATCACTGGACAATTTTTATTGCCTGGATCTGCCACACTTTATTTATCCACTGACTGAAGAACATCTAGGTCACTTCCAAGATTTGGAAATTATGGATAAAGCTCTTGCAAAAATCGGCAAGTCTGTGCCTATATTTATTTATTTATTTATGAATTTAAGTGTCCAGTTGTTCCAGCATCATTTGTTGAAAAGGTTTCTTTTGCTCCATTGTATTGCCTTTGCTTCTTTGCCAAAAATCAGTTGAATATATTTATGTGAGTCTGTTTCTGGTCTGTCTGTCCTGTTCCATTCATTTATTTGTCCATTCTTTTTCCAGTATTATACTGTTTTGATTACTGTAGCTTTATAGTAAGTCTTGAAATAAAGTAGTGTCAGTCCTCCAATTTTCTCTCCTCTATTGGTATTGTGTTGGCTATTCTGGGTGTTTTGCATCCTCATATAAGATTTAAAATAAGTTTGTTAATGTCCACATAATAACTTGCTGGATTTTGATTGGGATTGCATAGAATCAGTAGATCATTTGGGGAGAACTGATATCTTGACAATATTGAATGTTTCTCTCCATGAATATGGAATAGCCCTGTATTTATTTAGCTCTTCTTTGACATTTTTATCAAATATCAAAAAATTTGTAGTTTTCCACATATAGATCTTGTACATATTTTGTAATATTTATATCTAATTATTTTTGAGGGTCACTAATACAAATGATATTGTGTTTTTAATTCCATTTGTTCATTGTTGATATACAGCAAAGCAATCGACTTTTGTATATTAATCTTGCGTCCTGCAACTTTGTTATAATTGCTTATTAGTTCCAGGAGTTTTTTTAATGGATTATTTTAGCTTTTCTCATTGATGATCATGTCATCTGAAACAAAGACAGTTTTATTTCTTCATTCCCAATAGGTATACATTTTATTTTCTTCTCTCATCTTATTGCATTAACTAGGACTTCCAGTGTGATGTTGAAAAGCAATCATGAGAGGGGACATTCTTGCCTTGTTCCTAATCTTAGTGGAAAGTTTCAAGCTTCTCATAATTAAGTATAATGTTAGACGTATCATTTTCTTTTCCAAAACATACTGTATGTTAAAAGAAGGCCAATCCTGCTTTTAAGTTAAAAGTCTGTTGTAAATTTAGCTTTTAGGATTATTTGGCAGCTTAAACGTCTTTGCTTGTTGTTATTGGGTTTTTTTGTTGTTGTTTTGTTTTGTTTTCCAGCAGAGAAATCTGACTTAAAAACCTTATGGCAGAGGAAAGAAGTTATGCCTATGTACTAGGCTGAGCATTGTACAACTGGCATTTTTCAAGCTAAACTGTGCTGGGATATCATGATATCTGCCCTACCTCTTATGGGAGTCTAAAGTAAGCCAGTTCACTCATATTTATATTCATGGAGTCCTTATTATTTCACAGGTGATTATTTTACATAAATAAATAAGACACAGGTTGGCCGTCAATGAGCTTTTGGACTAGTGGAGAAGACTAAGATGTTAAAAACAACAAAGAAACAGGTCCATAAAGTGCTATGAGGGTAAATTTAAAATAGTTGCAAATTCTTTGCCACTCTTCCTATCAATAAGCAGAAATCTATTTCCCCTCCCATTGATTCTGAGTAGGCTCAGTTAGCCTGCCTAGTAGAGCAGTCATACTACTCTGTGTCAGCTTCCAAACTTAGACCTTAAGAGAATGGTAACCTCCACTTCTGTCCCTCGGTCACTTGCTGTTGGAACCCAGATGTCATGCCATGACAAAGCCCATGTGGAAAAAACAAGACCTGCAACAAAGCCTCAGCTGATATTCCAGCCACATCCAGTATCAACTGGCCGGCCATGTGAGTGAGGGGACCTTGGAAATGAGTTCCATGATGGAGTGGAGATCAACCATTCCTGCCGAGCTCTGTCCAAATCACAGATCGTGGGCAAAATAAATGAAAGTTATTGTTTTAAGCCATAAAGTTTTTGGTGGATAAATAACCAGATATCTATAAATTTCTATGAGGGAAATATTCTGGCAACCATGAGAGCAAATATAGTAGACATCTGACCTCTTACCTTCTCTGAAGTTTTAACAAAAATTGCTCTCATAAAACAGTATATACATACATATATATAATTTACTCTATTAAAAGGTAAAGACTCTCAGATTAAAAGAGTATCATTGTATCATTGAATAGACATTTGTAAAAAAAAATTTTTTTGATATATCACAAATGTTTGGGCATGTCTACATGAATCTAGATTGTTATTTAGTTCTTCAAATACTTCTTACACTCAGTCTTGTCACCTTTTTTTGGATCTGTATTATCCTAAGGATGTTATGAGTTTTTATAGGTATAAATTTTCCTGTTGTTTTATAAATTACAACACTTTATTATTATGAATATACTTCTCCCCTTGTTAAATTTTACCTTTTTTTAAACTGCATTTTCCTGGTCCATCTTCTCTCAGTCCTTTTCCCAAGAGTTTATCTCTCAAAAGCAATATATTGTTAGACTTTTTTGTAATCTGACAGTTTTATCATAGAGTAGTTTGTTTATACTTGTTATGATTAATACATTTGGTTTTATGCTTTCCTCTGTTTCATTAAATAGGTAAGGAGTGCCTAGCTTTTCCTTTATTTCAAGTAATCTCAAAAGAACTAGAAATAGTACATAACAACTTTTTAACATTTTTTAACATCTTTATTGGAGTATAATTGCTTTACAATGGTGTGTTAGTTTCTGCTGTATGACAAAGTGAATCAGCTATACGTATACATATATCCCCATATCCCCTCCCTCTTGTGTCTTCCTCCCACCCTCCCTATCCCACCCCTCTAGGTGGTCACAAAGCACCGAGCTGATCTCTCTGTGCTATGCAGCTGCTTCCCACTAGCTATCTACTTTACATGAGATAGTGTATATATGTCCATGCCACCCTCTCACTTCGTCCCAGCTTACCCTTGCCCCTCCCTGTGTCCTCAAGTCCATTCTCTACGTCTGAGTCTTTATTCTTGTCCTGCCCCTAGGTTCTTCAAAACCTTTTTTTCAGATTCCATATATATGTGTTAGCATACAGTATTTGTTTTTCTCTTTCTGACTCACTTCATTCTGTATGACAGTCTCTAGGTCCCTCACCACAAATAACTCAATTTCGTTTCTTTTTATGGCTGAGTAATATTCCATTGTATATATGTGCCACACCTTCTTTAACCATTCATCTGTTGATGGACACTTAGGTTGCTTCCATGTCCTGGCTATTGTAAATAGTGCTGCAATGAACATTGTGGTACATGACTCTTTTTGAATTATGGTTTTCTCAGGGTATATGCCCAGTAGTGGGATTCCTGGGTCATATGGTAGTTCTATTTTTAGTTTTTTAAGGAACCTCCATACTGTTCTCCACAGTGGCTGTATCAATTTACATTCCCACCAACAGTATATGAGGATTCCCTGTTCTCCACACCCTCTCCAGCATTGTTTATAGATTTTTTTGATGATGGCCATTCTGACCAGTGTGAGGTGATAACCTCATTGTAGTTTTGATTTGCATTTCTCTAATGATTAGTGATGTTGAGCATCCTTTCATGTGTTTGTTGGCAGTCTGTATATCTTCTTTGAAGAAATATCTGTTTAGGTCTTCTGCCCATTTTTGGATTGGGTTGTTTGTTTTTTCCATATTGAACTGCATGAGCTTCTTGTATATTTTGGAGATTAATCCTTTGTCAGTTTCTTCATTTGCAAATATTTTCTCCCATTCTGAAGGTTGTCTTTTCATCTTGTTTATGGTTTCCTTTGCTGTGCAAAAGCTTTTAAGTTTCATTAGGTCCCATTTGTCTATTTTTGGTTTTATTTCCATTTCTCTAGGAGGTGGGTCAAAAAGGATCTTGCTGTGATTTATGTTCTAGAGAGTTCTGCCTATGTTTTCCTCTAAGAGTTTTATAGTGTCTGGCCTTACATTTAGGTCTTTAACCCAGTTTGAGTTTATATTTGTGTATGGTGTTAGGGAGTGTTCTAATGTCATTCTTTTACTTGTAGTTGTCCAGTTTTCCCAGCACTGCTTATTGAAGAGGCTGTCTTTTCTCCATTGTATATCCTTGCCTCCTTTATCAAAGATAACACAACTTTCTAACATTTTATGATATAAATTACCACAGAAATTTAACATAAGAACTGACATGAATTTCATATTAATCTCTAAGATATGTGATGTTTTTTATACTTTTAAAAGTACTCTCATAAACATTATCTCTTCTCATTCTTATTATTGTTATTTTATCCCCATTTTATACTTGATGAATTCAAGATTTCAAGAGGTTTATTGACTTTTTTTTTAACATCTTTATTGGAGTATAATTGCTTTACAATGGTGTGTTAGTTTCTGCTTTATAACAAAGTGAATCAGCTATACATATATATATATCCCCATATCTCCTCCCTCTTGCATCTCCCTCCCACCCTTCTTATCCCACCCCCCTAGCCAGTAATTATGAAGTGGAGAATCAAATGCCTTTTTTATTTTTTAAAAAAGAAAAGCCAGGACACTTTCATTCATTCCACTCTACCATAATCAGGAGCAGGTGCTGGGCCAGAAGCATAGCTGGTCCCCATCCTGCCTCTTACCTTAACACGTGTGGCCACTGGTCACCACCAAGCCTTTGCTCTAACCTCAGCCTAAAGAAGAGGTGTCACTTCCTCTTATGGCCCAGCTTGGCTCAGCCAGGCACTTCTCTCTCCCTCTCCGAGTGTAACTGTTGCTCACAGAGAACGTCTCCTGCTTGGTCCCCAGGTGTTGAGTACATATGTCTTTGAGTTCAAGTTCTAACCATGTGGGTGGGTGCCTGCCTGGGTCCAGCACTTCCTGTGACTAGCTAAGTCAACCTGTCTGAGTAGGTGATTCTAAGAATACAGCTTGTCTACAGGTATAAATCACTTTCTCCACAATCAGATTTGGTAATAATAAAGGCAATATTCTGTTCTCCAAACTACCTAACTCTTGGTTCAGAATTTGGGCAAAAAAGAGGTGCGTTATTTTGAGGGACCCTCTTGAACCTCAAGTGATGATGTGTGAAATAACCTGAATCCTCTTACTTAGTTTTAATTTTGTGGGGAAAATGGTCTGTAGTGCACTTTAACTGCTCTGACACTATTGTCTCATGTGCAGTCACAAATGTTGGCTCTGGGAAGGTTTTCTCCACCGGTTCAAAAGTAGGTCAGCAAAAGCTCACAGTGATTGAAATAATTTGAGGGGAGGAAGATTATATTTCGATGATCCTTCAAACAAAGGCAATCCATTAAGTCAGCTAAGCCATTTAAGGAAGAATTTGGGGGATGAGATATGATAATACCAGAGGATGAATATTCTGTAATGTCATCTCAATGTCTGCTTAGGTCAGAATTTAAAAGTACAGAGCTTTTTGAAAATGAAATACACACACCCATGTGTTCTGGTATTCCCAAATCAGAATATGGAAAAATAAGATAGAAATGCTTACATTCAACAAATATTTAACCAGTGTCAATTACATGTAACAAACTGAAAAAGAAACACAAAATAAATCAGATATGGACCCTGACCACAAAGAATTTATCCACTAAGAGAGGAAACATAGCAAGCACATACAATTCTAAAATACAAGGTAATTTGCCTTTAAAATGCATAAAGGTCTTAGGGATTTGGAGAAAGGAGGTGCAGCTTCCATTCCTGGTGGAAGAGGTTCAGTGGTTAAGGAAGGGAGAGAGGAGGTGGCATCAGAGCCACGCTCTACAGAACGGGTGAGATGATTTGAGGTGGAGAGTTGGAGGAATCCGAGAGAAAATCTTTAAGTCAGAGTGAGCAGCATTAATACAAGTAAGGGGAACATTTTTTCTTAGTTTGCAATAAGGCAAAACAAGCTGTAACAGAAACTCTTGGTACGTGGAAGGACTGCCAATCCAAGTGTGCGAAATTGTGAACCAAAACAAGAATGGCTCCACTTCTGTGGAACCTAGTGTTCGTGAGGGGATGAGAAATGAGGGTTAGATGGGTAGATTGGGGCCAGTTTACTGAGGACTTTAAATATCAAGTTAAAAAGTTTGGACCACCTATTCTTTACACAAAGAGAGAGCTATTGAGGGTTTTTGAGCAGGTTTGTGACAAAAATCAGTATTGTTCCTGTAAAAAATAAAATTAACCTAGCAAGAGTGCATACGAATAAAGAAGAGGTGAGAGGGTCCACAGCCAAGGCTATAGTAAAGACTAAGGTCATTAATGCCGGTATGGAATGCTTCAGTGGCAGCCGGATTGGTGAGAAGAGGAGAGAAGTGAGAGATGTTATAGAATGAAACAAAGAAGAGTGAACAACAGACAAGAGATCGAGTGTCAGGGAAAAGGAGCTGGTGGAGGGAAAAGAGAGATGTTTCCCTCTCTGAATACACCATTGATGATTTACCTTCTCTCTCTTCTCAACACATAACCTAACACCTGAAAATGAAGCTCTGAGCATGCTTCCTAAATTAATTAAATGTCACTATGTTCCCTAATTTTATGAGGCCCAAGTGTATCTAGCATCGTAAGAATTTCCCGAGGGAAGAAAGCCTAGTGCCTTCCTGGGGAGCCAAAGTCCCCTCCCTGCCTGGCATCCAGCCTGCTGGCCAAGGACTCTGCCCTCCTGCCCATTCTTCACTTTCTAGTTCACTCTGTGTTTAAACCGAGTCAGCAAGAATCAGGATACATCTTACATTCCAGTTTCCTCAGGAGTAATTGTACTTCACATATTTTTTAATAGGTGTCTCATAATGGCAGTTACCTTCCAGTTAGACCTACCCGGGAGGATGGAATCTTACTGACTCCTAGTATTGTATTTCTCTAAGTCAGTCTGTCAGGCGCAGGGGTTTACCACTTGATAAAGCTGCAGTTCATTTGTCACTACCAAGTAGCACATCAGCTTCTTATTTGTTTCCCAAAGTAGGCAAAACAAACTGCAACAAACAGTCATAGCACATGGATGGTCTGCTAACCTAAGCACTGAAAGTATTTCATTTTAATACCAAAGAGCATCCTAGTAAAGGGACCTTCTCCAACTGTGCTACAAAAAAAAGAGTGCTGGGGCTTCCCTGGTGGCGCAGTGGTTGAGAGTCTGCCTGCCGATGCAGGGGACACGGGTTCGTGCCCCGGTCCAGGAAGATCCCACATGCCGCGGAGCGGCTGGGCCCGTGAGCCATGGCCGCTGAGCCTGCGCGTCCAGAGCCTGTGCTCCCCAACGGGAGAGGCCACAACAGTGAGAGGCCCGCGAACCGCAAAACAAACAAACAAACAAACAAAAAAAGCAGAGTGAAGATAACAAGCTTAATACTAACCATGCAGCCGAAGAACTGATTTCCTGTCTGCTCATTTTTGTCACTGACTTCCAGTTTTCTAGATTTCCCAACAGACAGTCATTACTATTAAATGGTGATCACTACTGTTAAGGCTGCCTGATGTAGAAATGGGTTATTAATTTGAGCTCACGGAGCATAACTCTGAGATCCAAAGAGGTTAAGTAATTGGCACAACTCACAGATTGTGGCACGTCCCCTGATTTATTTAAAAAAAAAAAAAAAAACTAAGAGTTTATTTTTAAATTTCTCATTTTTTCATTGCATTGATTTGTCAGCTCCCATCACTTATTATTTTCCTCCACATTTCTAAAGATTTCCCACAAAGAAGAAAATTGCATTACCTGCATTTTCAAGAAAGCACAGAGGAAGTGAATCTGAAGTTTCTTTCATTATGTTGTGACATTGGAGTTGACGTTTAGAAGTAGAGTGCAGGTGTTTATAAAAGATAGAGAGACCTGGAACATGGGTGTCTAGAATGGTCTTATTCTGCATGTCACAGAGTGCAAGCAGGCATTACTTATACCACAGAAACCCTCCCTAAGTTACTCAAAGGGCAGAACGGTTCTGATAATATCATGTGTGGTCCCATTATCTCTGAAGGGACTGGCATAAAAGCAGCAACTTATTTTAAAAAATGAATAAATACAGTGAGCTGGGCACAATGTCCAGTGGAAAAGTACACCCAGTCCTATCAAAAGAAGACACTTTATGCACATGGGCCAGTATTGTCTCTCTCTCCACTCAATGATGAAGGAGAATGATTTGCGTTCGTAAAGAACGTCATGGTACTGGGAACAATTTTTTGTTTAAAAGAGACATTTCTTTGTAAAGGAAAATAAGGTTCACCTTTGAATGACTTTCTGGGTTTTTTAACCCTCCCTTGGGTGGAAGTAAAAGAAGAGGTAGGTGAAGGATAAAGAAGAATGGAGCATTTTTTCTGATCCAGGCAATGATTTAAAAAAAGTTTTTGTTAGTTATGGAAATGTTTGTTCAAAGTCTTTTCGTTTTGTTCCAGTGTTTAACATTTAATAGAAATCCATGTTATTCATGTGACCTTAGGGATCTCATTTCCACAACAAATTCTTTCTGTTGAAAGAGTTGACAATTTAGAACATCTCAGACTTTTAAAACAATTACTTTTAATTTTGCAAGCATGTTAGGGATTAATGTATGACAGTCCAACTAAAGCTTTGTTTTGTCCCCAAGACTCATGGGTCAAACAACAGAATGACTTTCTGTGGCCGTTTTTCCTGCAGCTGAGAAGGATGAGAGGTGCCTTTGGCTCATGGACAAGCTGTCTGGAAGCCTCTAGCCTGGGCCGGGTGCAGCACTCTCATCAATAGATGTCTGGACTCCAACTGGATGTGTGGGTGGCAGTACCAACACCTCATCTTGATGGAAGAGCCCCACAATGCCATTACCAAAGGTGACGTTTTAATAGCAATCAGACACATCACTCTTCTCTAAAACGTCACTAAGCTTCCATCAAACTGCATATCACCTGCCTTCGGAGCACATACCAGATATCCTTTGTGCTCCAGCCACTTAGCCTTCCTTAGAATTGTGACCAAAATGCATGTTTTAACCTCTGGCAGCTGCTGACTTTGACTGAGTCCTTTGTCCTTGCTTATCTTGTCACAGGAACAAATTTTCAGCCTGAGGAACGGTGACAGTCCCCATCAGTCATGGGCCTTTGCTTCTTGGCTTCTCCGTGCATGATGGTTGCATGAAAATCCATTCACAGAAGTCTGGTTGGTGGGAGACCATGACGCTTGGTAAGCAGAAGGAAAGAAAGACTTTGTGTAGGAACACACATTTTTGATAAAGCAGTCCAACTCTTGTGACACAGAAGAAAGCATGGCACTTTTTGCAGTAGTGGGTGACACAGGATTTGGGGGAAAATCAGAAATACAGAATCAGTTCATGATGGCTAAACCAAGGTCAAAGCATTAAATAAAACAGATTTTATTGACTTCTTGGTGCTAACCTCAGAGAATGAAGCAGGGGAAAGATATAAGTACACCTTTTTTTTACTTGAAAATGAATACATGTAATTTGGAGTGGAAGCCAAATAGGAATTAAATTATCATGTCCTTCATAGAGAAGACAAAGACATTTCAGAGAAGTAAACAGGATATAAATAAAACTTAAAAATCAAGAAAAGTAATGAAGGGTACAAATATCTAAAATCTCGCCATCAACAAGAATTTACTGAACATCCAATAAGTTTAAGGCATCATGCTATGTCTCTATCAGGAAAAATAATATGAGGGAAGGCTAAAGTTTCCAAAGTCCTGAAAGCCTGAGACTGCCTCCCATCTGTGCTCTTACTAGAGAAAGCAAAAAATGACACTATCCCTGAACTTAGATTCCTTCATGTAATAATTGAGAATAATATTTACCATTGGTGCTATTGTGGGAATCAAAACAATCTATTAATCATTTATTTTATTAGTTTAATTAATACTTATAGAGCACCGTCTGTTCATTTGGATCTGTTCTGGGAATTCAGAATAATATGGTTAATAAAAGAGGCAAAACTCCTTGCCCTCAAAGGGCTTAAATTCTGGTGGGAAATATGGTCAATAAACAACATGATCATAAATGTATGGTAGGCAGCAAAGAGTGCTAAGTGATAAAGTAAGTCAGTATTGAGGGATAGAAAAAGGTTGGTAATATGAAAATTTATGTAGGGTGGCCATGGAAAGCCTCACAGAAACTGTGAAGTTGGGGTAAAGGAATAAAGATGGTGGGAAAGTGAGTCATGCAGATATCTGGGTGAAAATTCAAACAAGAATTTTATTGGATTTGATGTACTGATTCTAAAAAATGATCAATATATGAGAAAATGAAGAGCCAAATAGTCAAATGAGTAAAAGAAAAAGTGGAGATTGTCCCATTGTCTACTGAAACTTGTAAAACTAGGGTAATTAAAAATATCATGTCCTGCACAGTTAAACAAATAAGAAAAATAAGAGGTCCCACAAGAGATCCACACTTATGATGGCTGGACTTAGGATCATTCTAGATCATGGGGAAAAGCATGGACTGTCAAAAATCTGTTAGGGAACTGGGGTTATTCACATGGAAAAAAAAAAAAAGAAAATGACTTTCCTATATAATACTAGATATAAGAACCAATTCTGAGCTAAATTGAGATCAAAAGTTAACAACAAGTTTGAAAATTTAGAAAGACAATATAAATGTTTTTTAAATTCTTGGGTTCCAAAGATTTCTTAAACATATTTCAAAAAGCACAAAACATGGAGAAAAATGACTGGTAAATCTGACTGTTAAAATGTAAAACTTCAGTCCATCAAAAGATAGGATAAAAGAAAGGCATAAACTCAGAGGAGATATTTATAATACATAAAACCAACAAAGGAATCGAGTCCAGAATAAACATTTACATACAAACACATGTATAGACACATAAACATATACTTATTATATATATATGTACATATAAATACACACAGGTGACATATGTGTATATGGGTATATGTATATATGTGTATGTATCACATAAATCATTAAAAGTTACAAAACAGCCAACTGAAAAATGAGCAAAAGACTAAAGCAGAAACTTTACAAAATAGAAAACAGGAACAGCCAGTAAAATTTTGCATACCTTATAAATAAAAACTTAGGCTCTGTCAATATCAAGGGCCAGGAGATGTCACTATTGGTCACTATTGGTAGAAGTGTAAATTGGTACAACCACTTTGGAAATGACTTTATCAATAGCAGCTAAAGTTAATAATCACATACCTCTTATACTGTGATTCCACTTCTCAAAAAACTTACACATGAGCAACAGGAGGTATATGCAATATTCCATGGCAACATAGTTTATAATATTAAAGAACTCAACATCTGTTAACACACAAGTGTGCTGTATTTATACAATGGAATACTACACAGAAGTAATAATTAATGAAAAGCAGTAAAACATAACAATACAGATGAATCTCCAGAATATTACGTAACATGGAAGCAAATTGTAGAAAACGTATATCTACTTACATAAAATTCAGAGCAAGCAAAACCAAGCTACAGGGCAAGAGGGAATGGGATCTGGAAGGGCCATTCAGAGCCTTCCAGCATCACTAGTTATTTATTCTCTGTTTCTTATGTTGGTGAGAGAGTATACCCGGGTCCACGAAATTGTTATTCTTTCCAATTTACACATATGCTCTATTATTATGTATCTCTTCACTATTTACTTCAACCAGTATTTTTGAAAGAGTGAATATCAAGTGAAATGAGAAGAGAATGAGCGTATTTTGGTTGTGAAGGGGAAAATACCTCTCAGGGTGTAGGTATAGGGATGCTGAAGCAATCGGAGGCTTTTATTTTCCTTGCTTTGTTGTTACCTTGGGAAAGATTAAGGGTGTCTCATTACTGATGATAAGGATCCAGTAAAGAGTTTTAAGACACGGAAGAGAGAGGAGTTATTCAATAATATTAGCGTCTTGGGAAGATAAAAAAGGCAGATAATTCAAAGCACAGTGTAGGGGTGGTGGTACTGAGAATGAAGTAGACAGTTCCAGGGGGAGGGGATGAAAGTGGTACAGACAAATGGTGTGAGCGACAGGGAACTCTGCTCGGTATTCTGTAATAACCTTAATAGGAAAAGAATTTGAAAAAGAATAGTTACATGGATACATATAACGGAATCACTTTGCTGTACACCTGAAACTAACACAACATTGTTAATCAACTATACTCCAATATAAAATAAAAATTAAAAAAACAATTTAAAAACAGAGCTTGTGGAAATGGGTGCTGATCGAGGGCTTATCGATCTTATCCCTTTGTTCCTCAGATGGTCCCCTGTACAGTATTGCATGTCACTGTTACAACCATCCATCTGAGCCACTTAATACTCAATTTAACTCAGGAGGTGGTAAAATTCTCTTTGGGCAGTTAATGACATCTGAAAGTGTCATCTCTCCCTTTGGGGTATTTTTCTCTACCAACTCTGTGAAGAGAACCTGTCCTTGGCATTGTTAAACCCAAGAGAAAGGGGATTTAACTGCACTGGGTATTTAAAAACAAAAGTTTAATGGATAAGCTAGTGGCACAAAAATAACAGAAATTTGCCATTGTTTATTCACTGAAAGAGACCCAAAAAATTGTTGGCTTTATCATCAAGGTTTGCATCCAAGCACAGTGAGCGTCTCATTTATTTTTTAAGTATATTCCATTATCAGTCCTCTAAGTGGGACTACAGCTCCTAAGGGGAGGTGACATGGAAAATGGACTCTGAGAATATGCACACCTTTACAAGATTTACAGAGTCAGAGAGAAGTCTTATTCTTACCTTCTGTCTATATTACTAAAGCGAGAAGATATGCAGATAGGGAAGACATGCTAAAGGACACATATTTATGTTTTAATAGTTATTAATGTTAATTATCTAGATTCCAAGTGTTCTGTTATTTCACTTCTAATTAGGACATAAAAAGTCACAAGAAAAATATTACTCCCACCCTAATAATGACCAAAAGCCAATAATCTACAAAACCCTAATTTTCTTGAGTCCATCAGAAAGCTGAGACCACAGGGCAACAAAACGGACTGAATTCTTGAAAGTAAAAACACCCCTCTTCAAGGAGAAAAGGGCCATACAGACCACTTCTTTGCAGATCACGAAGGGGGAGGCAAATGCCACAAAAGAAAAAAATGCAGCCAATATTTTAATGAATTATTGCTACCAAACATGAACAAATATGAGAGTTTAGAATAACTGGGAGCCCCCAGATTAAGGGTCAGTAAACTTTTCTTAAAGGACCAGATAGCAAATATTTTAGAATTTGCAAGCCACGTGGTCTGTGTGGCAGCTACTCAGTTCTGCTGTCGTAGTGCTTAAGTAGCCACAGATAATGTGTAACTGGGTGACTCTGGCTGTGTTTCCACAAGTTGTACCAACCAAATAAAGGCAGAAACCCCATGGGCAATAAGGTACTGATTCCTGATCAAGTGACTCCCAGTGTCTGAGACGGAATCCAATCTGGTATCATCCTATTTTCTTTGGCTGCCTGAGATGGAAGAGCAATGGTGGCCAAGCAGAAGCTGGCCTCGCAACTTTTGCGAAAATCAAAGAAGCTGAGTCAAGTCCCCAACCTTTTAGAAGCCAGTTTTACCTTTTAATTTACACTTACACTAAGTAGGCTCCCGGACAAACAGGCCTGTCTCAGTCTGCTCAGACTGAGACCAAACAACAGACATTAATGTTTCTGGAAAGTCTGAGTTCACAGTGCATGCAGATGTGGTTCCTGGTGAGGACCTTCTTCCTGGCTTGCAGGTGACTGGCTTCTGGCTGTGTTCTCACATGGCAGAGAGAGAGAAAGAGCTCTGGTCTCTTCCTCTTCTTATAAGGCCACTAATCCCATCATGGGGCCCCACTCTCATGGCCTCATCTAAGCCTAATTACCTCCCAAAGGCCCACCTCCAAATAGCATCATATCAGGGGCTAAGGCTTCAACATATGAATGACGGGGTGGGGGGGCACATTCAGTCCATAACAAGTCCAGACCATGCCATTGAAAGTATACCGAGCTCCATCAGGAAAGCAGAGCCACTGTGAGTGGATGAAGGACTCTGAAACACTATGGTGAGTATGTACTCTAATGATACCCTAATTCTCTTCCAAAGGGTCTTACGGTCACTCTCCTGGGTGAATGTACGTGGAGAAAATAGAAAAGACCCAGACATCTCACGGTTGAGTGGGCTCGAGCTGGGTTGGCAATGAGCTAGAGAGAAGCAAAGGCATCATCATGGCATGCCTGTTAGAGTGCGGGCACACAGGGCTGAAGAAGACATGGAGCTCTGGCCAAAGCCCCTTTCAGTGCCAGGTATGTAGTCTCAACCATGCATTCTGTGTCTGAGGAAAAGACCTCAGGGCATGTCCAGCTGACAGAGTAGGGCCACGGAAGAGCTAGAGGTGATGTGTCTGAGTTTCTTTATAAGTGCTCCTCTAGGTCCACAACCAGGCATCACAGTGGTCCCAGGGCAGTCACTGGTCAATAGGACCTGTAGTTACAAATAAGGTCTGGCAGAGAATGAGGCCAAATGGAACCTGGGGGGACCCAGTCTCTCTGCCTCCTTATGTCACCAAGACAAGTTCCAGAGAATAATAGTTGCTTCTTTGCTTCAGCCACCAAGATTTTCTCAAATTCCTGTCTTGGCCAATGTTAACCCTTTAGGTTATTCTGGTTAACATAGTTCCAGTTTTATCAGGTTGAGGCAGAATGAACTGCCAAAAAGTAATATTTTTCTACGGAGTGAGGTGTTTCCAGCCAAACTAGCCTGGGAGCTTGGAATTGATTTTTTTTTTCATTTTCTACCAGGTAAAAGGGGCTTCCAGTTGCATTATTAAAATTTTAAATCCCCTAAGCCCTCAAAGGTGTAGAAGGCTGGGCATTTAACAGGAAGAAGCTTGTGCCTGTGAGCATCACGTGTGCCTCGGTGGGTGTGAGGCTAGGAACACGGGGAACAGGCAGCCTTCAGAGGAGACTCAGTGACAGGCAGCACCACGGCTAAAGGGGAAAGGACCCAGTGCAGTGCCTGTAGGGCTGCTGCCATCTATTCCCAGTGATCAGGTCTGGACAAGGGACATCGGCTGAGATATTTTCTTTAGCTATTCACACAGGAGCTGGTGCAGAGCCCTTTTCCAGAACCCAAATAACGTCCTGGGCTGAACAGAAAGGGTTATGACACAGGAAGATCAGTTCCTTCAGCTAACTTACAAAGTCACCTCCAGGCATACAAAACTCACCCCTGGAGCACATGTTGTCTACCTAAGGGACCCATAACCATTATTCTCCAATTTCCCTTATAAACAGCTACTTCTGAATAAAGACAAATTTATTGATAGGGCTTTCTTTCCTTTTAACAGGACACATTTTTAAAAACAAAATATATGGGGTTTTGGTTTTATATAAATACAATACCTTATTAGGCTAATCTTAGTTACACTTAGCTGTCAGTTATATCCTACATTATAAAGTATGACACTCCCTTTGTTAAGAAAGACACACACACACACACACACGCACGCGCACACACACACACACACACACACACACAATCTCTGGCTGCCACTCCTTTGGGAGGTGCCAGTAAATGTAGCATCTGTTTTCTTCCTGAGGCAGGAGGTGAAGCCATGGGAAAGGAGGTGGCAGGTGGAAGCAGAGATGTGACATAACCAGCATGGCTAAGGTGTGCACACTCAGGGTGGTGTAGACACCTCCATGCCTGGGCAATCATAGTGGAAGAATAATGGAGTGAGGATTTAAGGAAATTGTCATAAAAATGATTGAAATAATGGACTAAAGAGCTCAAACCTGGCAGGAACAGGGACTGTTCCATCCCCATCTATATGCTGAGCATTTCAGCTCATCTGCTCACTTCTGAGGTAAGGCTCTTATTCGAAAAATGCCATTTGAATCTGTAGTGTTTAAGTCTGACTGTGTTTGTAAGCATGTTCTATGTATAAGAAGATAACACCTTCTCCTTTAACAAATTTCCCTGGAAATGTACAATAGATCCAACACCAAAAAAAAAAATTGTACTTCTTGTTCAGTTTACAATTTTAAATGGTTCCAAACAGGCAGGGTGGAAGATTTGGAGCAAATTCAAACCAACTATACGTTGTCTATAAGAGACATGCTTTAGATGCAAAGACAAAAAATACTAGTTTGAAAGTAGAAGGATAGAAAAAGACGTTATGTGCATACAATGACTAAAAGGGAGCTAGACTGGTCTCAGTAATATCAGACAAAATAGACCTTAAGAAAAAAAATGTATTATGTGAGGCAAATGATGTAACAGTAAAAGGGTCAATCCATCAAGAAGACATAACAGTTACAAACATATTCATCCAAAAACAGAACCCCAGAATACATGAAGAAAAACTGAAATTATTGAGAGGAAAATTAGACAGCTCAACAATAATAGTTGGAAAATTTGATACCCTAATTTTTCAGTTAAAGGGTTTTGTGTGTGTGTGCATGTGTGTTTTTATTTATTTTGCTTTTGTCCTTAAGTAGAGCTTCCCGCTCCAGTCAGCTACCACCACAAAACTCAGTAACTTAATATAACAGCCATTTTATTTGATATCATTTATGAGTTAGGAATTCAGGCAGGGCTCAGCTGGGTGATTCTTTTGCTCCACGTGGTATGTACCACAGTCGTTCAGTGATGCTCAGCTGGAAGCTGGTTGCTCTGGAGGCTGAAAGATAGCCTCACTGCCATGGTCTAGGGAAAACTACTTTCTACATGATGTTCAGAAAAGTGTCGTGAAAGTTCTCATGGAGTCTCTGGGTTCCAAGAGACCAAAGTAAGAGCTGCCCATTTCAACTCTTGATATGATTTAATTCAGTTCTCTGCTCACCATCTGCCCAAGGTTGTAATCAAGGTGTTAGCCACAAAGACATAAGGTCTTCTCGAAGCCCACTGTACTTGGCAGAATTCAGGGCCTTCCAGTTGTAAGACTGAAGACCTCAGCTCCAAGAAGCCACCTGTCATTCCTTGCCGGGCAAACTTCTCCACAATATGATAGTTTGTTTCCTCTAGGCCAGTGGACGAATGTCTCTACCACTTTGAATCTCCCTTAAGAGAAGGCCTGGACTCACTTGAAGGGGTCCACCTCATTAAGTCAGGCCCACCCAGGATAATCTCCCTTGTGATTAATTCAAAGTCTATTAATTAGAAATCTTAATTACATCTGCAAAATTTATTTATTTTTGTCATTGGATAGTTCTATTCATGAGAGTGAAACCCCATCATATTCACAGTCCTGTGAGTATATGGGTAGGAATCTTTGGGGCTATCTTAGAATTCTGTCCACCAAAATATGGAATTGAAAGAAAAATAATTCACCTAAGAATCTTAAATAGAAGAACCTAGTAGTGAGACCAGAAATGCTATTCTTGAAAACTCCTTTAGAGGGTGATGGGAATTTTTGAAGCCTTCTCTGACCTTTAGATTATGGACAGTGTCATGCACTAACTGTAATTTTGCAACTTTTAAGATGTGGTCTTTCCGCTGTATCAAGTGGCCTAAAGTTTCATGAGATTAATATCAAGCAGAAAGGAGATATGGAAAAGGAAAATAGTATTATTTAAACCAAGATTTCACTTTCTTTGTCTGATATTTATTACCATCATTGCAGAGCCCTCTGGATAACAAACTTGATGTGGAGCTGCTTGAAAGCCCAGGAAAATACTGCACTTTAACCTCCTAATCATGTTGGGATCCTATTATCCATTACCTCTACATCAAATAGTTGCTTTGTCTTTTCCTTGAATTTTCACATTACGCATTACTATCATTGTCCTGTCCTTGACTCTCTGCAAACTCTTAGAGTAGCTGTCTATAAAAATTGTAATGATGAATCTACGTTAATGTAGAAAACTGAAAAAAATCTTCTGATGATTAGTACCATAAGCCAAGAGCTATACAAATACTGTCTATAAAAAGACGGCGAAAAAAAAAGGAAAAGACAGCGAGTTTGATACTGAAATCAACTCTACTTTGAACATGAGGAATGGAACTCATGAGGACATGTAATTCGTTCAGGGTCAGACAGTTTGAAAACAGCAGAGCTAGAAGTCAAACAGGTAGCCAGACTCCAAAACCCACGCTCATAATCGAAGACATAATTTCTCCTCATTGTACTTTACAAATGCATAAAGCTGAGCCCCAGGCATGGTACAGAAGACAGCAGGAAAAAAATAGGAGAAAATTTGGAGAATGCTGGAAGAATGGAAGATATCAGAGAAGTCGTCAGTGAAAGACATCCCTAATTCAATTTTTTAAATAAACTTTTTATTTTAAAAGAGATTTACTTCTACAGAAAAATTTCAAAAATAATACAGATTTCCCATATATCCCACACCCTTTTTACCCTATCATTAGTATCTTACTAATGTTAAGATATACATACAAATTAATAAAATGATGATAAATTTATCAAGGCATGGGGGATTTTGCCTCTTCCACCCCATGAAGTTATTTATTTATTATATCCTTTATTTACATCAGTATCAATATCAATTTTATACGTTGGGTTATAATCCAATACCACTTTATTTCCTTTCTCAAATTGTTCCAGATTTGTCCATTGGGAGTTCTTCCCATTGGTTCTTGTGTACCTTTGACATACACCCACACTTGTGTTGGTTGTTGTTCATGTTTTGTTTTGAGCACATTCTTGTATTCTGGCACCACAAGATGCTTCAGGCTCATCTTGTATACTTCGTGCCCTAGGCCTAGCATCAGCAATTTCTCTAAGAAGCCTGGGTTTCCTTTATTAGATCAAGGTATTAGAGACAAAGATGTGAGCGCTAGGTGTGCTCACTGTTACTGGGATGACTTGCTTCGACATCTTTTCAGCTGACAGAGGAAGAAAATATATGTAGGTATACTAACCCGTATATATACTCCTCTCTACAGATATTTCTGTATGCAACATCTAGATCTGTATTAAGCTAAAGATGAATTCATATTGATGTTTCCAATTCTAACCCATCATCACATAGACTGTTCCAGCCTCCTTCTCTTTTGTATCTGTAAATTTTCACTCTAACACTCATAAATCTGGCTCTCACCATCTACCAACAACTTACTTAATTGTTCAGCTGTGGTATACAAGTATAGTAGTATCAGAATTGTTAACCAATTCCTCATGGAAAATAGCTTTATCATGGACACGTGCATAGTGTCGTATATCCACCATTATAGTATCATACAAAATAGTTTCACTATCCTGTCCCCAAATCCCCTGTGCTTCACATATGCAACTTCCCCCACCCCAAACCCATTGCAGTTAGTAACCTTTTACCATTACTATAGTTTTGCCTTTTTCAGAACGTCATATAATTGGAATCATAAAACATGTGACTTTAAGAATAAATAATAGGTTTAATTTTTAGTACAGTTTTAGATTTATAGATAGTTGAACAGATAGAACATCCTGTTACTCTGCACCCTTATCAACAATTCAGTAGTCAGTGTTTCAGGTTTTGGCCATTCTAAGAGGTGCATAGTAGTATCTCATTGTTGTTTTAATTTGTAGTTCCCTAATGACATATGATGTTGAGCATTTTTCATAATTGCGTTTGCCATCTGTATATTTTCTTTGGCGAGGTGCCTTTTCAGATATTTCACCTATATTTTAATTAATTTGTTTATTTTGTTACTGTTGAGTCTCAAGTATTGTTTGTGTATTTTGAATACCTGTCCTTCATCAGATATATGTTTGGCAAATATTTCTTCCAGTCTGCAGCTTGTCTCCTCGTTCTCTTAATAGTGTCTTTGTCAAAGAAGTTTTTAATTTTAATAAAGTCCAAATTATCAACGTTTCTCTTTCATGGGTCATACTTTTGGTGTTATATGTAAAAACTCATCAGCAAAACAAGGTCTTTTAGATTTTCTTCCAGAAATGTTATTGATTTGTCTAATTCAATGTTTTAATCATTTACAGTGCTTCAGTGTAAACACCTTCTTGTGTCACAGAAACTTTAGCACAAATTTGTTATAATACTCATATTAGTAGACTAGAAGTCTATAAAAGAGTTTGAGCACTTAATGCAAGATAACATATATGGAAAATAGGCATGCTATGCTTTCAGAAATTACCTAAATACAGAACAAATTCAGCAGAAGCAAGAACTCAAAATCAGAAGTGCCTAGGAACCATACAAACTTCTCCAAGAATCCCCAGAAATCTTGGGAGCACATTAAGCTTCCCCTTGTATGAGGAATGGACATTTGAGCCAGTTTAATGTGAATCCCAAAGGACAAGAAGACACTGACATTTAAGTTAGAGTAGCAAGTGGACCTTCTCTTTCTTACAGTTATTGTTACAAAAAAAGGACCCTTGTGAAGGTTTGCTAGAATGATTTCCTTTATCTTACTGAATTAGAAACCCTTGTAGAGAAACTGAGTAGGTGAGCTAAGGGTGTAATAAAATCTTGGAATTCCAATCTCATGTCTTATTCATCACTGCATGGAATAGATAGGCACTAAATAATTGTTTCTTAAATGTCTGCTTCCTGAATCCATTTATTTTAAAGAAACTGATCCTATAGAACAGACCTTCAGTAACGGAACAAAAAAGCATCTATTTTAGATACATCTTAACACAATTCTCCTAGAAACAGGATTTTCAATAGAAAATTAATTTTATCTATCAGTAAAATTGTTAGATCATGATTACCAGTGAACTTTAGCTACTTTAGAAAAATCAAATCATAACGTGTTTTAATGGTATCTTTAAATTAAGACTATTTCAGATCTTTATTCCTCTAGGAGATAAGTTTTCCGTAATTCTGCAGCAAGAATTCTGACAGCACACACCTAGCTAAGCCTTATTGCCCACAAATCTGTTTATCTTTCAAGCACCTCTCCTACAGCAAACTCAAGGACCACTTATGGACAGGACATATTCAAACAGAAGACATTAGGCATTAACAGAGATCAACACAGCCCTGGTGTTTCACTTACAGAATGTGTTACCATACAAAGAACAAATACTGTATATTTCCAGAACCGTTTTGTAAAGTACTCTCACATAAATTATCTCCTTTACCCTTATATATGAAGCAGGAAAAGCAAATGTGTTCCTATTTTTAAAGATTAGGAAACAAACACAATGAGGGCTAATTGGGCTGACCAAGGTCACATGACTGATAACTCTTAGAACAAAATCCCTAACCTGTATCTATTTTTTTCACTATATTCCTCTGCTTCAAAGAAACATAAAATTGCTAAGGGCATTGAATAAGAAATGCTGTTCACTTAGGATATTTACCCTCAATTCCAGTAAAATCATGTAGCAGAATTTCCAAACACTCATTCTCTTCAGAGGTTGCTCTGTACTTTTTTGAAGGGAATCAATAGTGATTTAAATTATGGTAAAACAATTTGTAGAAAGCCACTTCAGCAGGGAACATGAAAGGCTCAAAATTCTTCAGTAATAGAAAAATATTTAATATTCATAGACACACAGTAAAATATTCTACAGAAAATAATTAATAGCATCATGACAATGTGTCATGTTTTATTAGTTAAAAGCTAATTTGACTTGCTTTTAATACCTAGATTTATATATATTGATGGGTGGAATGATTCATAATGCCATTTTACTATTAAACTACCCAAGTTTCACTTCATATTTTTAAACTAAACAATTAATTTTGTCCATGCGCACCCTCTCTGAGCAAACTGACGTGAATTTGTCTTTATTCTAATTATGCATGCAGAATAAGTTGCAGACTGCAACATAGCTGAGCTCTGTGCTTACTGTTTAATATTTACAGGGCTCCAGCAAGGACTAAGCAGCATTTACAACAAAATCCCTGCTCCTCCAGGCATGTAAATTTCAGTGTTTTGAAGGACTTTGTAGTCAAGATACCTGTTTCATACTGACCAGCAGGTTAGCTCTGTGAATCTGCAAACCATGCTGCTGGGCCCCAAGGTCACGGATTAACTCCTTCTGTTATGCAATTAACTTTGCTTTATGTTATAGCCACTAACTTCGCTAGTGACTTCAGTCAACCACCTGAAAAACACACTCCCTTGGTTGCAGGGGGAGGGCAGCATGGATGAATCAGTACAAACTCAATTTTGCTACTGGAAAAGGAATTCAAAGCAACTGACAAATGTGTAGCATGTTTATGAAAATCCACACACTCTAATAAAAGAAGCTCAGGGCCCTGCCTTTGTTGATTTCTGTGTTCATTACAAGTATTCTGGCATTGAAAACTTTATTTTTATTTTCTATTGTTATCAAACTCAGTTCAGTTTCTACCTTGGTGAAGGATAATTGCTAAGTGAACTTAGAGAAGACTGAGAAACATGTGTGTGTGTCCTCCTGCCTTGCAAAGCTGTCTGTCTGGGTGGTCTTTGAGAACATCCTTGATGAATGAGACAGTAGGTCTACAGAAGGAAGAGACGGCCAACTGAGGCACTCAGAACAGAGATATTAGGAAAGGGTCTGCCTTCAAATGTAGAAGATAATAAAGTTTTGGACAGATAAAAGTGCACACACCTATCAAGGAAATACAGTCAAAAAAGGTTATGGAATAATCCAGAATGGTATGTATACAAGAGAACCAAGGCAGGCTAGCAATGAGGGGAATGCAATTAGGAAAGAAGATGGGAAAAAGTTAACTCTTATAGTATTTTTTCAAGCTAATCATTTAGGGACCATGGGTGGGTTATATGTGTTAAGGGGGGAGGGTTACAGAAATGAGTGCTGTACTAGTCCAGGAGTTAAAGCCTAAAATAGAGTTGGAGAGGAAAGCAACTCAGAAAATATTATAAAGTTACTATTTTTTGAGTACCTCTTGTAATCCTCACATCTAAACTACAAATTTATTCTTCTATATCAAGAGAGAGAAAGAAAGAAATGGCACATGCCCTTGTGGACATGTGTCATTTAAGTAGTGTACATATTCTTTTTCTTTATAATAAATTTATTTATTTATGTATTTATTTTTGGCTGCATTGGGTCTTCGTTGATGAGCATGGGCTTTCTCTAGTTGTGGCGAGCAGGGGTTACTCTTCGTTGCAGTGCGCGAGCTTCTAATTGCGGTGGCTTCAATAGTTGTGGCACGTGAGCTCAACAGTTGTGGCTCGTGGGCTTAGCTACTCCACAGCATGTGGGAACTTCCCAGACTAGGGATCGAACCTGTGTCCCCTGCACTGGCAGGCGGATTCTTAATCACTGTGTCACCAGGGAAGTCTCCCACTCTGTTATTTTAATACTACATTGCCAAGTGATGGTTGTGCTTCTACAGCAATTATGATGGTGATAGTAATGTGTGTGTGTGTGTGTGTGTGAGAGAGAGAGAGAGAGAGCACATGGAGGTGGCAAAAAGAGAAAGGAGAGAACCCTTCTTTCTCCTCTCAAAGAGGAAAGAATTTTAATATGATTGGGTCAGGTTCCAGGATATAGACATATCCACATCTTTTAATCAGCAGAGTTACTCCACTAAAATTGTGAATCTTTTTTCCCTTCCTTTGATCATGTCTAGGTAGGTATGGTGCCTGGGGCTTGCCTTTTCCTTTTCTTCTACCTGGTATGCTTCTTATTGGAAGAAAGAGATTTCCCACTTGAGCTTGGAGCTTATGATACATGTTCCAGCCTAGTCTGGGAAAGTCTCACATCAAATCATTAATTAGTGCCCCAGCAAGTAATACATTCAAAATGTTATTTCCCTTTTACCATCAGTCCCTGAAGAAAGGGAGATTCTCTGGGAACAGGGACAGAAACCCTACAATATGCCTTAAAACCCAACAGTGTGAAGGAGAATTCTCTCCAGAAACTTTCCCCCAGAGAAATACATCTTCCTCCTACTCTTTGAGATGGTAGTGAAATAGCTGGAAAATTAGAATTAAATATCCTCCACACACAAAAAATATGGCCTCTAATAGCCAGAAAAGATCAGATGTGAAAGTGTGAATTTGGAGAGATGTCAGTGGTAAGCAATTACTGAAAATGGAGAGGAAAGTGCGTGCCCGGGAGAACATGATCAGTTTATGAAGATCTGACTTCAAAGGTGATTATACGTAGCATGTGGATGGACGGTAGGGAAGGGGAATTGAGGGGCTTTGGGCGGAGGCTTCAACCCCTAACCAGTGTGTATCCCGTGAGAGCTGGGAGAACAGAGGGGAAGTAAGGCAGGGAAAAGACAATGTTTTTTGTAAAGGATACAAATCCATATTTCCAAGGAATAACAAGAGCCCATTTATGTTAGGAAAGCAGGTAACTAAAGGATTATTTCTCTATCTAAAAAATCTAGATCCCCACTGAAGAAACTAGGTGAAGATGATTCATTTCTCAATGGACAGTGGGGGAAGCCTAGAAGAGGAGGTATTTTTAAAAAGACCATCTGAGACCAAATGCTCGTAACAAAATAAACTTTGTATTTGCTATGAGGGCACTTGGTCAGGCATTGTGTGATGCAAACACTGATGCAGCGCATCTCACACTGTGTTTTTGATGGTCCAGCTCCTCTCTCCCAGGATGTAGCCCTCTCAGCTCTCAGGACTTGAACGGTAGCAGCCCTGTTCCACAGTCTCCCTGACTCTGAGTATCACCTCAAAGTTTTGACCTTTGAGAACCTTCCTTGGGGCTTTGAAACTGGATTGAGTTTTGATCTAGGCTCTGCCTCTGGGAGACTGACCAGTAACAGATCAATGTTGGAGCTACGTGTGGCCATTCTTTATTTTCCCACATGGATCAGATAAGCTGGGGAAGTCCCTCTGCAGACACAGAGAAAAATCAAGCAAATATGCTCAATGAAGAAAAGATGAAAGTAATTTTGATCTTATTGACTCCTTGATTTCATCCTGAGGTCCAGTCACTTTCCTCTCAACCTCTGTTTAAGATAGCACAAATGTTTCTGACCCTTTTGACCAAAACCGTTCTAATTAATGATGGAACATGATACAGAATCTTCCGTAGATGCTGGAAACCACAAAATTCTTTCCTTTGCCGCTCAGGGCAATCATAAGACTATTACTTCCTCTCAAACCATAGAGTCTATCAAATCTGGGGGAAAATCATCACAACTTGGGTCAGTGGTTATAAATCATTCTTTGATCTTTCTAAAGTAATGAGACTAGTTTTGTGAATGACTTAGGGAAGTAATTTCATTGTCTTGAATTCGGTAATCTTTGAAAGTAATTAGGGGATTTCTCTGGAAGTGAGAACTGTTGTATCAGCAAATCAGCATCAACCCACAAATAAAAATTCCTTCTGAGACAAACCCAATGTTTTCCCTAGACTTAGAAGTTTCTGGATAAATTACAGTTTTTGAGTGACCAATAGCAATAGGTACATTCGGGCATATCAGTTGGGTGGACTTTGAATTCTAGCACTCTGACATCCTGTATGCTCCTCCTAAAATCAGCTTTAGCTCAATAAACATCCTGTGTCAAAAATGAATAAACACTTTCTTGATAATACTTCTGTTTGATTTTAGTTTAAAAAACAACTATTTTAAATTACTACTTAAAAATTTTCCACAATTCAGAACTTCTATATATTATTGAAAATTCATCCTTTCCCTTTTCTAACTTCACTCCGCCCCATTCCAAACAGTGGTCTCTTGTAATGTTGATTTAGTAACAAATGTAATATTTTACATCATTTGGCTTTATATATTCAAAATGTCCAGACATAAGGGGACAAAATCACTACAGGACTTCAAATAAATCCTCCATGAGAAGATTTTCCTGTGTCAACGAATATAGAAAAATCTGCCCTATTGTGCAAACAGTGACTCTCCTCTAGCCTATAAATAGTGGAAAGGAAAATCTCAGAAAGGGTTTTCTAGTTCAGCTGGCTTCAGGCTAACTACCCAGCGTGTCTTCTTGTTTACAACTGCAAGTACAAGTGTATGATTCTTCCCCTTTTCGCTCAGAACGTTAGCTCTTTGGCTTATGGAATTAACCTCTGCCATGCATCTATGCTGTTTGCTTTGCTGTTTCTATTTTAAACACTGAACCTGTTTGGCACTTTTTTACCATAAGACTCTTAGAGTGTTATATAAACTGCTACTCCACGAATTTTCTTTTTATTTCACATAAGGTAAATGTTAAATCCTCAACCAAATGTGCTGATAGACAGACTAGAAGCTGCGTATTCTACTGGAAAACTTTTGAACACAGGTAGCTGTAGTGACCATGTTTCTAGCTTCTGAAACAAGCCTGATAATATGATCATATAACAAACATGCATCTGATAGTTTGCCCAAGTCTCCTTGCCTTGATCTCCTTCCTCCCTCATCACCCCCTTAGGAGTCTTCCTCCTGGGGTGTTTTCAAATGCAAGCCAATCAATCCAAAGTTCACACACCAATTACTGCCTCGTTCCAGTTCTCACACTTGAGCTCTGCCTTTATCACCAGACAGCCAGGGACAGCCCCTGTGCCCCAGAGCCTGCTGAACTTAAACTAGTTAATACTAAGCCTGCTTCCCTTTCTTCACCTGTCCATTCCCAAAGAAACCACAGTAAATGTTTTAGCTCAGAGTTCCCACTCTCTCTCTGCTCCATGGTTGACCCTGGTGCTTTCCCCTGTGGCCTCCATGCTCTCTCCTCTTGGTTACTGGAAGTAATAAACTACCTTTTCAATGGAAATTGTTTCCTCATCTGTTGGCCTTACTATAACTCAAATTTCCTGTTAATACACTATATTTTAAAAGAGCAACGTTGTTGAAGACCAACGGATCTCTCTTTATCTCTACTCACCAGTTGCCTTTCTCTATTACAGACCTTTTGCTTGAATTATTTGAATTATGTGATTTACCTATTAACCCATTGCTATGTTTACATAAGACATGCTACAAAGAACTATGGTAACCCTGAGATTTAGTTGTACCCCAAAGTCAGGAAACGGAATTAAGCAACTCTTTCCACATCACTTTTACTTCTTAGGTCCTGAGACTTAGTCAAGAAATTAAAAAATGCTAATACCTCGATTTGCAAGGCTAAAATAGATCTGTTTACTTTGTCATTCCTTCCCTATCTCCATTTGTTTGTTTTTTACGTAAACTTTGCTGAAAGAAATCTGATGTAACCACTGTGACTAGTCTAGGAGGAGGGAAGCATGTAAATGTGGCATGCAAAATGGAACTTTTTCCAGTTAATATTTTTTTAGAAACTCTCTGTGATGTTTTTTGCTGCCCTTACCAAAGTAGACTGAGTACTGCTCAATTATTTTGATGGAAATCTAATTCTTCAAGCCCAGATGCATTTAATAATGAGATGAGATGGTCTCTAAGGTCCCAACCTGGTCTACCAGTAACCTTCTGTCTTCTTATGAGGAGCAAATTGTCTCAGATGTCTTGCTGAGATTTAAGCCAAATCAGAACAATTTAGTTTGGGACTTCCCTGGCAGTCCAGTGGTTAAGACTCTGTGCTTCCAATGCAGGGATGCAGGGGGTGCAGATCTGATCCCTGGTCAGGGAACTGAAATCCCACATACCGCGTTGTGTGGTCAAAAAAAAAAAGAAAAACATCTGCAAAAAAATAACATCTAGTTCGCAGTGGTATGAAAAAGTGTCTTCTCCACTATGATCACTGATCATTTTGTGATGTGTCCTCTAGGATATTTTAACTTTCTTTCACTTACACAGAATGTTTACTTATTATGAGAAGAGGCATATGTGGAAGCACTGTGAAATAATCACCTCTTTGGGGTATTAAGACTAAGCCAACATAATTGTGAACACTCACAGTGATATATCAAAAATAAGGGTTAATTATTTGGTTGTAGATTTTCATAAGCCTCATGTATTTTTACAAATGTCTGTCATTATTCTTTATCTGCCCTGTTTTGAAGAATCTAAACCACTCAAAAGACATATAAACAGGTGCCTCTTTGAATGTTACGTCAATAACTTCCATCCACTCGGCCTTAACATAAACTGCAGCAAATGACTCAATTATTGTAGATTTAGGTGGTAGAATATGAGATGTAAGCACCAGATCTCAGAGAAAAAAGTAACTGTTTATTTAAAATTGGGTTGACATAAGGAAATGAAATCTCCATTTCCCATGATGTTTCAGGACAGGAAACCAACAGCCTTTGGTATTCAGGGGTAAACCATCTGATCAAGAACTCAAGAGTTGATTGTTAAATTTTCAAGAAGTTTACAAGCCTGTTGTTTGACAGAAATGAGTTAGTAATTAAATTATATAAACTTACAATCAAATAAATTGTATTAAATGCAAAGGCAATAAACACTCCAAACTTATCATTTCCCACTTATTCTCCTACTTTTGTTCCATTACCTACGTTCTTGAGGCTGTTGATGTCTATTGTCTTTTGTGGTGAGAATACAACCTAACAGTGCTACCACACAGCTCTTTCCATTCCGTCTTTAGGAAAGCCATTTTGGCAGCTTCACATCAGCTATGGTAGGAGAATTCACACCACAGAAATCTGCAAATGCTACACCTCAGGGCTTGATTTGCTGTTTTGTTGATTATTTAGACATAGAAATTGTTGAAAAACACATTTTGCACAGCAAAGGAAACCAAACAAAAACAAAGGAAACAAAACAAAAAGACAACCTTCTGAATGGGAGAAAACATTTGCAAATGGTATGACCAACAAGGGGTTTATATACAAAATATATAAACAGCTCATACAACTCAACATCAAAAAATCAAACAGCCCAATTAAGAAATGGACAGAAGACTTGAACATACATTTTTCCAAAGAGGACATTCAGATGGTCAACAAGCACATGAAAACATGCTCAACATAATTAATCATCAAAGAAATGCAAATTAAAACCATAATTTAAAAAAACACACAATAAGACATCACCTCACATCTGTCAGAATGGCTATCAACAAAAGAACACAAATAACAAATGTTGGCGAGGATGTGGAGAAAAGGGAATCCTCACACACTGTTGCTAGGAATGTAAATTGGTGCAGCCACTATGGAAAACAGTATGGAGCGTTCTCAAAAGCTAAAAATAGTATTCCCGTATGACCCAGCAATTCCACTCCTGGGTATATATCCCCCCAAAAAAGTGAAAACACTAACTCGAAAAGATATATGCACCTCAATGTTCATAGAAACATTATTTAAAATTGTCAAAATATGAAAGCAAACTAAGTGTCCCTCAACAGATGAGAGGATAAAGAAGATGTGATATATATATATATGTGTGTGTGTGTGTGTGTGTGTGTGTGTGTGTGTGTGTATAACATATGGAAATACATACATACAACAGACTACTACTCAGCCATTAAAAAAGAATGAAATTTTGCCATTTGCAGCAACATGAATAGACTTGGAGGGTGTTATGCTAAGTGAAATAAGTTAGACAGAGAAAGAAAAATACCGTATTATACT
>NW_021703771.1:84260084-84373870 GCF_005190385.1 Monodon monoceros | reverse complement strand
ACTAAGTGAAATAAGTTAGACAGAGAAAGAAAAATACCGTATTATACGTCAATAAAAAAGCAGATTATGCTTAAAAGTCCTTTGTGTCTATAGCTACCACATTATAAATGGCACCAAAAATTAGAGCGAATGTTGTTCCAGTATGCAAAACTATTTTCCAATTCAAAAAATGTCTCTTATTATTGATGAACTACTGAAGTACATCCATTTTTGTTGTTTCACATTCACCTTACTCATTAATGCAAATGAAAGTTTTAATGAATATTCACTTTATGAATACACTTGGTAGGCAATTGCAACCATAGGTTGGTCATGGAAACAGTTTTTAATAATCAATGGAAGCATTCTGTGAGATTGAATTTGCTATATGAAATTTACAGTAAAGTATTATATATTTGTCAATCGTTTGCTACACATCTTTGTTATCATTTAAAAAATATTTCTCACTTCCTCTGAGACACAACTGGATAATAAATTTTAAGTGCTCAGAGGTAACTAAAGGAATTTGTGTTACTTTCCAGAATATCAACAAACCTTGTAAAAACATTTCTTGTGACTTAGATGGTGAAGTAGTAAGGTCTTAATGTACTAGACCTTGCAGCACTGCAGGTGGGAATTGGATGAGCAGGAAGAGACTAGTAATGTCCACCTGCTATGTATTCCGGTATATTTACCCCCAAAATAATACTCTTAAAAGCAGTGAGGGGGAGACAGAGTTGGAACAGATGGAGCATAACTCTAGATGACTTATCTCCTTGCCCTACACTCCCAGAGAGGTGCCTGTAACACTCTGTGCCCCTGGAATTCTGTCAGGCTTCAGAGAAAAAACAAAATCTTCCCTGGCATTGCACTTGCACACAAAACTTACACCACTGGTCTATAAGAAATCCCAGGAATGACCCCTGCCCTTCCATGAATGGAAAAGCCTGCACACCCTGGACGCTTCTACAAGAACCAAACTTAATAAGTTGAGAGCCACAATGCCATATGGGTTGGGATCAGGGAGGCTGCATTGGAGCCAGTCCCTTCAAACAACATCTTGACCACAGTTTTCCAGGGCCCTCAGAAAACCCTAGTCTTCACAGCATGCTTCCCAGGTAACTAGATCTGAAAGCATCACATACGGACAGTGCCAGAGGTCCATGCATTCATCATCTTCCACTCCCTCCTGTCCTATTTCTTCAGTGTGTTGAGGCACCCAGCTTTTGTGGTTTGAGTATTGGGTGCTGTGACACTGTGTGCATGTCCCCACTGCTTAGATTCCCTGCTTTGTTTTCTTTCATGTAGACAATTTACTGAGCTGCAGTGGGAATGACCTCTGTTCTGATGAATTGATTATGTTGACATTTGGTATTTAAAGAGAACAAAGGTGGATGGAGAAAGTAGACAACAAGGTAAAGGAAAGGCTACAGAATAAGCAATCTCTGAGGGTCAGCATTTTCCTGCCAGGACAGCATCATGACTTTCAAGGGTTTGTATAGTGAGGACATAGACCTTTGTTTGTTTTATGCTATTGAGAACCACCCTCTCCCCACAAAACCCCGCAAATATAAAAATGCTGGTTTCTCAATAATTTTACAGAGAAAGTTAAAATGAAAATTTAAGTTTTATCCAGAAGAAATGGGGTTTTAAAAATTCCTAGATAGATATATAGATATAGATAAGATATAGATATAGGCATAGGTATAGATATAGATATAGGTACAGATACTGATAGTCAACTGAAAAAAATGAACAATGTGAGAGTTGTGAGTTAAGTTTTATTTGGGGCAAAATGAGGACTATAGCCCAGGAGACAGCATTTCAGATAGCTCTGAGAAACTGCTCCAAAGAGGTAGGGGGGAAGGTCAGGATCTGATTTTGGTGAAGGGGAAATACATGCAATTCAAGCACATATTTTTTGCAGGTTTCTTCTAGTCATGAGGAGCAGACGTCACCACGAAGGATTTTAGTACTTTTCTAGATATGAGGAGATGCAAGAATTGGGCTCAAAAAATCATCTCCTGAAAATATCTATCTGAAAACCTGTTCTGCCAGTTTTACCCAGAGCACAGAGCGTCTTGTCCCTGCTCTCCACCCTGAGCTCCTTTCAGGGGGTGTTGAAGGTCAGCAGCTGCAGTGGCTCATAATTTGATCCTTGTAGAGGTAGATGGCAAGTGTCAATTTATAGGTGACAAGATATTAATATAGATCTCCAAGCATTTATTAGGGACAAGTCACTAACACAAAATAAATATGGGGGGGGAATTACCCAAGAACACCTTTTTTGAAACTTTCAGAAGTATCTGATTTGTTCTAAAATCTAAATTCCTTGCTTTGAAAAAATATTGTGTCCCCTATTGACAGATCTTACAATTCGAGACATTGTAATTATCTGTAGAAGTTGTTACAAAAAAGTCAGGTCTCTGACAGTAGAGGGAATAAGAACCCTCTCAGACTCCCTCCAATTTTAAGATCCCGGGATGTGATGAATCTCCACATCACCTTCTTGCTTAGCCTATGGTGCGTCAGGGTTAGATTTTGTAAAAGGGATCAGTGCTTTATTGGACCTGGAGAATACAGAATATTAAGGGTGGAGTTCGCATCTGTCTTGGTTTCTGAACCAAGTATTCACTTTAATAAAACCAAGACGTAGGGACACAGCTTATGACAGTTTGCAACTGGCAGGCAGGGCTGAGTGCAGGCTACTCTCAGGAGTGACAGGGCCTCAGCCTTCCAGCCTGCAGAGCCAGGAAATTTGCTCACTTCAGAAAGGACCATTTCAAGTGGGGAAAGAATCTGTGCCTTTCCAAACTACTTCCTTTGAAGCAGAAGACACTGGCAAAGTTGATTTTGCTCCTTTCTGCGTGTGTAGTTAAGAGCCCAAGACTGCGTTCAATTTCTATCTTAATTTGAAAAATGTAGCACAGTAGTAATTTTGGTTTCCAATTTGTAAGTAGGCCATTATTGATAGAATGGAATTTGACCAAAATTCTAGGTTTTGGGAATTTACCACAAATCCCCCAAATTCAAAATGTGTTTGGGTCACCAGATCAGAAAAACAAGAGCCCTTCTTTATTGCCACTACCCAGATGTTTTCCTGTCCTGTAAGTGTATGAACCCTACAACTAAAGGTCATCCATCTGGTCTAACAGCTGCTTAGTGCCTCTTCCAAAATCCAAAACTGGGCTGTGAGGTTGAGAACAGCAGCATAATTTAGTCAAGCAGGGGACATTCCCAGGTAGTAAAAGGGATGTGGGTAATACTGCTAATGGAGATTACAATGATACCCTTTAGCATAATTATGGAGAGTAATAGCATCCCTGAGGGAAGACGCAGAAGTGAAAGTGGCATTGCCCATTAAGATAATGCTGCTGTGGTGTCATTTAAGGGATTACACTTTGTCTTAAATTAGTGTGGGTTAAACCTAATCTACATTTACAGGTTTAGCAACAGGGTCTGTTTATAATGTATTGATAACACAGTACTGCCATGCATCTAATGTCTAAAAATTAACTTGTGAGGGTCTTAGGGAAAAGAAAAATGGAACTGATTTGCCCATATTTATTATCTACAAATGCAGGTGGACAAGTAACTTGCATATGCATGATAATCTCTTAGTGTAGGACACATAAAACTTTTGGCATCTATGAAATCCTTTGAGAAGAAAAGTTGATAGTGAGCAGGACCCTCCAGGGCTCCTGGGCACATCTGTGTCCCCCATTTCTTGATTACAGGAAGTAGGCTTCATTCAATCTCCTTGACCTACCTACCCTGAGTTCCAACACCAGGTTCAAAGAGTTGCTAATTAGGGAAGGGAGGGGATACAGAGACAAGGGAGGAACAGTCAGAAGAAACAAGTGCAGCCTTGGGGCAGGGTTCTGGCTCCCCATCAGGGATATACAGAACAATATCTTTGAGCTGTTTTGCAGATACTGAAACCCCCGCCAGGTGGGAGAAGTTAAGTCTATGCTGCCCACAAGCATGTAGACCCCAGACCGGTTGGAACCAGAAGGTTGATGATGCCGACTCCTGCTTACCTCCCCACCAACCGATCAGAAGAATGTCCACCAGCTGATCACGCCCTCCTCTTTGAACCATTACTATAAAACTCCTCACTACCCCCTCCATGTTGGGATACAGTTTTGAGGACATGAGCCTACTGTATCCCCCTTTTCATGGCAAAGCAATAAATCTGTTATTTTCTATATCAAAACTCTGTCTCCGAGATTTAATTTGGTGCCAGGTACAGAGGCCGGATTTGGCTTCAAAGCCTCTGTCCATTAATGAGTACTTTCCATGATGGAAAGGGAGAATGTGAGCAGTGAGACTTTACAAACTAGAAAACAGGGTCAGCTCTGGGTCCCCACCCTACTTAGCCAAGACCACAAGAAATGTCCACATTTGTGAAAAGTTTCTGGTCAACTCTAGTGGCTATTTTAAAACATTTACTATTGAATTTTACTATCTTTTTAAAGAATCTCTGGATATGCAGCAAAAAATAGATATAACTACTTTACAAGTTGATTATACCCAAAGAAAGTTTGCTTTTATAACCAGACATATTATTCACTAACAGTTGTTTAAAAAAAAATTATAAACTGATTTAATTATACCTTATTTAATGCTCAAAAATTGAGAAAACTCTTCTTGTGCAGTTTTTCTTTTTTTCTTTTTTTATTCAGATAAAACAGTATAAGAGAGATGAAGTATGCTATCCTAGTCTGTGCAGCTGCTCACCGTAGATCTGAATCTACCGCTTGTGTCTTCTGACCCTGAGCTCTTCCCATGATAACACAGTGGCCTCCCAAGGTTAAGTCCTCTGGGCAGGTATCCCTTGAAACAGTGCTTTGTGGTGCACCAAATAAAGCAAGACAGTGTGCTCTGAATATCTGATAAAGAAAAATGTAAAATGTGAAAGTGGATAATACCTGTCAGTGACAAAGACAAATGAAGCACTTTATTATAAAAGTTTAATGGGGGTAAAAATGAAAAATTTACACTTATTATTGTATAGCTCAATAGGCTTGCTGCAAATTTTGTTTGTTTACTTAGACCCTACGCCCTTTAACTGGGAAAATAGTAGTAGACAGAATGAATGATATGGAAGGATCCTGGGTACAGGCACAGCATCTCAGCCCCCTCGTCTCAGGCTTCCAGTATCAGAACACTTCCACATTGGCGTTATAAGGATGATTAAATAATCCAAAGTCATGAAACCAGAAAACCTGCACACTCACTAAGATCTTCAGCAGCTCCCAGGCTCGATGTCATCATCTTGGGCTTGGCTTTTTTTCATCTGTAAAATGAAGGAACTTTGTAGAGCCCGGTAGATTTTGAAATTGTGTAATTGTGATTTTACACACAAGAACTGCAGTTCCCCATGCTCTGAAATCTAACACCACACTCCCTCCTGCCAGCACCCTGGCCACCAGAGCTCTTCTGCTCAGGGCTCTACGGCCCTAAAGGAAGTGCAGCCCTCATGGCACACTGCCACCAGGAAGATCTTTCTTTATATGATGCAAATCTAATCATGTTATCACTTTAAGTCTTCTTTTATCTACCCATTATTGTGCAAAAGGGAGATCAAGCTCCTCAGTCCAATGTCATACACATTCTTTAAATCTGATCTTTGGACTTCAGCCTCAACTGACACCAGTCTTCCCTCCACACCTTTGTAGGCTAGTCATAACTGCAGCTGGTGTTTTCACTCTTCATTGTGTTTCCATGTGCCTCCAAGGCAGAGCCTGTGCTGATGTCTGGGTCTGAGATCACACTCTTCTGTGACCAGGGGCTAAGTATCTCTCCTCTGTAAGAGGAGAGAAGGTTTAGCCCTGTTAAGAGAACAGGGATTGGAATCTTGAGACCTTGTTTTAATTCCCAAATTCATCACTTACAAACTGGGCAAGTCAATTAATCTTTCCAAGCTTTAGCCCCTTTCAATTGTGGATAAGCACATTTAATTCAAAGAGATGTTGTTGAGAATAAATATTATAATGAATGGAAGGCAACTAACTCACTGTCTGGGACAAAGAAATTATTCGATAAATATTAGATAGTATATATATTATTATTAGATTAGACCCAGCTAGAGATTTTCCTCCTCCAGAATGATTCCCCTAAATGTCTCATCTCTCCTCAAACCCTAACGCACCCATTCCACTGGATGAATTAAGAGTTCTTCAAAGTACAGTGGCTCTTCCGTGGCTGAGTTGTGACAGTCTTATTGGCTGCGCTCTTTCCAGGCAAGAATAGAAATTGTCTCTTCTTTCTGTTGGTCTCTGCTGTCATCGTAGGGCCTGAAAGCTCCCACTCTGGCCTCCTGACTCTATTTTGATTGAGGTTTCTGTTTATTAATTTTTGCAATGTGTATGCCCACATTGGTGGAATATATTGCCACAATTGTTTGAATGTTGAAGTATTTTAAATACTTTTTTAAAAGGTCATACCTTTCCCTCAAGTTTTGGTTTTCATTTTGTTTGTTTGTTTTTGCCTTTGCACTAAAGTCTTAGAGTTAAGGCTCAGCAAAAAAATCACATTCTTAAAACTTGGAGTAAATATTTTATTTGTTCGATTTTCTATCTTTTATTGGAGTTAGTTGCATGTATTTTTCCTCTTCTTACTTGCTTGTAAATTCCCAGAAAACAGCAGCCAATTTTTAATACAACTCTATATCCTTCACAATTTCTTGCACATTATAATTCTCAGTTAAATATTTGTTAAATGACTTATTGACAGATTGAATAAAAGACAAATGATTGAAGTGTTACATATTAGAAAATATAGTGTTTGTCTATATTTAGCGGATAGATACGTAGTAGCATTCACTTACCTCTTGCAAAAACCTTTTGAAAGTTGTAGAAAAAGTAAAGCTTGCAACATACTTTTTTTCTGCCTACAGAATGAACAGCAAACTACCATGTTCTTTTATCATAAAAAAATATCCATAGTGTAACTGTGGGAATAGACTTCTTTGTCTTTCCAGGATCTCCAGTACATATGTTGCATGCTGAGGAATTATTTTTCTTGATTTTTATCATGGCTTTCTTGTTAGGCACGAAGAGGAATCTTTAGAGACACAGCATTTAGCTTTTGTTCTTTGAGAACATGTCTGCAGCAGGTATTCTTAGAAACCTTGTGGGAGGCCAAAATCCACCTCTGTGTAGAGTGAGTCACCACTGCTTCACTAATTATGCATTATTCCTACTGCAGATTAGGGGTCTAAATATCTACAAAACCAAATCCAAGGAACCTGGAGGCTAATTGGGCTGAAAACATCCCTTTGCTTAAGCCCGAAGGTAGGGGATAAGCAGTCAATTAAGCTCTAATGGGCAAACACAGCAACCACTGCTCCCCTGTCCCCACAGCTGCCAGACTCAATGTGCTAGCTTCAAAACAGTGTGCGCCAATTGTATGCCCACTTATTTCCCAGAAGCAATTTCCTGGTAAGATCTGATGCTCTATTGTTGGGATTTCCTTTTCAAAAATATTAGTTAACAGTGTTCCTTTCAAGAAATCCAGTTTGTGAGGCACCATGATGGCTCCTGGTGTGACTAAGAGCATTTGCCTCACAGAAACCTACCTTCTAATGGGGAAGAAACAGACACATGCACAATTAAAAAGAGCTGATGAAGGATGGGAGACAAAATAGGGATGTGCTCAAAATAGGCTGAGCCTTCAACTCCAAATTGGAACTCTGGCATTAGGGCAAGGGCCTCCTTTAATTTCTATTCCAGGGTCTTACATGGGTCATAGGGCAACAGGAAACTTCAGACAGAGAGTTCTTTTCTACCTCTTTCACCTAAGGTACTGGTTAGGTCCAGAAGGTATCAAAAAGCCACAGGATAGATAAGACACAGAACATTAACTTTACCAGAACGATATTTGAAACAGTCTTGCATAGAGACACACATTTGTCCAAAATGCATTTATAGAGTGGCTACGATGTTCCATGTGGTCTTCTAGGCACTGGGGATTGAGCACTGAACTCAATCAAGGACGACTCTGTTCTCATGGAGTGTCATTCATAGGGGAGTGGTGATGGGGGGTGTTGGACAATAAATGAATAAATAAGGGAACATACAGTACTTCAGAAGATGAGTGTCATGGACCACAACAGAGCAAGATGTAGAATGTGAATAAGGTCACCAACCATGTGGTTTGCCTGAGACTGAGGTGTTTCCAGGACCTGGGACTTTCAGAGCTAAAACTGGAAAGTCCTGGCCACCTGGGATGAGTTTGTCATCCTAGGTATGGGGGACACGGAGGGATCAAAGGTGACTCTAAGGATATGCACCAATGTGAGGATGGACTTGGCAGTGAACAGAAATGGAGAAGACCAGAGGTTTACAGAAATGGTGAAAGAAGAAGGGCAGAACCAGGAGGACTTTTGTGACATCTTAAGTTTAAGATGCTCATTAAATACCCCAGTGAATATGTAGGGCTGGTAACTAGATACAAGTCTGAATTACAGGGGAAAAAAATCAAGGTAAAAGAAATGAATTTGGGTGTCATTAGAATATGAATACATAGCATGTATTGCATTAAAGTCCTTGGGCTGACTGCAATCACTGAGGCGCTGTAGTTATAACGCCACTGGGAATGATCCAGAAGAGGACGAAATTTGATGATGCAAAAAAGAAATGATGATTTGCAAAAGAGATGCTCTTGAATGATTCAGAGGGAAGAGGATGTAGTGCACACAAGGAGGGATGATTCTAGATAGGAGAAGGAACAGCTTATGCCTGGTTATAGTGGGAGGGGTGATGGTGTACATGGTACAGATACTGGGAAATTGGAGATGGCAGTTCTCTGTTTTCTCAGTGAAGAAAAATGTCAACTGGGAGTGAGAAGCTGTTAGAAGTTTGAGGAGAGAGAAATGTTGAGAGGGACCCAAGGAGAGGGGGGCATTGGCTGCCTAATGGAGATGTAGGAAGACTGATAAAAAACACTAAGGTTAGTCATAATTAAAAGTAAGATGAGTCAATGTGGCTGCATTTTATCCAGCTGCATTTCGCTGCACAGATGCAAGTGTGGAGTAGGCAGAGGATTGCATTTATCAGAGCTGGTGTCTTGCCAGACTAGACTCTGGTTCTTAAGTACTGGAGAGAGTATATAATATACTCATCACAATGATGGATTGTGGAAGCAAAGACACTAAGGAGAGGGTCACAATTGTTAGACTCAGGATCACTGAAGGGCATAACTGGAAAGACAGGAGGTGTTTACTGTCAATGGAATGCCTGTAGTTGAGATCATGGGGAGGCACATGTATTGAGAACAATGAGGTGTACCATGGATCACAGTGGAGAGGAAGACAAGATCACTAGAAGGGAGAGAAATTGAACTAAGCAGCCAGAATATCAGAAGTATCATTTATGAGAGTGTTTTCAAATTTCAGTTTATAATCAATAGTGAGTTATGATGTAAATTGAATGGGTACTTAAAAATCTTTTTTGAACTAGAAAAGTAGAGTAAAAATAGAATAGAATAGAGAATACAGGAGTTCATTGCATTTAATATGAATAAGGATGGTTTTCTGAAATGCATGTGTGTGAGTGTGTGTGTGTGTGTACCTCAGTCATGATATAACTTATTAGTTACTCATTTCATACTGGAGGTCTCTGTAGTGATATCTGAGACCTATTGCTCTGTGTGATTATCAAAATCATCATAATAATGGCAGGAGCAGGGCTGAAAAAGCATCATGTTTGGATATCACGATCTTCAAGGAATGATGGAGGGTGACCAGGGACTCTGACAGACTATGCCAGGAAAAGGTTCTATGTTAAGGGGCTGTGGAGGGAGGAGGGAATATGACCTGGAGCTGGCAGTGCTGACTAAGTGAATCTCGTCCTCCGTTCCAGGCACAGTGGTGAGCAGTGTGGGAGAGAAAGCAGCTGGTATCGAAGCGGGTCGCTGGGGAAGATACATCCTTAGGACAGAGCTGGTACTATGCAGGGAATTGCAAATGTACATGTCTTTTCAAATAAATATAGGAGACATCAAAGAAATTTGTCACTTAAAGGTGGAGAATTCTGCAGGTTCCGCCCTTGGGCTGAGAACTGCGTGTGTTCTCTCCCTTGCTCTTGGAGCATATTTCATATTCCTTGAATCACTATGAGAAGCATTGACCTAAGGGGAAGTGACTAATATCTTTTGAGTGTCCACTCACTACTTGGTAGCCATTATTCTATTCTCAGAAAAGAAATATGTTCTAAGTACTGTTCTAATTTTAGAGATAAAGAGACTGATACACAACACTTCTGTTTTGTAAGATTGTACATATGAAGTAGCAGAGGCACAATTAGAACACACCTCTGTTTGACCTCAGAGCCCAGGCTATTTTCACTATGCCACCATGTAGATTTGGAATGTCTCATGCACACCCACCAGTTATGCTCAATGATATAAGGTTGAAAGATTTTCATCTAAGGTAAGGAACAAGATGGGGTGCCAACTCTCAACACTCTTATTTAACATAATGCTAGAAGTCCTAGCCATAGCAATCAGGAAAAAGAAAGAAATAAAAGACATTCAAATCAGAAAAGAAGTAAAATTGTCTTTGTTTGCATATAATATGATCTTATATGTAGAAAATGCTAAGGACTCCATTCAAGAACTGTTAGAAGCAATCAACAAATTTGGAAAGTTGCAGAACCCAAAATCAACATACAGAAAGTAGTTGTGCTTCTATACACTAAAAAGGAAATACAGTAAGTCCCCTACATACAAATGAGTTCCATTCCGAGAGTGCATTCCTAAGTTCAATTTGTTCATAAGTCCACCAAGGTTAGCCTAGGTACCCAACTAACACAATCAGCTATATAGTACTGTACTGTAATAGGTTTATAATACTTTTCACACAAATAAAGAAACACGAAAAGTAAAACATTTTTAATCTTACAGTACAGTACCTTGAAAAGTACAGTAATAGTACAGTACAACAGCTGGCATACAGGGGCTGGCGTCGAGTGAACAGGCAAGAAGAGTTACTGACTGCAGGAGTGAGAGGAGGTGGGAGATGATAGAGCTGAAGGATAGTCAGCAATAGGAGACGGAGGGCAAGCTGCAATTTCACTCATGCCTGATGTTGATGGCACAGGTTCTGGTTTCTTAATGGATTCAATTCTATCTACCTTCTTGAAAAAATGATTTAGTGATGTTTGGGTAGTAGCTCCTTTATTCTCATCATAGATGACATGGTAGCACTGGAGTGCATTCTGAATGGCATCTGCCATGTTCATGTACCATTCTATGTTCGGGTCCTGTGCCTCAAAAACTAACAGTGCCTCCTCAAATAAAGAAAATCCCCTGGGTATTTCCTGTGTTGTGAATCTTTTCAGTTCTTCAGTTACTTCTTCCTCTTGACTCTCTTTTTCCTTTCTCTGGGCCTCCAATTCAATCAGGTCCTCATTAGTAATGCACGTTCACATCTTTGAAAGTTTGCAACTTGAAGGTTAGTAGGTAGGGGACTTGCTGTATCTAAAAAAGAAATAAATAGAAAAATCCTGTTCACAATAACATCAAGAAGAGTAAAATGCTTAGGAATAAATTTAACCAGGGAGGTGAAAGCCCCGTACACTGAAAACTATAGGACACTGAACAAAGAAATTAACAAAGATGCAACTGGAAAAATATTCCATGTTCATGGGTCAGAAGAATAAATATTGTTAAAATGTCCATACTACCCAAAGATAAATACATCTATAGATTCTATGCAAACCCTTTTAAAATTTCCAATGGCATATTTCCCAGAAATGTTAAAAATAATCCTAATATTTGTATGGAATCACAAATGACCCCAGATAGCCAAAGCAATCTTAATTAAAAACAAAGCCAGAGGCATCACACTTCCTGATTTAAAACTATACTGCAAATTATAGTAACCAAAACAGTATGGTATTGGCATAAAAATAGACACATAGACCAATGGAACAGAAGCAAGAGCCCAGAAATAAATGCTGGCATATACAGTCAGCTAATATTTGACAAGCAGACTAAGAATACTCAATGGGAAAAGGACAGTCTCTTCAATAAACGGTGCTGGGAAAACTGGATACCCACATGCGGAAGAATAAAATTGAACGCCTATCTTATAACACTGATAGAAATTAAGTCAAAATGGATCAAAGAGTTAAACATAAGACCTGAAACTGTAAAACTCCTATAAAAATGGAGAAAAGTTTCCTTAACATTGATCTTGGCAATAAGTTTTTGGGTAAGACACCAAAAGCACAAGCAATAAAAGCAAAAATTAATAAGTGGGACTACATCACACTAAAAACTTCTGCACAGCAGAAGAAAAAAATCAACAAAAGAGTAAGGCAACCTATGAAATGGGAGAAAATATTTGCAATTAATATGTCTGATAAGGAGTTGATATCCAAAATATATAACTCATATAACTCCATACCCAAAAAATATAGACAATATGATTCAAAATGGGCAAAAGAACTGAATAATCATTTCTCTAAAGAGGACATATACAAAGAAAAGACTTATGTGAAATAAATGATCAACATCACTAATCATCAGGGAAGTGCAAATTAAAACCACAATGAGATATCATCTCACAGGTCTTAGAATAGTTATCATAAAAAAGAAAAGAGATAACTAGTGTTGGTGAAGACATGGAGAAAAGGGAACCCTTGTACACTGCTGCAGAGAATGTAAATTGGTGCAGTCACTATGGAAAAGCAGTATGGAGGTTTCTCAAAAAATTAAAAATAGAACTACCATACGTTCCAGAGTTCCCACTTCTGTGGATATATATATACACACACACACACACACATACACACACACATATAATGGAATCAGGATTTGTAAGATATCTTTGCACTCTCATATTTATTGCCACATTATTCACAATAGCCAAGATGTGAAAACAATCTGTGTCCATCAATGGATGTATGAATAAAAAGAAGGTATCCCCCAAACACACACTGGAATATTGTTCAGCCATGAGGCAAAAGGAAATCCTGCCATTTGCAACACTGATGAAACTTGAGGGCGTTATGCTAAATCAGACAGGGAAAGAGAAATAAACTGTATGATCTTATGTGCACATGGAATCTAAAAAAAGCCAAACTCTTAGCAACAGAGAATAGAATGGTGGTTGCCAGGAGCTGAGGGCGGGAGAAATGGGAAGATGTTGGGCAAAGAGTACAGACTTTCAGTTATAAGATGAATAAGTTCTGGGGATCTAATGTACAGCATGGTGAATACAGTTAACAATACTGCATTATACACTTGAGAGTCACTAAGAGAAAATATCTTAAATGTCTTCACAACAAAAAAGAAATAATAATTATGTGACATGGTGGAGGTGTTAGTTAACCTATGGTGGTAACCATATAAGGGTACTAAATCAAGGTTATATACCTTAAACTTACACAATATTTTATGTCAATTATATCTCAATAAAGCTGGGAGAAATAAAAAAAATAAAGTTAAAAAAAGAAGCAATAGCTGTGGAACAAAAAATTATCAAAATTGATCAGGGTGGCTTGAAAAGGAACAAAATATACATTCTAGAAATTAAAAGTATAATAAGTAAAATTAGAAAAAATAATTAGGTGAGTGCTCTGGCAGTTTATTTATTAAAATGTTCAAAATGATCTCCCTGATTCCATGTTCTTAGATGGTCCCTTTTCACTTTGACTCTAAACTTGACCAATAGAACATTAGCAAAGATGATACAAAGAGAGACTTGAGCACTGCTTTCATGATTGCTTATTGGGGGCACTCTTTGTGTTCTTGCGAGCCCTCCACCTACCATCTTCTTCATGAGGAAAACACAGGCAAGTGATCTCCAACACTCCAACTTACATCTAAGTGTTCCCCAACACTACAGCTTACATTGAGCCAACCTCCAGACATGTGAGTGATATGCTGTCTCACAACAAAAATCAGACAAGCGATCCCTGACCAGGAGAACAACTCATCTAAATCAGAAAATTGTCAGATATGGTAAATGTTCGTTGTTTTAAGCCACTGATTTTGCATCAAAAAACTAATTGGTACAACAATGTGTGGGGCAAACAGAAGATTAGACAAGGTTAAAGAGAAAATTCAGACCTAGAAGATCTAAAGTACCCAAAATGTATCATAAAGAGACTAAGAGATGGAAAAGATGAGAGAATGATACATGCAGGAAAAACTGAAAATTTTCCATATGTGTCTAATCAGAGTTCCAGCATGAGATAATAGGAATGTAGATAAGAGGAAATATTTTGAAGAGATAATGGCTGAGAACTTTCCAAAATTGTTGAAAACCACCAGTCTTCAATTAATCCTCAATTCAGGATGCCCAATGAATCCCAACAAGTAAGAAGTAGATCAACATACAGATCTAGACACACCCTGGTTAAAATGCAGAACATCAAAAGAAAAAAAATAAAAAAAGATTGTGACAAACCACAAATTGAAGGGTATTTTACAAAATAACTGAGCTTCACCCTTCAAAAGTGTCTTATGAAAGACAAAGACTGAGGAACTCTTGCAGATTAAAGGAGACTAAAGGGCATAATTAAAAGGTAAAAGTAATTAAAATTGAAAAATAATAACAAGGCTAGTTAAAACTCATGAGATGCAGCTAATAAGACACTTAAATTCTCATAGTCTTAAATGTTCTTATTATGAAAGTAGAAAGACTGAAATGAATAAACTACGTCTCCAACTTAACATGTTAAAAAATAACACACAGAAAATAAAAAGAGTCAATAGGAGCAGAAATTAATAAAATGGAAAACAAACATAACATTAGATAGAATCAACAGAAGCCAAAGAGTGATATTTAAAAACACCACTAGGAATGACAAATCTTTGGAAATATTAATTAAGGATAACAAAGAAGTTACAAAATTAACAGTATTAAAAGTGTTAAAGAGGAACATATCTGCTGATGTAGCTGAGATAAAACACTTGTAGGCAAAACTACAAAAATTAGATTGATGCATTTGAAATTTTATGTAAAATGGATAAATTCTAGAACAATTCAAATTACTAAATCTGATTTGAGAGGAGAAAGAAAATTTCCCCATTAAAGAAATTGAATTAGTAGGTAAAAATCTTCTCCAAAACCTTTTTTGCAGACCCAGAGAGTTTTTACAAGAAAGTTCTAACAAACATTCAAGAAACAATTATTTCGAAGGGGGAGCTTCAAGATGGCAGAAGAGTAAGACGCAGAGATCACCTACCTCCCCACAGATACATCAGAAATACATCTACATGTGGAACAACTCCTACAGAACACCTACTGAACGCTGGCAGAAGACTTCAGACCTCCCAAAAGGCAAGAAACTCCCCACGTACCTGGGTAAGGCAAAAGAAAAAAGAAAAAACAGAGACAAAAGAATAGGGATGGTACCTGCACCAGTAGGAGGGAGCTGTGAAGGAGGAAAAGTTTCCACACACTAGGAAACCCCTTCGTGGGAGGAGACTAAGGGCGGGGAAGGGGGGAAACTTCGGAGACACGGAGGAGAGCACAGCCACAGGAGTGCGGAGGGCAAAGAGGAGAGATTCCTGCACAGAGGATCCGTGCCGACCAGCACTCACCAGCCCAAGAGGCTTGTTTGCTCCCCCGCCAGGGCGGGCGGGGGCTGGGAGCTGAGGCTCGGGCTTCGGAGGTCAGATCCCAGGGAGAGGACTGGGGTTGGCTGCGTGAACACAGCCTGCAGGGGGTTAGTGCGCCATGGCTAACCGGGAGGGAGTCCAGGAAAAAGTCTGGAGCTGCCGAAGAGGCAAGAGACTTTTTCTTGCCTCTTTGTTTCCTGGTGCACGGGGAGAGGGGATTAAGAGCGCTGCTTAAAGGAGTTCCAGAGATGGGCACGAGCCCGGCTATCAGCGTGGACCCCAGAGACGGGCATGAGATGCTCAGGCTGCTGCTGCCGCCACCAAGAAGCCTGTGTGCGAGCACAGGTCACTCTCCACACCTCCCCTCCCGGGAACCTGTGCAGCCCGCCACTGCCAGGGTCCCATGGTCCAGGGACAACATCCCCAGGAGAACGCACGGCACGCCTCAGGCTGATGCAACGTCACCCTGGCCTCTGCCGCTGCAGGCTGACCCCACATCCGTACCCCTTCCTCCCCCCGGCCTGAGTGAGCCAGAGCCCCCGAAGCAGCTGCTCCTTTAACCCCATTCTGTCTGAGCGAAGAACAGGCACCTTCAGGTGACCTACATGCAGAGGCAGGGCCATATCCAAAGCTGAACCCAGAAGCTGTGCAAACAAAGAAGAGAAAGGGAAATCTCTCCCAACAGCCTCAGGAGCAGCGGATTAAATGTCCACAATCAATTTGATGTACCCTGCCTCTGTGGAATACTTGAATAGACAACGAATCATCCTAAACTGAGGAGGTGGACTTTGGGAGCAATGATATATATTTTTTTCCCTTTTTCTCTTTTTGTGAGTGTGTATGTGTATGCTTCTGTGTGCGATTTTGTCTGTATAGCTTTGTTTTTACCATTTGTCCTAGAGTTCTGTCTGTCCGTTTTGTTTTCTTTTTCTTTTTTTTAGTATAGCTTTTAGTGCTTGTTATCATTGGTGGATTTGTGTTTTGGTTTGTTGCTCTCTTCTTTCTTTTTTTTATTTTATTACTTTTTAAATTTTTTTAATAATTAATTTTTATTTTAATAACTTTATTTTATTCTATTTTATCTCTTTTCTTTCTTCCTTTCTTTCTTTCTTTCTTTCTTTCTTTCTTTCTTTCTTTCTTTCTTTCTTTCTTTCTTCTCCTTTTATTCTGAGCCATGTGGATGACAGGCTCTTGGTGCTCCAGCCAGGTGTCAGAGCTGGGCCTCTGAGGTGGGAGAGCCAAGTTCAGGATATTGGCTCACCAGAGACCTCCCAACTCCATGTAATACCAAACGGCAAAAATCTCCCAGAGATCTCCATCTCAACACAAAGATCCAGCTGCACTCAACGACCTGCAAGCTACAGTGCTCTACACCTTATGCCAAACAACTAGCAAGACAGGAACACAAGCCCACCCATTAGCAGAGAGGCTGCCTAAAATCATAATAAGGTCACAGATACCCCAAAAGACACAACCATATGTGGACCTGCCAACCAGAAAGACAAGATACAGCCTCATCCACCAGAACACAGGCACTAGTCCCCTCCACCAGGAAGCCTATATAACCCACTGAACCAACCTTAGCCACTGGGGGCAGACACCAAAAACAATGGGAACTATGAGCCTGCAGCCTGAGAAAAGGAGACCCCAAACACAGTAAGTTAAGCAAAATGAGAAGACAGACAAACACACATCACATGAAGGAGCAAGATAAAAACCCACCAGACCTAACAAATGAAGAAGAAATAGGCAGTCTACCTGAAAAAGAATTCAGAATAATGATAGTAAACATGATCCAATATCTTGGAAATAGAACGGAGAAAATAAAAGAAACGTTTATCAAGGACGTAGAAGAATTAATGATGAACAAACAATGATGAACAACACAATAAATGAAATTAAAAATTCTCTAGAAGGGATCAATAGCAGAATAACTAAGGCAGAAGAACGGATAAGTGACCTGGAAGATAAAAGAGTGGAAATAACTACTGCAGAGCAGAATAAACAAAAAAGAATGAAAAGAATTGAGGACAGTCTCAGAGACCTCTGGAACAATGTTAAACGCACCAACATTCAAATTATATGGGTTCCAGAAGAAGAAGAGAAAAAGAAAGGGACTGAGAGAATATTTGAAGAGATTATAGTTGAAAACTTCCCTAATATGGGAAAGGAAATAGTTAATAAAGTCCAGGAAGCACAGAGAGTCCCATACAGGATAAATTCAAGGAGAAACATGCCAAGGCACATATTAATCAAACTATCAAAAATTAAATACAAAGAAAAAATACTAAAAGCAGCAAGGGAAAAACAACAAATAACACACAAGGGACTCTCCATAAGGTTAACAGCTGATCTTTCAGCAGAAACTCTGCAATTCAAAAGGGAGTGGCAGGACATATTTAAAGTGATGAAAGGGGAAAACCTACAACCCAGATTACTCTACCCAGCAAGGATCTCATTCAGATTTGATGGAGAAATTAAAACCTTACAGACAAGCAAAAGCTAAGAGAATTCAGCACCACCAAACCAGCTTTACAACAAATGCTAAAGGAACTTCTCTAGGCAGGAAACACAAGACAAGGAAAAGACCTACAATAACAAACCCAAAACAATTAAGAAAATGTTAATAGGAACATACATATCAATAATTACCTTAAATGTAAATGGATTAAATGCTCCAACCAAAAGATGTAGACTGGCTGAATGGATACAAAAACAAGACACAAATATATGCTGTCTACAAGAGACCCACTTCAGACCTAGGGGCACATACAGACTGGAAGTGAGGGGATGAAAAAAGATATCCCATGCAAATGGAAATAAAAAGAAAGCTGGAGTAGCAATTCTCATATCAGACAAAATAGTCTTTAAAACAAAGACTATTACAAGAGACAAAGAAGACCACTACATAATGATCAAGGGATCAATCCAAGAAGAAGATATAACAATTGTAAATATTTATGCGCCCAACATAGGAGCACCTCAATACGTAAGGCAAATGCTAACAGCCATAAAAGGGGAAATCAATAGTAACATATTCATAGTAGGGGACTTTAACACCCCACTTTCACCAATGGACAGATCATCCAAAATGAAAATAAATAAGGAAAAACAAGCTTTAAATGATACATTAAACAAGATAGACTTAATTGATATTTATACGGCATTCCATGCAAAAACAACAGAATACACTTTCTTCTCAAGTGTTCATGGAACATTCTCCAGGATAGATCATATCTTGGGTCACAAATCAAGCCTTGGTAAATTTAAGAAAATTGAAATCTTATCAAGTATCTATTCTAACCACAACACTATGAGACTAGATATCAATTACAGGAAAAAATCTGTAAAAAATACAAACACATGGAGGCTAAACAATATAATACTTAATAATCAAGAGATCACTGAAGAAATCAAAAAGGAAATCAAAAAATACCTAGAAACAAATGACAATGAAAACACGGTGACCCAAAATCTATGGGATGCAGCAAAAGCAGTTCTAAGGGGGAAGTTTATAGCAATACAATCCTACCTTAAGAAACAGGAAATATCTCAAATAAACAACCTAAACTTACACCTAAAGCAATTAGAGAAAAAAGAACAAAAAACCCCCAAAGTTAGCAGAAGGAAAGAAATCATAAAGATCAGATCAGAAATTAATGAAAAGAAATGAAGGAAATGATAGCAAAGAGCAATAAAACTAAAAGCTGGTTCTTTGAGAAGATAAACAAAATGGATAAAACTTCAGCCAGAATCATCTAGTAAAAAAGGGAGAAGACTCAAATCAATAGAGTTAGAAATAAAAAAGGAGAAGTAAGAACTGATGCTGCAGAAATACAAAGGATCATGAGAGATTACTACAAGCAAATATATGCCAATAAAATGGACAACCTGGAAGAAATGGACACATTCTTAGAAACGCACAACCTTCTGAGACTGAACCATGAAGAAATAGAAAATATAAACGACCAAACACAAGCACTGAAATTGAAACTGTGATTAAAACTCTTCCAACAGACAAAAGCCCAGGACCAGATGGCTTCACAAGTGAATTCTAACAAACGTTTAGAGAAGAGCTAACACCTATCCTTCTCAAACTCTTCCAAAATATAAAAGAGGAAGGAACACTCCCAAACTTATTCTAAGAGGCCACCATCACCCCTATATCAAAGCCAGACAAAGATGTCACAAAGAAAGAAAACTACAGACCAACATCACTGATGAACATAGATGCAAAATTCCTGAACAAAATACTAGCAAACAGAATCCAACAGCACATTAAAAGGATCATACACCATGATCAAGTGGGGTTTATCCCAGTCATGCAAGGATTCTTCAATATATGCAAATCAATCAATGTGATACACCATATTAACAAATTGAAGGGGGAAAACCATATGATCATCTCAGTAGATGCAGAGAAGGCTTTTGAAAAAATTCAACACCCATTTATGATAAAACCCCTCCAGAAAGTAGGCATAGAGGGAACTTACCTCAACAAAATAAAGACCATATATAAAAAACCCACAGCCAACATTGTCCTCAATGGTGAAAAACTGAAACCATTTCCACTAAGATCAGGAACAAGACAAGGTTGCCCACTCTCACCACTCTTATTCAACATAGTTTTGGAAGTTTTAGCCACTGTTACCACTATTGTTCAACATAGTTTTGGAAGTTTTAGCCACAGCAATCAGAGAAGAAAAATAAATAAATGAACCCAAATCAGAAAAGAAGAAGTAAAGCTGTCACTGTTTGCAGATGACATGATACTCTACATAGAGAATCCTTAAGATGCTACAAGAAAACTACTAGAGCTAATCAATGAATCTGGTAAAGTAGCAGGATACAAAATTAATGCACAGAAATCTCTGGCATACTTATACACTAATGATGAAAAATCTGAAAGTGAAATCAAGAAAACACTCCCATTTACCATTACAACAAAAAGAATACAATACCTAGGAATAAACCTACCTAAGGAGACAAAAGACCTGTATGCAGAAAATTATAAGACACTGATGAAAGAAATTAAAGATGATACAAATAGATGGAGAGATATACCATGTTCTCGGATTGGAAGAATCAATATTGTGAAAATGACTATACTACCCAAAGCAATCTACAGATTCAATGCAATCCCTATAGAACTACCACTGGCATATTTCACAGAACGAGAACAAAAAATTTCACAATTTCTATGGAAACACATAAGACCCCGAATAGCCAAAGCAATCTTGATAAAGAAAAATGGAGCTGGATGAATCAGGCTCCCTGGCTTCAGACTATACTACAAAGCTACAGTAATGAAGGCAGTATGGTACTGGCACAAAAACATAAATGTAGAGCAATGGAACAGGATAGAAAGCCCAGAGAGGAACCCGCGCACATACAGTCACCTTATCTTTGATAAAGGAGGAAAGAACATACAATGGAGAAAATACAGCCTCTTCAATAAGTGGTGCTGGGAAAACTGGACAGCTACATGTAAAAGAATGAAATTAGAAAACTCCCTAACACCATACACAAATATAAACTTAAAATGGATTAAAGACCTAAATGTAAGGCCAGACACTATCAAACTCTTAGAGGAAAACAGGCAGAACACTCTATGACATAAATCACAGCAAGATCCTTTTTGACCCACCTCCTAGAGAAATGGAAATAAAAACAAAAATAGACAAATGGGACCTAATGAAACTTCAAAGCTTTTGCACAGCAAGGGAAACCATAAACCAGACTAAAAGACAACCCTCAGTATGGGAGAAAATATTTGCATACGAAGCAACTGACAAAGGATTAATCTCCAAAATTTACAAGCAGCTCATGCAGCTCAATATCAAAATAACAAACAACCCAATCCAAAAATGGGCAGAAAACCTAAACAGACATTTCTCCAAAGAAGATATACAGATTGCCAACAAACACATGAAAGAATGCTCAACATCATTAATCATTAGAGAAATGCAAATCAAAACTACAATGTGATATCATCTCACACCAGTCAGAATGGCCATCATTAAAAAATCTACAAACAATAAATGCTGGAGAGGGTGTGGAGAAAAGGGAACCATCTTGCACAGCTGGTGTGAATGTAAATTCATACAGTCACTGTGGAGAACAGTATGGAGGTTCCTTAAAAAACTAAATATAGAACTACCATACGATCCAGCAATCCCACTACTGAGTGTATACCCTTAGAAAACAATAATTCAAAAAGAATCATGTACCACAATGTTCATTGCAGCTCTATTTACAATAGCCAGGACATGGAAGCAACCTAAGTGTCCACTGACAGATGAATGGATAAAGAAGATGTGGCACATATATACAATGGAATATTACTCAGCCATTAAAAGAAATGAAATTGAGTTATTTGTGGTGAGGTGGATGGACCTAGAGTCTGTCATACAGAGTGAAGTGAGTCAGAAAGAGAAAAACAAATACCGTATGCTAACATATATATATGGAATCTAAAAAACAAACAAAAAAATGGTCATGAAGAACATAGGGGCAAGACGGGAATAAAGGCACAGACCTACTAGAGAATGGACTTGAGGACACGGGTAGGGGGAAGGGTAAGCTGGGACGAAGTGAGAGGGTGGCGTGAATATATATACACTGCCAAATGTAAAATAGATAGCTAGTGGGAAGCAGCCACATAGCACAGGGAGATCAGCTCCGTGCCATTTGACCACCTAGAAGGGTGGGATATGGAGGTTGGGAGGGAGGGAGATGCAAGAGGGAAGAGATATGAGGATATGTGTATATGTATAACTCATTCACTTTGTTATAAAGCAGAAACTAACACACCATTGTAAAGCAATTATACTCCAATAAATATGTAAAAAAAAAAAAAAAGAAACAATTATTTCCAAAATTTACCAAGCTCTTTTAGCGAGTAGAAAAATAGGTATCACCTCCCTAATTTAGTTTTAAAGTCATTGTAACCTTGAAGTTTTGTTAGGAAAAGGGCAACTGAAGGGTGACAATGAAGGAATTATAGATTATTCTCACAAGAAAAATGCACTAACCTTAAACAAAATAATTAATCAAATTTTTGATGTATAATCTAACATATACCATGACCGCACTTCATTTATTCTACAATGCAAGGATGGTTCAACATTTGGGAAGTATCCTAATATAGGCCTTTTCATTAAGAGAATAAAAGAAAAATCAGAGGAAGAAGAAGATTTCTGGGAATAATTGAGAATGATAATCAAACAAAAAGAAAAGAATTTCATCAAGTTTAAAGATTATGAAGGAAGGAAAGCAATGAGCTCTTGAGTCAGGGGTGGGGAGTTCAGAGCATTATGAGAATGAGATTTTGAGAGAGTGTGGTTGTCTCAGTTATTTTTTCATTTTAGAGAATCACCAGAAAATGACGCATGAAGTATGTAATTATCCTCAAGTTTCCCAAGAGAGCTCAGGCTGAGGGTTCATCTCATTACTGTCAGTGTTGGAGGACTGTTGACATCAGCAACTGGTGACCCACCTGGTCTGTAGGCCCTGAGGAAACTGCCGATGGGAAAAAAAAAATTTCCTTGAAATCACCTTTTACCCTAAGGTTTCTATTTAAGATTATTTATATCAGTTGTTCCCAAAGCTCTATTTTTTTTTCTCTTTTGAGATTATACACTTCCAGTTTTTTAGGTTTTGTAATAAGCTTTATATTATGAAATGGTGATGATAGTAAGTGGTGGTTTTTAATGTAAGGACTTTCTTAACAAAGTAAATAAAAGTTACTTTGAATTATATTGTATTTTTAATTTTATCGGTTCTTGAAACTGAAAAATCTGGGAACCAAAAGTCTATACTTTTAATCATAACAATTATTACAATCCTATCAATTTAAATGTTTGTCTCACCCACGAGTTATGCAAATTGTGACCCATTCATGCAAGATCTGAGTGGACACTTGCACACTGGGAATGCAAAATAAGGTGCTTTCCAAAGGGATGAATCCCCACTTTTTCTTTTTTTGGCTCATCAGGAAATTTTGATCCATCTAATGAAGAACACTGAGTAGTTAGGAAAAGGGTATATTATAAATAATTGTGGTAAACAGCTCTCCATTGGCTTCGATAGTCGAAACAATGATGAGTGGCTGGCACTATACTTAAGACTCCACAGCAGAATCAAGCTTAAGCCAAAGAGTGAAGTATATTTGTCCCATCTTGTTTGAGAGCCTGTCACCCAAAACTGTCCAGAGCATACCTCCTGGGACACCACTGCTGCTTCTCCAGGTCATCCTTACAGCTTTCTCCCAGGAAAGCAGCTGGGATTGCATGAACTAATTACACCATAGAAGTACTGAGCTGATGTCTCTTGGAGTTTGTGCTCCTGTCTATAAAAAAAAAAAATGATGACCTTCCTCCTAGTGAATTCCTGGTGCTGCTGGTAGTCTTTACAGGCAAAATTTTTGGAGATAGAGATGAAACATCCTCTGGACATCATTTCTTGTAGGCAGTGGGCAGCCACCTACTCCTTCAGCCATCTATCCATACCCTTTCTCTAAATCTTACTATAGATACCCTATTTGTCTAAATCCATAATTGGATGCCGTGAGGAACATTACCTTGTAAAGTGACATTGGTGTTCCATTCTCTGTGGTGAAAACACCTCGAATCCACTGGGGTCAATAAGAAACAAATATTTACCATGAAGAACTATGAAAATACATCTGCTTTGCTTATGTATATTTCACAGACTGTATGAAGTGAGATATTCCCTCTATGAGCTTCTGTCTCCTCTCTGAGCAAAGAAAAATAGGTTCCCTATAATGACATCAGCTCTGGTACATTTTCCTGACAGGGCTCCTAGATGGCCTCATCCAGTCCTCTGCTGCTGGTGGGCTGGTGAGGTCCCCAAGCCAGACAGGTCTACAGCATGTCTGGAAGTCATTCTTCTTACCTTCTGTCGTGATGGGTATAGCATTCCATCATTTTCCTAGTTCTTAATTTTTTTTCTGAATAAGTAATTCCATTCACATTGTTAGTATATCAAAGGTATATAAAGGTACATAATGCGGTTTCCTTTCTGCCTCATCTCCTATTTGCTAATTTCCCAAAATCCTTCCATGGGTAACCATGGTTACTAGTTTTTTTCAAGGCATGTAACAAGAAATACAAATAGACATTCCTCCTTCTCTTTAGACACCTAGTGACACAAATACTGCGCACCTTGCTTTTTTCAAATAAGGGTGTGTAAATGAGATAGTGGCAGAGAAATCTAGGAGTCCAGAAAGTACATTCTTCCCTTTCAGAATAAGCATTTCAGAATATAGCTCAAAGCAGCTGCTCAGGCAGGAACAGGCATTTTACAGCCTTTGTTTGATTGAGCTACAGCTGCGGGACCAGTTCTTTCAGATAAAATGTGTGGAGAAGTCACACTCACTTTCAGATCAAGAGTTAAGAAGCAGGGATGTGTCCACCATTCCATCAGCTGGATGCAGACAATGATGAGGCTTTAGAGGGTAGAGGGACCAGCCGAGGAAAGGAAAAATGTGATGGTCTTCATGTGATCTCAGTTAAAGGAAATAAAAATGATCCTTTGGAATCAAGGCCCCAGAATCACCTCATGGTGGAGAACTGCTTGCCAACAAGGAGAGTGAGAAGTCAACTCCAATCATACTGATGAACTGTGGGTTTATTTTTTACAGGTCTAGCCTACATTTTACAGCATAGAAGTCATGCAATATTGGTACATAAAGACCTTTCTTTGTTTTTGTTTCTACCGTTGTTCACTATTCCATCCCTTTAGACTGTCCCCTAGTTTGGATATTTTAGTTGTTTCTAGCCTCTTGCCATTACAAACTATGCTGCTGTGGATAGAGATGCACATAGATCATCTCACATGTGAAATACCTTTTAGAGAAACATTTCATTTTGAAATCAAAAATCCCATTTTGGTATTTATTTTCTCTATATATATCAGATAAGACCTATGTCCTACTAAAATTAATACAAAATATGTATATATCATTCAGTCCCCTTTTGGAAGGGATTATTCCAACAACCAAAAATCTGAGAGGCAATCTTACCCAGCACCATCTTACTTGTTTGAAGGTCACTTAACCAGCAGCCTCAACTATTTGGATTAAAAATGAATTAAATGATGATTTTGAAAGTCACATGTTTTATTATAAATTAGTTCATCCGTGCTCACTCAGGATCCTAAGTCACTCTTACTTTACAAACGTTCTGAAAATAATTGGTCATGTGGCACACTTACAGATTGAAAGTGGGAGAAGAGTGGAAGCAAGGGGGGAGTAGGAGGGAATTGTGGTGAACCAAAAGAGAGGTGTGAGAGAGAACCCAGAACACTGTGAGAGTCAGACACAAGGTTTCACAGGCATAGAATAAGGCCACTTCAAATCAGGACCCACATGGCACCATTGTATGAGAGCACAGCAAAGTAACTGATACTCAAAGTTAGGATCCTGAGACATGAAGCAATCATTGAACCATATCTTGTAGGCTATTTGAAAGCAAAAAAAAAAAAAAAAGTAAAAGGGTGATATTTTAATTAATGTTACCAATCTAAGTAGTGAGTTTTGATGGCGATTCAGAAAGTATGCATGTATAAAACTGTTCATGTCCTACCAGAAGATTTCAGGTCCTAGTAATTCAGAACTCTAACATGTATGGCAAGAGGTGAGTTACTAAACCTATCAGGAAAAGAGGATTGAGAAAGATCACTTTTAATGGAAAAAGAGTATGAAATTTCTAGTAAAAAGCAAATGGCTTTCTGACATTTGTATTCTTCCACGTGCCTTGTTGTTGTGTGACCTGTGTAATATCCTTAAACATGCCCTTCTGACTCCCATCTGAAATAAACGATGTCCTCTGTGCAAACCTGTCCTGGCTCATTCATCAAGCATAGTATTTAGTCAGAATGCTAAGTCTAGCAGAGAGGGCTCATTAAAGCAACGGCAGGTTAGAAATTCAGGCTCAGAGCTGTGGCCTTACCCATAGGCTGCTGTGGTCTTTGACTTGCCAATTATTTTCCTAAACCTCTGACCTCCTGGCTCCTGCACTAAGCACAGATTAAGCTCCTTCACTTCTGGGAGGGGAGACCTTGAAGGAAGGTCCATCAGCACTGCTGAGTGTCAGCAGTGGGTGCTCATTCTTCAGGGTCACTGCCAAATGGACATCCAGCTTAGCAGTCCGCAGGGGCTGCTGGAGAAAAGCTGTCTGGATGTAAGATGCAATAAAGGTCTCCAGCTACTCTTTACACAAGTTAGACATTAGTTTTAGTTCTGTTTCATTTGCGGCAGCTGTGTTCTTCATTTCCTCTGCACTGCTATGTGAATGCAATATCCTCCGTTTTGGATCCCGAATTGCGGTTTGATATTGCCTGGGAGACACAGCTGCCACATCGCTCTCTTTCCCCACCAAGTGGGTTACAGAGACCCTTAATATCTGCGGTGAAGTGAAGAGACTTTGGGGTGAGTGATGCTCCATAAAGGACAAAATTATTACAATGGCAATAAACACTGAGTTCTGTTCTCACTGAGACTGTAATTGGTCCTCAAATTTTGCAAAGAAACAGATGGGCTAGAACTCTTTCCTTGATCTGGAATTAACAAATTCAACTTTCTGATTATGCTAATCTGAGGAGAGTTTAGCACGGAGCATATGTGTTTGGATTCAGGATATTTCTTATTTACAAGCAAAACTAAATTTAATTTCTCCTTCCCACTTCCCAAGGCCATTTTTGCAGGTTTTAAAAACTTGTTTGGGGACGTTGAGAAAGCATCCACCTCTGTCTCAAATACCAAGATTAGGCCCACGTTTGTTTCACACCATTATCAAGTTTGTATAAATACATTTACTGAAATCATTCCTTTAAAAATCACACTAGAGGGCTTCCCTGGTGGCACAGTGGTTGAGAATCTGCCTGCTAATGCAGGGGACACGAATTCGGGCCCTGGTCTGGGAGGATCCCACATGCCGCCGAGCAACTAGGCCCGTGAGCCACAACTACTGAGCCTGCGCGTCTGGAGGCTGTGCTCCGCAACAAGAGAGGCCGCGATAGTGAGAGGCCCGCGCACCGCGATGAAGAGTGGTTCCCGCTTGCCACAACTAGAGAAAGCCCTTGCACAGAAACGAAGACCCAACACAGCAAAAATAAATAAATAAACTAATAAAATCCTACCCCCATCTTCTTTAAAAAAAAAAAAATCACACCCTTTTTCTTCAATCCAAAACCTACAAAGTAATATTTTGTCTAGCACCACCCTCAACGTGAAAATAGTAGTCTTATGTTTGCATGATGCTCAATGGTTTATGAAGCATTTTCTTTTCTTTTTCCTTTTTTTTTTCAAGTCTTTATTATTTTTAGAGCACTTTAAGGTTTACAACAAGATTAAGAGGAAGGTGCAGAGATTATTTCTGTCCCCCCAACTTTATGCATAGCCTCCCTAATTATCAACATCACTCACCTGGAAGTTACATTTTTTTAAATCGGGAATGAACATGCATTAACGCATCTTAATCACCCAACATCCATAGCTTATCTCAGAAGTCACTTTGGTGTTATACATTCTATGGGTTTGTACAAAAGTATAATGAGGTACAGTATAGCCAGCACTATAATATCACAGAATATTTTCATTACCCTAAAATCCTCTGTGCTTTGTCTAATCATCCATCTCTCCCCACAACCCCTGGCAAACATGGATCATTTTACTGTCTCCATAGTTCTGCCTTTTCCAAAATGTCATATATTTGGAATCATACAATATATAGACTTGTCAGATCACATTCTTTCACTTAATAATATGTAGTTAACTTTCCTCCATGTCTTTTCATGCCTTGGTAGTTCATTTCTTTTTAGTACCAAATAATATTCTATTGTCTGATGTACCACAGTTTATCCATTCACATACTGAAGGACACTTTGGTTGCTTCCAAGGTTTGGAAATTAATTGAAAAAGCTGCTATAAACACCCATGTGCAGGTTTTTGTATGGACATAAGTTTTTAACTCTTTTGGGTAAGTACCAAGTAGAATGATTGCTGGATTGTATGGTAAGAGTGTGTTTAGTTTTGAAAGAAACCATCAAACTGTCTTCCAAAGTGGCTATGCCTTTGTGCATTCCCACCAGCAGTGGGAATTTCAGCTTGTGTTGCTTCATATCCTTGCCAGCATTTTCTGTTGTTAGTGTTCTGGATTTTGGCCATTCTAACAAGTGTATATATTAACCTGCAATCCCACTATAATCTCTTATTAGTTCCAGGAATTTTGGGTTGATTTCTTTAAAGATTTTCTACATAGATGATCATGTGCTCTGCAAACAAAGACAGTTTTATGTCTTCCTTCCCAATCTATATAGATTTTCTTTTCTTTTCTTACCTTATTGCATCAGCAAGGACTTCCAGTATTATGTTGAAAAGGAGTGATTACAAGGGACATCGCTGATTTGTACCTGATCTTAGTGGGAAAGTTTCAGGTTTCTCACCACTAAGTGTGATGTTAGCTGTAGGTTTTTTTGTAGGTAGTCTTTATCAAGTCAAAAAAGTTCCCCTCTATTCCTAGTACTGTTTTTACCATAAATGGGTGTTGGATTTTGTCAAATGCTTTTTTGCAATGTATTAATATGATCATGTGATTTTTATTTTTTAGTCTATTGATGTGATGGATTGCAATAATTGAATTTCAGTTGTTGAACCAGCTTTGCATAATTGGGGTAAATCCCCCTTGGTTGTGGTGTATAATTCATTTTACGCTTTTTTGGATTTAGTTTGCTAATATTTTGTTGAGGATGTGTGTCTATGTTTGTGAGAGATACTGATCTGTAATTTATTTTTCTTGTAATGTTATTGCCTGGTTTTGGTATTCGGATAGTGCTGGCCTCATAGAATGAGTTTGGAAATGTTCCCTTTGCTTCTATCCTCTGAAAGAGATTACAGAGAATTGGTATAATTTCTTTCTTACACCTTTGTATAATTCACCAGTGAACTCATATGGGCCTGTTGCTTTCTATCTTGTAAGGTTCTTAACCATTTATTTAATTCCTTTAATAGATACGGGACTATTCAGATCACCTATTTTTCCTTGTGTGAGTTTTGTCAGATTATATCTTTCAAGGAATTGTTCCGTTCCATCTAGTTATCATATTTCTTGGCATAGAGTCGTTCATAGAATCTCTTGATTATCTTTGTAATGTCTGTAGGATCTGTAGTAATGTCCCCTCTTTCATTTCTGATAACAGTAATAAGTGTCCTCTTTCTTTTTTTCTTAGTTAGCCTGGCTAGAGACTTAACGAATTTTATTGGATAAAGAAGTTTCTCATGCATCACTTAATTCTAATATTTATTTACTAACATAAAGAGGCTTGAACCATGTCTTTGCCTCATAAATCCAGACTCTGTTTGTTCCAGTAAGGTATATCCTAAAGTCCTTAGGCTTTTATGTTCAATGCAAAATAACAATTCCCCTGAGAATGTAGTTTTCAAGTTTAGGTCTAAGAATGACCTGAATCAATACCACCCGATGAGCTGATGGTGAGATGGTTGGTTAAAGTGTTTGACTCTTGCTGCAGCCAGATATCAAGCATCAGGTTCTCTTCAGGTAGGGAAGGTACTCTGCATTCTAGGTCTTTTCCAGAGTGACATTTGGCACACTAAAATTTACCTTATTCTTCACAAATATAATGGCTACATAAATTAAGTTTTTTCTTTCCTCACTCCTGTCTTTTAATGACTCAGTTGGGATATCAAAATTCATGTGGGAAATATAGTGATAGTACTTACAACTTTCCAATATGATTACTTAAGATGAAAAGTTTATTAAAAAATTGAAGATAATTTTAGTAAGCCATAAAGTATACAGTGTAGTATACAGAGGAAATATTTTAGGTGGTCCAGAGTGGGAAAACCTGCTCCCGTTTTTGTGTTCAGAAAGTTTTTAGCAGAGAAAAGGGATTAAAAGTAGACTTTGAGAGAATGGGATTGGCTTGAAATCAAGATTAGGAAAAAGAAGGATTTAAGCAACAATGAAAAATAACAAGGCAAGTTCACAGATCAATCAATGCTGTGCTAAGAACGAGGTCTTCCTCAAGTTTAGGTAGTAAATGGGGACAGTCTCTGTGTCAAATTTTCAAATAATAGCAACCCCCCAAAAGTCAATCTGCTTTTTTATTTTTCCTGCTTTAGTTAGATATAACTGGCATACAGGATTGTGCATACTTAAGTTGTATAACGTAATGAATGATATATCTCCATATTGTGAAATTATAACCACAATGAGGTTAGTTAACACCTCCATCAATCACCTCACATAGTTACCTGTGTGTGTGTGTGTGTGTGTGTGTGTGTGTGTGTGTGTGTTAAGAACACTTAAGATCTACTCTCTTGGCAACTTTCAAGTATAAAATACAACAGTGTTAATTATAGTTACCATGTTGTACATTGGATCCTCAGGACTTATTTATTTTATAACTGGAAGTTTACACCCTTTGACCACTTTCACCCATCATACCCCCACCCCCAGTTTACTTTGTATAACAAAAAGCCTACAATTCTAAACCATTTCAGTGGTAAAATAGTTAATCCTTTAAAAAAATTGTTGGTCTAAATTCTATTACTGTTAAGATTTAATAACCTATATGTAAGCTTCAAAGGAGCATTTTTAAATTACTTATCCTTAATGTAAGTTGTATTCCACATGATAGTTATTTCAGAGAACTAAGCTACATGTGTCTGTTTGGAGAGTGAGATTGCAAAGTTTGGGGATCATATAAGCTTGCTTTGGGCACATTTCATGTCTCCAAATCCTGTGGTAATACATATACTTGTGTTTAAACAGTAGATCTGAAGTAGAAATGATAACACTGTGCTTGTGAAAAAAATGAAGTGATAGAACTTGAGTTACTCCAATTTTTTAATTCTGTCACCACTTTTAGTTTTCACTGCATTTAAAATGTATAACAGTGAAACAATACAAAGTGTGAGCAGTAATATTTTTGTTTGGCGAGTACAAACTTTAGTTAATGCATGAAATACTTTTATAATTTTGAGTAGTATCAGTCTGGAACAAAGTACAGTGACACACGTGTTTTAAATGTTTCTTAATAATCAGTACACTAAAATTACAGAAGAAGCAATTAATTGTGACCATAATAAAATACAATAAAATGGACATTACATAACAAAGAAATCAAATTTTGAAGAAGAATGTCAGAAGGGATGACCAAAAATACTGGTCATACATGGCCATAAAAATTTTTAAAGGTAGTACTCGAATACCCTTATGCTTTCCACAAAGAAATAGACACTCATAAAAAGAAGTAGATAAAATAATGTCAATGTTTGCTTTCTTTTTTTTTTTTTTTTTGAAATACCCTATTTATTATGTGGTAATGTGTTTTGGTGTCTATTTCTGGATTATCTGTGCTCTTACACTGATTTTTGTATCTATTCACGTGCTAGTATCTTACAGTTTTAATTACTCAAGCTTTTATTATAGATTCTAATAACTGATAAAACCAGCTCTCTACTTTTTTTTTTTTCAGGTTTTTCCATGCCATTCTTGCATATTTATTTTTGTAAATAAATGTCAGGTTCCTACAGGTATCTTTATTTAGATCATATTAAAGTTATCAAATCCACATCTTTAGGATGATGAGTTGTGTGTTCCAACCCAAGAAAATGGTATGGGTTTTCCATCTGTTCAAGTCTCCAATTAGATCATTCCTCTTAGTGTTTTAAGTTTTCTTCAAAAATATCTTGCATGTTCCTGATAAATTTATCCCTAAGTCTATTATCAGTTTTGTTATAGTTAAAATGGGATTCTTCCATTATATATCATAATTGTCTATTTGTACATAAAGGAAGTTAGTCAGTTTTGTATAGTAATGTTGTTTTGAGAAGTCTTTCTGAATTATGTTTATCATATTTAAGTTGATTCCCTCGTGTTTTCTATGTATTCAATTACATCATAGAAAAAGATCAATAATTCAATATTTGCTTTCATTCTGTCATTTTCTCTGATTTTTGGAGAAAAAAGTTTGAAATTTTAACAAAAAATAGTAATTTATAATAAATTTTCGTTTTTTATAGAGATATTATTGACATTAACATTATAATAATTTCAAATATACAACATAATGAATCGATATTTGTATAGATTATGAAATGATCCCCACAATAAGTCTAGTTAACATTCATCACCATACACAGTTACACATTCTTTTCTTCTTGTGATGAGGACTTTATGATTCTCTCTTAGCTCCTTTCAAATATGGAATACAGTGTTATTAACTATAGTCACAATGCTGCACACTACACCCCATGACTTGTTTGTCTTATAATTGGAAATTTATACCTTTTGACCCTCTTTACCCATTCCACCCACCCCCCAAACCCTAACCTCTGAAACCACCAATCCATTCCGTATCTATAAGCTTTGTCACTTTTTTTTGTTTTTATGTTTTTGTTTTCTTTTGTTTTAAAATTCTACATATAAGTGAGACCATATGACTTTTGTCTTTCTTCTGATTTATTTCAGTTAGCAAAATGCCCTGAGGGACTTCCCTGGTGGCGCAGTGGCTGAGAGTCCACCTGCCGATGCAGGGGATACGGGTTCGTGCCCCGGTATGGGAAGATCCCACATGCCATGGAGCGGCTGGGCCCATGAGCCGTGGCCACCGGGCCTGCACGTCCAGAGCCTGTGCTCCGCAACGAGAGAGGCCACAGGAGTGAGAGGCCCGCGTACCGCAAAAAAAAAAGTGTCCTGAGGCTACATCTATATTGTCTCAAAGATACAATCTTTATTATGGCTAAATAGTATTTCATTATATGTATACATATACATATATCCATACATGTACATATACATATATCAATACATATACATACACATATCTATACATAAATATATATCAATATATATGCATATCTATCAATACATAGACGTATATGTATACCAACACACACATATATCAATACATATATCAATACATATACGTATATCAATGCATATACATATGCATATATCAATACATAGACATAGACATATCTATAATATCTTCTTTGTATATTCATCCATCAGTGGATACTTTGGTTTCCATATCTTGGCTACTGTAAACAATGCTGTAATGAACATGGGGTGCATATATCTTTTGAATTACTGTTTTTGTTTTCTTGGGATAACTACACACAAGTGGAATTGTGGGATCATCTGGTAGTTCTATTTTTGATTTTTTAAGGAATCTCCATAATGTTTTCTATAGTGTGGTAAAGTTCTTTAGTGTGATTTTTTTTTTTTTTACAGAAACATTTGAAGAAATAAAGTATTGGACAATATTTTAATTCCTGGAATTTATTGTATAATGGAGGTTTTATGAATCTCTATCAAACTTATCATTACGCAAAAGAACTTTTGCTTTGTCTCTTACTTCACGTGAAAGAAACTTTTTGAAATTAAAGTTTAGAAGTATTCTTTGATCAGCTATTAATGAAGATAAATGAACAAGTCTCAAGTAACAGAGAGTCATGTTAGTCTCTGTTGAACATGAACATACAAAGAAGATCAATTTGATAGTCACTGACAAATTGACAGAAGTTAATGTTCAAAACCAGGAATTGTAATTTTGTAATTTTTTTCTGTGACAAATATGGTTACAATTTCTTTGTATTATGTCACTTGTGTATATCCCTGAGCAATGTACATTATTATTTTGTATATTTTAAAGCTTTCTATAACTTGTATCACACCATATGTATTCTTCTGAAACTATGTTTATCCCTTTAATGTTTGTTTGTGAGTCATCTCTGTTGATATATGTAGTGTTAGATCATTTATTTTCACTGCTCTATCGTGTTCCATGGCATGAATATATCTTTTTTTATGCATCTTCCGGTCGGTGAATATTTATGTTGTTTCCAACTTGCTGCCACTGTCTCTCTAGGTCCAACCCATATAGCTATGAGTAGAGCAACTCAGTTAGAGGGTGTACATTTCTTAAACTTTACTAGATATGCCATATTGTTCTTCAACATACTTATACAAATATATATTCTCATGAACAATGAGTCAAAGTTCCCACTGCAAGTAGTTTTTAACTTTTTCAAATGTGCTTGCAAAATGTTTTATCACTGTGGTTTGATTTTATTTCTCTAATTACCAGTGAGGTTGAACATCTTTTCATATGCTTTTTGAATTCAGGTTTTAAGCCCTTGTTCTATAAATCTCACTGCTGCTTCTCCACATCCCCTAACAACCATTATATTCTTGATATTGTAATTGTAGAAATTGATATTTATTTATTTAATGACTGTTCTTCTTATCAATGGCCAACAGTACTTAAAAATAATTTATTGAAATCAATTATATGTTAACTAACCAGGAAGTCATTAATTTTGTAATTATTCATACAGATATTTACTATTAGATATCATATGTATCTGTATTTTTTCTCTAATTAGAATGATTTAGTATGTTATAATTTTTTGTTAAAGCGAAAATATTGAGAAATACTTATTTTTTGTCATATTCTTCAGCAATACAGAGAGAATTATCATCTTGGGACATAAAAATAATTCCACAAAAAAATCTAAACAATTTAAACACACATGAGAACTTGTGGAAAATACAAGTCAACGTACAGACCTGTGTTCAGTGTTTTGTGAAATCCAAACTTCTGATCCTAGCCTACAAATCTCACTTTCCTGATCTCATGTCCTTCCAAGCTCCCCTTCCTCATTTGGAGGAAGCAGCCACTCTGAGTGGTCCCTCTTCTTAGAAATACCCAGTTCGTGTCTGCCCCCAGGCTACAAAACTGGGGTTCCCCTCTTCCTGAAATCCCCTCGAGATCTTCTCAGGGCCTGACTTCTAAACCAAATTAACCCCAAACTCTCTAATCTCTCTCTATCACATTCTTTTTATTTTCTTCATATTACTTTTTTTCACCTTCTGATATGGTCCCTTTTTACTTTTTATTATCTGTTTCACAGATAATAAAGATAATAAAGATCAACACTGTTCCAAGGGACCAGGGCTCCCTGTATCCCCGGTGCCTGGAACTGTGCCTGGCATGCCAGCAGGCAGTAAAAGTACTTTGAAGGTTTACTCATTCAAGGTCGTATTAGAAGTCACACACTTCTCACATTAATATATTAAAACTCATCCAAACCTAGGAAACTGTACTAGTGACAATCACAGTATTGTCATGGTGGCTTTTATGACTAATGCAATGCAATTCAATTTACTTCTTGCATTTGGAATGCCAGACCTTGGCTTTCATGTTGAAGAATGATTCTCCGGGACTAGACTAATTGAAGGGCATTTGAATTACAAACACTTGACTATGTTTTTTTGTATATGGAGAAGAAACATGTGTGAAAATAAAGCCAACTTAACCATTTCATTGGTCTCCTTATCTGATAATGATGCTTCAGTAATAGCTGCTCGGATGCTGCCTGCAGGAAAGAGCCCAAAGTCATAATTATTCAACAAATAATAGTCGATTCATTATTCTAGCTCAGTCTAAAAGGCAGATGACACGGAAATTTCAGGTATGTCTTTAAAGCTGCTTTCTATTCACATTGCTGAAGAAACCTTTTAACACAGAGACCTGAAAGGTTAGTGGATTGGGTCTTTGCAGATGTTTTTGAGTGCTAAAAATAAACAAAACAAAAAGTATCATTAGATGTTGAATCTTTATTTGGATTCTTTTTAGAATATGAAAAAAGTGGCCTCTTGTTTTAAATTGTACACATTAATGCACTAATAACATGAATGTAATAGGCTATAGAAGCAAACCACATTTTTTAGATCTACTAATTGCAAAAAGAAAAAAAAACCATACTCATAATTCAGAGAGTTGTGTGTTGATTCTTATCTTTGCAAACATTTTATTCCAGATGTGACTAATTAGTAGTATAAACAAGTTTGCTCACGGAATGTTTATATTACTTAGTAAAAAGCATAATTAGGGAAGAAGCTACAAAGAACTTACCTCTGGGAAAAGCTGCAGGTTTGGGTGATTAGCATCTTACTCTGAACATCCCCTAAAGACCCTTTGTGGGGATCATCTATTATGACTATTTGGCTATTTTTTTTTGCATTCTTAGTGTTAATATATAAGCATGTCCATGGTGCTTATTCTTATATATAAATAGTAATATATAATACTTGTTTAATATCACCAATAACACCACACAATTATCAACAAGGAACTGAATTTTTGAGAAGTAACTCAGAAAGATCATTTTTTCTATCAGACTAACTAGAAGTCATGACTCCTAACTCCAAAACCTGAAGTATTTTTATACAGGTTTCTGAAGGCCCTTGCCTGCATGTATATATCACTGTCCATCTAAACTCATGAGAATTTGGAATCTCTTGATATTTCCTGTATTATTATTTTAAAAGCATAAAAATAATAATTAAATCATGCCAACTTAGCTGATATCATCTGAGTATAGAGACACTTACTTTCCATATCTAATTAAAAAATTATTCAGACCAAATGGATGCTCCCTAGCTGAGAGCATACTGTTTGTATTTCAGGTAGTCAATTTTGTTCTTGTATCATTGGAGATACTAATCCGCTAGAGCAAAGCTCATCTATAGGTGGATTCCAGGTAGATATATCTTCTAAACTGAGTTCTTTAGGGCTTTCCTCTATCCCATGAACCCATCCCAATCCATTGAACTGGATCTGATAGTCATTGAAGGAATGAATGGATGAAATTTTCAATGCACAATTACAAATGGATCTTTCTTCAAAGAAAGTATTGTTGACCAAACCCTAGACAGAGAACAAGCTTAAGTGTATAATTAAGGCAAACTTTGCTTCCAATTGGCAGTTAATGAGTATTTGGGATTATGCACAGAAATGACCAAACAAAACAAAAAATCCCACCATGCCTTACATACGTCTCCCCAAACACAAGTATATTCCACATGTAATCCTTATATCTTTAGCCAAGGCTATAGAGTTTTTGCTTTTCCTTCAAAGTCATTTTCATTTTACATATTAAGACTTTAGTAAAATTCTGAACAAGTTTGCTAGGTTACCTATTTTAAAATTTCAAACTAATAAACTAGAGCGTTTAATATATTGTTTTAGCCGATTGTGTTTTTGAAAAGAAAAAAAATAAAGCCTTCACATGGAGTCAATTACAGTAAAATTAAGGGACACAGATATTATATTATTTAAATGTGCAGTTTAAAGCTACATATTGAAAGTTACGGCCCATTAATGTAAATTATTTTGCAGTAGGAATATCTAATTATCTCTTTCAGATAATAAATGTAAATGTTTCAACCTATTCATAATAACCTGCCGGGAGAGAAGCTGTACAATTAGAAATCCAGTATGTGCCCCAAAGTTGAATTGTCTATGTAATTCACCCTTGGTGTCTCTGCTGTGCCATTTCTGGATGTCTGTTTTATAGATCAAGGGAAGAAAATATATTCGATTTTTTTGTGTGCTGAAATTACATTTTTATAAGCGCAATTATTTGGGGTGATTAATAATGTCAGTGATGTTTTTATACTTGCAACTAACATGGTTCTCCATAAAATGCATCCCCAATAGTGAATTATATAAATTAATTCCAAGGACTTTTTTCACCCACTGATTTCATGTCAGAATTGTTAACTTTTCCATAGTTAAAGGCAAATAAAATATTACAAGCTTCAGATCTGAAATATATACTGAAACAGATCATTTTGTAACACAAATAAGAATTTGGACACCCTTTAGAGGTTGTGACTTGCCCATGTTTCATTTATAGGCATTTTCAGACTAGGTGCTGTATGTATTTCTGTTTGAACATTACAGCAGCAAACCCAAACATCAAGAAGGCTGAAGTCCTAGATATGCAGCCATGATCTCAAAAGCATCATTTCGTTAAGAAAATGTCTTGCTGTTAGCAAGCAAAGAGCCGGAAAATAAGGGCTTCTGTTATAATGAGAGTGGAAGAAAAGCTTGCCATATAAGTGGAAGAAATTAAATATTTGGTTTACCTTCCCTTCCTCCTGCTCTCATTTTTAAGATATACTCTTTTGTTTAATGAATTGAAAAACACAAAGTTAACATGTATTTTCTCAATACTGTGCTTCAGAATTTTTCTTATGTCTTCATGTTAACATGAGCACCGTAGGTTGACATGAGCCAGGTTCTTGAATTATTTGAGTTTCTTTAGGTGGCAAAACACAATGTTCTTCCAGGATGACCACAGGAGTAGGGGTTCACTGTAAAGTTTCACGAGGGAGAACAACAACTTCATCTGCACAGCTAAACCAAACAAGAAGGTCGCATAGTCTCATGAAAACTAAAATATCACTGGGAGAACGGAATGGTAGTTTAAGGCACAGCTTCATGAACTATATTATTGTCACCCTGACTCTAGTTTCTGACATTAAATAATTTAACTACTGTCCCTTTTTTCCTACTACTCCATCTACTGCTTACTGGTTGGTTCTCCCTGCAGAGTACTGATCTGACAGATCTGACAGGTGACTAACCCCTGAGGCAGAGGATTCCTCCCACATTGTCTTTAGGTCAGAAACCCATCTCTTTTCCATTTGACTGCAGCCAGTGTGATCACAACTGGATTCAGAACATGTAGATTCATGGCTCACAATTTTTCAGAACATAGCTGAACAGAATCTTCCCCAAATATTCCTGGGGTTTTAAAGTATTCATATTTCTGGCATGCTTAGTCTTTCCCACAAGATTATTAAACTTTAAAGTACTTTGCAGCTCCTTATGTCTTGAATCAACATCTCTGGTCTTTCAACTTGCCATATACCACACCCATCCTCCCATACTGAAATAATTTTAAAAGGTATCTGAAAGCACCATGTTTTCTGACAGCTCTTTTTTTTACATATCTGTGACCTTTGTCTGGAATGGCTTTCATCAACTCTTCTACTTGGCTAAATGCTACTCATCTTTCAAGATTCGGCTCAAGCACTAAAACAAGTATATCTTGTTTCCTTCCTGTCCAACAGCTCTTCCTCCTTCTTTTGGTAATTTTTTTCTTGGCAAAACACTGTTCTCTTACTTTCAGCCTGTATTGTCTGGATGAAGCTTACCCTGTGCTCGGACATCAAGATTAAGGAGATAATATTGATCAACTAGTACTTTTCATTCTCATAGTCACGTGTTTGGATCAAGAGTGGATGTGTGCCCCAAGAACTTGAAATCATCTGGGGCCATTTTATAGAGTTATTAGGAAAGAAGTTTTGTTTGTTGGCTTGCTTGTCTTTATAAAGTTGATTGGTAAAATTCAAGCTTGGAATTTCTAATGTCAATCTTTGTTACCACGTGGGGATAACCAATGTATGAGAAAGCCAAAACAGACATATCTGGAGGTGAGAGAAGGAAAGAGGAACCTGGCAACATTACCCACTGGAGCACCTGGATCAAACTGCAACTGAATATATGCTGCTCCTGTAATTTTCCCTTATGCATGACAATAAATTTCTCTCTCTTTTTTTCTTTTTTGGCTCAAATGAGATTGGTCTGACTTTTCTACTATCTGCAATATAAAAAGACCTAACTAATCTGAGTTGTTTAAGCCAGGTGCTTTTTTATAGCACTTGCTACGATGTATCACATATTTTTCCTTGTTTTTTTCCTGCTCTAGACTGTGAGCTCATGGGAGGCTGTAGCTGTGTCCCATCTTCATGGACCAATGTCTGATGCATTGTATGTTATATCACTGGCATTTTTACATATTTGCTGAACAAATGAAACAAAGATGGATAAACGTTTTAGCTGTTTGATCAGTAGCGGTAATTTTTAAATTGCTAAATGTGTTTATTTTAGTTCAAAAAACACCAAATGTATATTTTAACTAGTAACATGTGTTTCTTAATCAAATTTAAAATTTTTCTCTCTTCAGTGTTTCCCTACCAAAAAAAATCCAAAAAATTTTGCACTGTGTTTTCTCAGTGGAAGTATCCTTTTTCAAGCTTCAGTCTATAGATTCCATTTCACTGGTTCAACACAGTGAACAATTTAATAGAGAGAGAAATGAGGTTGATGAGGGAATCAAGATCCGGACCATGGAGGGTCTCAATTTCTATGCTAAGCAGTTTGGATTCGGCAATTTGGAGCCATTGAGGAGTAACCATGCAAGATTCACACTTTAGAAAAGATCCTCGCGGCAGGTTCAGGATGTAGGAAAGAGTCAAGGGATTCCCCTGATGTAGAAAAGACCCAGCCTAGCTGAGCATAATTGTCCAAACCACCGAAGAGGCAGTTGAGAGTAAAAAGGGAAGACGTGTAAGGAAGTAGTAGATGCTGAAATTAGGGACTGGATATAAGGGATGGGGAAAGAGATCAAAGATGATCTCAGACTTCTGGCTGGGATGATAGCCATTAATTAACATTAAAAAAGTAAATAGGATAAGTAGATGGAGAAGAGAAACTAACTTGATTTTTGGACAAATCAATTAAAAAAACGGAGAAAGAACTTGCCAAGAATAAACTTGTGGACTTCGTTTATCTTTGCCTTTTTCTGGCAGTAGCTCTTTATCTGGCAGCTAGAGCTGGGCCTCAGGTTCTTCCGCCTTTAGGATGTCCTGTCCATGCGACCCCACCCCGTCCAGGACGTGAAGGCAGAGCTCACCTCTGCTGACCTGGGTTTACAACATCCTCCGAGGAGCATGCTCATGGCAAGATTTCCGCAGATGCTCCCATGTCCCAGCTTTAAGGGAGCTCTTATCTGGCATACACAGATTGCTGAAATTGGGCATGGTAAGCGGCATTCCACTCTAAGGTCTTCTTGTATGGGCTTTAAAAAAAGTTGAAAGAATGTTGAATAGTGTTTTACTTATGAAGTTTCCTTAATTCCCAATGAGTGTCTATCATTGTGACATTCTCCCCCTGCTGCTCAGCACCAGGTGGGAATGCTGCAGACAGACAGGCTGAAGGAAAGCCTTCCTCAAGGTGGGCATTGGGCCGGGTAGAAATCCCAAATTGCATTTGATCACTTGTATCTGATTTCTCCCTCTTTCGCCAATAGATGTCCCTGTAGCAAATGAAAGAATTTTGAAAGGAGTCCAGGGGTGTAATTAAGTGAGACAATACAGATGCCAGAATTTAAACGCTGCCAGTTTTATGTAATTTAATTAATGCTGTGGAGAGGAAAAATGCTTTGCCTGTGCAGTATTTTGTGCAAAGTAAAGAGGCCGCTGATTAAAGGGCCTCGTTCTGACAGAATCCAGAGAAGTAGAGAGTTGATCCATAGATGGCTCTATTAGATTAGAAAGAACAACCACAGGCAGAGTCCTGTTTATTATTTTATGTCTGACATTTTAGGAGTCTGTGTAATGTCATCATCTATAGAAATTCCAACAGCACACCAATTGTCCCATACAGGTGTACCTGTCTTTTCAGACAACCTTCTTAGACATCCATTACTTATAACACCTGTTTCCTTCATGGGAGGACTGGACTTTACAAGGGGCCTTTCCTTACAGATGAGAATGGAGGAAAGAAATTTTGAAGTGAAGGGATGATTCTTTTGCTTAAAAATACAGATATGTCAGCATTGTTATTACCAGTTTTACTCAGATTTATTCATCCAGGACATTTTGATAAATATATATTCCATCTTCCTGAGAGAAGTAGTGGACAATGCTTTAGATGCAGACTCAAAATCAATTTTGGTAATAACTGTGGGTATAGCTCACAGCTCCCTAAAAGAAAATCAGGTAATATGAAAAGAAAAAGCAAGCCTGTGATCAGCAAAACACCCAAATAAGGTCCTGCTGTCTCAGGTGGCCCCTCATTTACAGCTTATGGATTTTAAATGAGGGAAAACTTTTTGAAAGTTCAGAGAGTTTGGGGTTTTAAATTTGTCTTCATTTAAAGTGTTCCTTTTTTCCCTTTGTGCTTTATAGTTCTTTTCAAAACTTTCATCCACAGTACACAGTACACACTGCGTTCCAGAAATTTAAAAAAAATAGGATGATAAATAAAAACGATGAAAAATGAAAGGGTGTGATGACAGTGAAGGTCAGAGGGCTCCTATGACGTGAGGCTTAGTCCTTCACTCTGGATACATCATCCTAAGATTGCTTCTATCTGTTTGTTTTCATCAGATACGATTGTAGTTAAATGAAGTAGTCAGATTAACAGTTCTAGTTAGAAATACAGATTCAGTAGAACCAAAATAAAATATTGGGGCAATTGATCAGCTTTTGATAGTTCAATAAATACATGCCAAATAATTCAAGTGCAATTACAATAACATGTCCCTTCTATTTTAATTAAGCATACTTAAGATGTACATGCAGCCACACTTAACGTAGCTCAAATTTCAGAAACTTTATCACTGGCTAAGGGCAGCGACAAAGGCATGAACAAAGCCACTGGATACCGTCTCCTCTCAGTGGCTGTTTGATTTATTTACTGCTGAGTAACAAACTACTCTCAAAACTTTGTGGCTTAAAATGACATTTCATCTGTTCACGATTCTGTACATCAGGTATTTAGACAGGGTTCTGCCTGGCACTTCTTTTGCTCCATGAGACACTGGCCAGGATTACAGAATTACAGTCAGGTGGCTTCACTCCCACGTGTCACCTTGGAGGGGAGACTGCAGGGCAAGAACCTCTTCCTATCTCCACTTACCCAGCTTGGGCCTCTTGACAACACTGCCGGATCCCAGGAGAGGGTTTCAAGAGGAGCTAAGCTTGAAGCTTCTGATGAAGGCCCAGCTGTGAATGTTATATCTCATCCTTCCACTGCACTCTCTTGGCTAAATCCAGACAAAAGGCTGATTCAAGGGGAGGAATTCAAGGGGAGGAAAATAGACCCTGTTTCTCAATTGGACGAGTAGCAAGAATTCACAGCCATCTGTAATCTACCAGAAACCGTCCTCTGGCCATGAATTACTTATATTCTCTGACATGCAAAATACACCTTTCCCTCCCAAGAGCCCATAATTCTCATCCCATTATGGCACCAGGCACTAACGCAATGACCAGGATCTAATCTTCTGAGTTAGACACAGGTGCTCATAAGGCTTCTGCCATGAGGCTCCTCAGGTAGGGAGACACTTGAATTAAGAAAAAAGTCGCAGACAAGACAGAATATACATGGAGAAGCAGGCATCGAATGACTGCAGTCAACACTTCAAATCAAAGAGGGGAAATGGGAAGCACATACAGTGATTCTGAAACCCAGCCACGCACGTCTTCAAATTCCTTTGCTCATTGAGGACGACCTAGACCTCCTCACAGGAAGGAGAGCCACTCAGCATTTGGCTTCTCTCTTTGGACTGTGGGCTCCCCCATCTGACTCTTCCTTCCTTTTCTATAAAAAATGATCTATGCTTATGACACATTAGCTTGCTGCCTACCCACAGAGTATTAGGGGGAAAAAAAAAAGAGTCCTCTTTCTGTTTTGTACTTTTGGCCAAAAATGACACAGCTTCCTAAACAACTTGATGGGATGCCAGTGTATAAGACCATCAATCTAGTCCATTGGGCAAACGTCATGCTCACGTTTGTCTTTGAGACAGGCTTCTCTCTGCCTGGGCTCTGAGTCGGGGAGCTATGGAAAAATGCCATTAAGATTTTTAGAAGAAATTTTGTCCAGCTGAGAAGGAGTAACAAGCACCTTTTAAAACTCTGAGATCTTAACAAAGCGTTCTGCTCCTACACACCTGATGTGACTTTAACCCCGCGGCCTTGTGTTCATGGCAACATCTGTCTTTGATATTTGCCTGAGTCACCTTTTACCTTGAGAAATATTTGCCCAATGGACAGGCTAGAAGAAACAGTTTAATTTTTCAACTTAGCAATTCTGAAGTTGGAATACTTCTTTAGAATTTGGCTTAAAAAAGCAAACAGTTCCTTTTCAAATCCATCTCTCTCCCCACTCTTTATGATTGAGAGCTAAAAGAAGCCCACCGGCACTTCCAGCCTCCTGCCTGGAACTCTCCTTTGCTAGATCCGCAGGTTCACCAGGTACACGCTCTATCTTCCGTGCTCCTGCAAGTACCAGTCTGTCAAGTGTTCTTCCACTGCAGGTCACATGTCACCACCCTTCCAAGCTTGAACAGCAGTTTGCTCCCTGCCCTTCCAGTTTGCACTACCAGTCTTCCCGATACCCTTCACAAGAGCCATTGCCATCTCTTTTAGGTTTTTGTTAGTGAAGAATCCCACTTCTAATACTATGTTCTGCTTCAATTTTTCTATTGCCGTTTAACAAAACACCTTAAACAACAATAATTTATTATAAGTTACAATTCTTTGTATGACCAGAGAGTTTCTCTGCTTTAGTGGCATCATAGTGAGTGCTGGGATGACAGAAGTTTCCAGAAGGTCCTCACTCACACAGCTGGCAGTGGTACAGATCACTGGCTCAGTACAGCAAGGGTTGGGGGCTGAGAGTTTTTCCATCAGAGCTTCTCCACTTGGCAGCTTGAGTTTCATCCAAACATGGTGGCTGTGTCCCAGGGAAAGACATTCCAAGAGTTAAAGGTAGAAGTTCTAGATCTCACAGAGCCCAGCCTCAGAACTTATATAACATCATTCTCACCACATTCTGTTGATGAGAGCAGCCCAGGAGCAGTCTAGAATCAAAGGAGGTAAAAAGAGTCTATCTCTCAATGTGGAAATTATGAGGTCAAATTGCAAAAACATATGTGGAATGGAAGATATGGCACAGCCATCTTTGGAAACACTTGGGGATGCTGGGATGGGGTGAATGTATTTTGCATGTGAGAAGGACATAGATTTGGGGAGACTAGAGGAGAGCGTGAATTGCGTCCCTCCCCAAATTTACATGTTGAAGTTCTAACCAGCCACCAGTTCCTCAGAATGTGACAGTATTTGGAAATAGGGTGATTGCAGATATAGTTAGTTAAGAAGGGTCATATTGGAGTTGGGTGGGCCCCTACTCTAATAGTGATGCCCTTATAAAAAGGAGAAATTTGGACACAGACATGCACACAGGGAAAATGCCCTGTTAAGAGAAAGGTAGAGATCTGAGTAAAGCAGTAAAAGCCAAGGAATGCCAAAGTTCACCAGCAAACTACCAGGAGTTTGGGGAGAGACCTGGGACAGACTGTCTTTCAAAGACCTCAGAAGGAACCAATCGTCCAAACTGCTAGAGGATTCACGTCTGTTGTCTGAGCCACCTGGTCTGTGGCATGTTGTTAAGGTAGCCCTAAGGAACTCATACCGGTAGCCATGGGATCTTTGTTGAGCACCTATCCTGGTAGGGAAAACAAGAATACCAAAACTCCCTTCTCTTCAAGGATCCAGGTTAATAGAAGTAGCAGTGTTTTCACAGAAATACAAATACTCAAATGATTTCTTTCCTAATGCAGTTTCTGCCACATTTTAGCAAAAAATTCTCATGTAGTGCTATAATCAGGAGCAAGGCATGCATGTTTGTGACATGTGTGTGTGTTGTGGTTTCCCCTCAAACCACGAAATATAAGCATCCTCCGTGACCTACAATGGAGAGGCTTTTTCCCTTGGCACTACTGGTCCTTTCATTTTAAGGCTATATACACAACATTTAGACCAGTGTTAAATTTCAACTACCTCTTCTACGGAGGAAACCCCTCCAGAAAGCCAGGATTAGCCAAATAGATGCCGTCCACACCCAAGTCTTCAGACTCACAGGTCACTGTCGATTTTGCGAAGCACAGCAATTTCTCGACCGTTTTATTCTGGTTTCCTGGGCAGCTGCTTTGCTAGTTCACAAAAGTGATGCTGCTACCTCAAGCCAGTACAGCACATCAAAACTCCAGTACAGATGCTGGAATATGTATGAGGAGATGACAAAGACCGATCTGTCTGTGGAAGATTCAAATGTGAGCATCTGCTATCGTGGCATGAAAAAGAATTAGACTCATCAACTACAGTGATTCATGATGATAGCTGTGTTTGCTCTCAGAATATTAAGGGAATCAACCATTCACTTAATTGCCAAAAAGGACTCTTTTTTTTTTAACCATACAACAACTCTCTCTCATTCTCTCAATATATAGATTTTTATAGAGATAGATATCCCCAAACGGTCTCACTGGCTCAAGCATAAATGTAACAAAGACAAATTAAAAGGAGCTAATATATTTGATTAATGCTAGGTTCCGTATCTGAACTTAGAAGCATAAATATCTCTTTATAAGTGATACTGTCTGCAAATGAGATCAAATCAAATTTCAAGGCACTCTGTTAATGAAAAGTATTGATTTTTATAGCATTTGGGCCAAACCATCGCCAATTTTCAATCCCCTTGATATCTCTTTCAGCAAAAAGGGCTTCATCCTTGAATACACAGATGCCCTTCTCTTTCTCCTCTTCCTCTCAAGCTCTAGGCCTCGTGGCTTTTCTCTTCACCTTCTCTTCGGTGTTGATCTAATTTGTTCCTGCAACGTCAGTCATCACTTCCAGGCAGATGACTCCCAAGTCACTGTCTTAATAAGCTGATACCTTCCTTTCCAATGTCTTTGTCCTTTCTGACTAATCTGCCCTGAGTGTTTCTTGCACTTTCCTCTCTACCTTCCTGTTCAAACAGTTTTAAGCCTCCACTCCACTCTTTCAAATTTCACCATCCTTAAGAAATTGAGCTGAAAATCCAAGTCATCCCTCCTTCCTGACTCCTTCCTGGTCCATTATAACTCACGTGGTCCTTCTTCTTCCTGAACACTGGAACACATCAGCAGCTCATACAGAGACTGGCCTTGGTCTGTCCCAGGCAGTAGAATTCAATGACTGAACATGATACTTTGAGAGGGTACCTGATGTGGGGTAGGATAAGTGAGCGAGTTGAGGGAAGTAGGCACAGCTCAGCCAGTATGATCCATCAGATCAACTCTAGCAGTGATCAGGGTGACATTTATCTCTGCAAGACTACTCACACTGAAGCTGTAGAGTCAGCCTCACTATTCAATTAAACATTAATCATATACTACCACGTGACACCTCATGTTTTATTGAAGATTTCTATTTAAATCTAATGTTTTTAATTAGCTTCAGTGTGTTTATATTTGGTCTCCCCAGCTACAGCATAACTCTCTAAAGAAAAGATGACATCAGGTTTCTCATACCCCTAAGAGGGCCGAGATCTGTTGAACCAGTAAAATAATAAAGATTCACCCAGAAGACACTCCATTTAAACACTTGCTACTTTGATTGATTTAATCAACCACTAGAACCTCTTAACTGATTTGCAGTTATAACTGAAATGGAAATATTTCCTTAGACTGAGTAACGGAGTCAGGAGAAAAGAATGAAATGGAAAAACTATCACTTGTGGTGTTTTGAACTCAACAGTTAAATGAGTGTGCTGGAATCAGGACTTCTTTATTGTCCTAATAGAAAAACACGTGTGTTTAGAAATAGCCCAGATTCCCCCCTTGAGATACCCCCGTATGGATCTGCTTTCAGCAACCGGTAACAAAGATATTGATTTAACCCCACTTCCAGAGTAGAATGTGATTTCTAAAGAAAACACCCTTTGAAAATGGTAATTTTTATTTGAAAATAATGTGTAGAGGCATCTTGCTTGACAAATAGTAGTGTCCTTGTGTGCTAGGGCAGTTGATGTCCAGAAACAAAAAAAAACTTATTAATCAGCTGGAAAGAAAGACATCGTATCCTGTGAAAGACCTTCCTACAGAAATCCTTGTACTAGGTTACAACTGCCCTTCCTCTCCCAGGTCCTCTAAAATAAACCTTCACAAAGTGCATGTGAAAGTGAATTACTCCTTTCCCACGTGTTTGCTTTTTCCACCCTGCAGATATAGGTGGTTCGGTCAATTTAACAAAATGTTATATTATACGGTCAGCATCATAATAGCCTAGTATGGATTAATCATTGTTGATGTACCTTGGTTGAATAATATGAAACAGGGAACCAGAAAGTAAAAGCGACTAAAACCAAAGACTCTTTAAAAGAAGAGAGAAAGCAGGAGTGGACTGGGAGTTGGTAACCAAATTAAAGTCACTGAAATTTCTGAATCTGAAAGCTCTCTTGCTTCTATCTCTATACCCACCCATGGGCTCCATGAATATTGTATGAAACAGGCTGGCTTGGGGGCCTTGGGACCTTAGTCAACATAGATCCTGTGTATACAGCTGCCGGACCTTTTGAGGTAAATCTCCATCTTTGTTGCTTAAGAAGATGTATGACGGTTGAAAAATTATGTGATGAACGTGTATAACTTGGCTCCTTTTTGCCTGTATCTTTTTCTACACTCGGTTACGCTGGAATTCCCCCTGCAACTACAAGTGAGGATTGTAACTGTGGCTGGGCTGAGGCAGGACTGCCATCCTGGAGAGATTCCTCCCATTTCTGAGGCTTGTCGAGTACCAGGAATACCTGTGCAGAGGTAAATCTCACAGACATATGGCCTGTTTGCCACCTGAGGCAGAGGGACTGTATCTTCCATTTTAACTCTCATAAAACATGTTTTGGGACCTAGACATTTTTGATGCATAAATCTTGGGCACTGAAAGTTCGATCTTGTTCTCTTGAATCTGGAGTTATTTCAGGCCATGTGCCACTGCCCATATTTTCAGTACAACAAATGATGTGAGTGGGGGGACAGGCGAGGGGAGGGCGGCAGTACGTTCACACATGTGAAAAAATAGTATTTTCTCCCTTAAATGTTTGTTATGCTTTCATGTCAGGGATTAATTACTCTAACAAGCAAAAGAACATGCCCAAAGGCAGAAACCACAAGATCAGTGAATCATGAAATCGTCACTGGAAACCACTAGCGATGGAGCCTGTTCCACAGCAGAAGTGGCATTGTTGTTCTTGTTGAACCTATGCTGGGAAAACTCCAGAAACTCGGAACTCACCACCTCCCTGGAAGCTCATTCCCACTTAAGACCATGCTCCCGTCTTCTAACAATATTCTTTTGTTTTGAAACAAAATCTTCCCCTCTTCAACTTTCACTCCTCCAAAAGGTGGGACTAGAGTCTTAATGAGAAAGTGAAACATTCTTGAAAACACAAAAATAAAATTCGGTGATAAGAAAATAAGAGTAAGTGGCCAAAGTAAACAGAATTCAAAAACTTCCTGTTCTAACTTGGAATATCATTCACAGTGAACATGAATATCTCCTAATGAGGATGTATACTCCTTTTAATGGACTGCTGTCAGAAATGAAGCCTGGGGAAGGAGACATCTCCTATCAGGCACATTTTTAGAAGATGGAAGTGCCCAGGCTCATTTAGCAAACCCACAAATTCAGTAATTAAAGGTGAGATGATTTGGGCTCTCCATCAGTAGACCCTGCAGAAATTACTTCCCTTCATTACATATTAGAATAATATTGTTTCAGACCTCGAAGCTCACTGGAAACATTGGTTTTCAGCCTAGCTCCTTTAAAAATATCTATATTTTCTCTTTCTTGCTATCTTTGCTACTTTCTTTTTAAAATTTAATTTAGTTTTTATTTTATATTGGATTATTGCTGATTTACATTGTTGTGTTAGTTTCAGGTGTACAGCAAAGTGATTCAGTTACACATATATCCATTTTTTTCAGATTATTTTCCCATATAGGTTATTGCAGAATATTGACTAGAGTTCCCTGTGCTATACGGTAGGTCCTTGTTGATTATCTATTTTATACATAGTAGTGAGTATACAACTGCTCCCACTTCAAAGGGCAAAATAAGTACCTATAAGGACGGACCCAAGGGTCTCACCACAAATACAGATTCTCACAAAAGGCAATTAAGGAAGGGAATAAAGACAATAGGTAGAGTCTAGCAAATTTCTTTTACTCCAGCTGTCCGATTTGCATTAGTCCTGCCAAGATTTGGGTTAAGTATAATCCATTTACAGTCACACTCATTTTCAGAACTCTGTAAAAGTATGATGGAAATGAACTCACGTTGCCTCCTTCCAAAAACATCCCAGGCTTGCTGTCTCAGCCCTCTTAATATATCCTCAAGAGCATCATTAGTAGGTTTGTAGGTTTGCAATGAAAAAGGTGGGAAACAAAGGTTTGTAAATAAGGTTACCGTGTCCTAGTTCTCCCAGTGTGGTCTCTGGACCAGCAGATCAGCCACGTGGGAACTCTTGAGAAATGCAGAATTTCAGAACCCACCCTGGACCTCCTGTAACAGGAACTGTGGGTGGAGCACAGCAATGCATGCTTTAATGGCCCTACAGGAGAATCTGGTGCACCCTCAAGCGTGAGAACCACTGCTCTGGGCCACAGGGAAAGAGTAAAAACGCTTTTCATGTTAAGAGTCTGGACTAACCTTTCCCCAAAAGGCAGTAGTTATGAAACTCACAACAGCACAGGATTTTCCAAAGGAGGGGGCTAAAATTAAAAGCTGGAAACCTCACTGGCGACTGCAAAACTTTAAATTCTCACTCTTAATTTTATGGTAACAAAGCTTGCTGCCATGGGAATAATAGGATGTAGTCAACTGCCCTCAGTGATAATATTTCATCCAGGCTTGATGGGGCAATTTGAAAATATCATTTAAGAGACAAGTTGTACAATAGAGGACGACAAAAGTGTAATTATCTTTGGAGAATAAATCCCCAAACATCATATGGCTTCTAAATGTGCGTCTCTTATTGATTTAAAACTCTTGGCTAATAGCTGAGTTTCTCACATACTGTTCCAAATATGTAGGCACGTGTAACTCCACACACACTTTTTAAAGGGTTTTAAAAGTATCTAAAGATCTTGAATATTCTTGAAAACCATAGTCTGATTCAGTTATCTTCCAACATGAATATAACTTTTTTCTTTACTAAATTTGACACAGACTAATAGCAGAAGAAGGAGAAAACATGGGAGAGAAGGAGGGGGCAGGAGAAAGCAAAGAAGGAAGCAATCTAAAAAATATAACATAAAACGAAGGTAAAATTCACCTGAATTCCCATAATTCAGAGAAAAACACTGTTTCTTGTTTGCAACTTCCAGATAGAGGCCTGATGAATATACTGGTGGTGCTCATGGAACACAGCAAGTCTACAAAACAGTCATCCTACTTGTGCTGTTCTCAAATGTGCTTTGCTTTTCGATACACATCAGAGACATTCTTTAAGTTAATACCCGTATATCAACATCACCATTTTCTTTGTTTTTTTTAAAGATTTATTTATTTATTTATGGCTGTGTCGGGTCTTAGCTGCAGCATGCGGTGTCTTCGACCAGGCATGTGGCCTGCAGGTTTTCTCTCTCTAGCTGTGGCACGCAGGCTCCAGAGCACATGGGCTCTAGTTTGCAGCACGCAGGCTCTCTAGTTGAGGCGCAGGAGATCAGTAGTTGTGGCGCACGGGCTCAGCTCCCCCCCCCGTGGCAGGTGGGGTCTTAGTCCCTTGCCCAGGGATCGTACCTGCATCCCCTACACTGGAAGACGGATTCTTTACCACTGGACCACCAGGGAAGTCCCTACATCACCATTTTTAATGTTACATGGTGTTCCATTTTCTATATATGGCATATATGCCATGATTTATTTACTAATTTTTTATTTTTATTTTTTGCTACTGTAAACAATATTGTTACAACTATGCCCAGATACTTGGGCATACCTATGCACTGTGCTTGGAGAATATCACTGGAAACTTGACTTCTACATCAGACGATATGTCGCTTTTAAATTTTGATGCATGATGGCAAACATCTTTTCAGAAAGTGCGCCAATATCTACTCTCTCCGATAATGCAAACTTGGGCACATTCTTCTAAACCTTCAGTTATATTTGGTTCTATCAGTGTTCTAAATCTGCAGCAATTGGAGGACCAAGATAATCTGCTTTCTTGGTTTTTATGTTAATGTTTTAACTCTCTATCTTACTGAAATCTCTCACTCTTTCTGGTAATTTGTCAGTTGATTTATTATTTTCCAGCTACACAATCTACAAATAGAGAATAAGAAGCCTACGACTTTCTGGTATCTCCACTTCTTAATTTGCGCTTTTGTCTAATTTCCTTATTTACTTCCCTTATTCCTGGCTTTAATGGGAATGCTGTTAGTGCTTTAAAATTGCTGCTCACACTGGCTTTCAGTTCAGATATGCAGTTTTTATTATGGGTTATCATTGACTTCTTCTTTTATCATTTAAAAAAGTATCATATAAAACATGGAGTAGATACAGAATTTTATTGGATGTTGCTTTAGTACTTATTGGAGTGAACATATAACTTTTAAGGTTAATTTTATTAATTAAAATTATAAAAGTGAAAGAGCCATTCTTTCTTAGATCAACTAATATTTGATTTTCCATTTACTGCCAACTTTAAAAAAATTATTTTCTACATAATCTGTTATTGCTGTCGTATTTTCATTTTCTGCGTCGTTTGCTTTTTGTTCTTTCTTTTTCTGAGGGAGGGAATTTCATCATGCTCAGGAGTCAAGGAGGTTTTAATTGTTTCTTCTTTAGGTAATTATTTACAGACTTACCTCAATGCAGTCTGTGCTAGACACCTGGTCCTGGATCCACGAGAGCCTGCATTTCCCTTCTTCTAATTTCCTCTGTCACTTCACCGCCTCCAAGGTGTCACTCCAGGAGTCCCTAGCCAAGGAGGGGACCATCCAAGTCAGAAAAGCTGACCCTCTGGGCTGGGCCTGGAATTGGGAATGCTGTGGGTCAAGGAGGAGAGGTGGGAACACATAGCTGCAGAAACTGAAGAGATTGTCAAGAGCTCCCACCACCACCACCCCTGCCCCCGCCCCGCCCTGCCCCAGCCCCGCCCAGCCCTGCCCCAGCCCCGCACTCCTCTGGCTTCCATCCTCTCAGAAGGAGTTATCAGTTCCTTCCATGAGGCACTTCATGCTGTTTATCCCTTTCTCAACTCTCGTACATGCCTCATCCCTCTGATTGGGCTACTGTGCATACTACAAAAGTGCTTATTTTTTTCTGCCTGGTATATCTTTACATATTCTTTTTTAATTGTCAAAATATCCAAGTTACTGTGACTCAGATTATTGATGGGGGGAAATAAGGTCACATCTATTTTCCTTTTAAAGTTTTAGATATTTCTCTTACTTTTCTAATATTTAAATTTGTTGAGAAGTTTATGATCAGTGTTTTGGTTTTTTTTAACCTTTGTAAACAACTTGCCTCTTTTGCCTTGTGGTCTGTGGGGTTCTTTCTGTAATCTTCAAGTTCAAAAGCTTCACCAGGGCATGTCTTCTTTGTACTGAAGAATTTTAGCACATTTTTCGGGAACATGACAAATTCCTTTGACAAATGTTCATGTCCCTTTATTTCAGGAGAGGTTTTTTTCCTAATACATGTTTGAATAGCTTTTGTTTTATCACTGGATTTGATGATTGCTTATTGCTCACTGGAAGTATCAGTATTTGAATCTCTACTGTCTATATTCTTCTAATGATCATCATTTCTTTGCATCTTGTGTGATTCTTATTTTCTTTTTTTTTTTTTTTTGCGTTACGCGGGCCTCTCACTGTTGTGGCCTCTCTCGTTGCGGAGCACAGGCTCCGGACGCGCAGGCTCAGCGGCCATGGCTCACGGGCCCAGCCGCTCTGCGGCATGTGGGATCTTCCCGGACCGGGGCACGAACCCATGTCCCCTGCATTGGCAGGCGGACTCTCAACCACTGCGCCACCAGGGAAGCCCGCATCTTGTGTGGTTTTTGTCAAGAGAATTCCCCTTTACCAATCTAGTTTTCTGTTGGTTTCACTATTTACCATTTCTATCTCATTTTTAATTCCACAATGTTGTTATTTTCTGCACAATTTCTTGACTCAATTATGCCAGACTTTTAAAAATATTATTCTGCTAGCATCTAATTTCTTTAAGAATCTGATGCAAATCAGTGTTTTTCCTGTCTCCTGGGAAAAGCATTTCTTCAGCTCTCATTGATAGATCTTACTGATTTATTTCTTTTTAGTGTTGAATATTTTAACCTACACCATACCATTTTATTTTTGTGTTGAGCTTTGTTTACCCATTTTTGATGGGGCAGTTCCAGTGGGTCCTGCTCTTTGCCTAAACTTAATAGAAGTAACAGCTTCTTGAAGCTCCTCCTATTTTCGCTAAGCACTGTTTGGGTCTTCCTCTGAACTCTTGTTGGAGGACCAGACACCTACGTCCTGTGTTTTCTGTCCAGCTGTGCAGTTGCCTGAAGGGATTGGAAAAGCATTGAGAGCCTGGAGACAGCTGGGGTGGGACAGGCTTTATTTCATGGTTTTCCTCAGAATTATCAGAAATTCTGCTTCATAGGTCAGCTCCCAGGTGGGAGGATGGCTTCTTCCAGAAAGCCCCATATTTCAATGGGTTGTCCTGTTCTGAGATGGGAAGCTAATGATGGTGAAACAAATTAGACCAGTGAAGCGCAAGGAGGTTTACTGCAGACCCTACCCCTCTTCTTAGGGAAGACAAGTCAGAGGGAAGATTACTCTGACTGTGCTTTGAGGCTGTACTTACATGCCCTTTTTTGTCCTAAACGCTATTTGGCTGCATTTGTTTTCTTTCCCATCTCTGCTGCAAACGTGTTCAGCGAAATTCCTCAACACAAGGTGCCCCCATCCCTCCCACCATCTACCACACCTCTCCCACTTAGCCAGGGATCCATAGGGCTGTTTAGAACATGCTGTGGTCACCACTTGTGTGTCCAGAATGTTTTCCACTTCATCCAAATTGTATGCTCTGAAGTTTTCTGTTCGAACGAGGAATTTTGCTCTATTCTTAGTTCTTTGTATTACTTTCTGAGGACATTGTTTTTGTGGATTGAAGAGAAGAGCCAGAGGAGTTTGTAAACATATAATTTAGCGGACATCTTTCCCAGAAGTTCTTGTCTTGTCATTTAAATTAACTTTGTAAGCAGATTTGATTCCATTGAATATATGCACGACTGGACGAATGACATATCTCCAGGGGTCCTTTAACATAAATATATGACATTTTCCCTAAAGTCTTTTCAGAAAGAGCTGGAAAAGAATTCATTTGGCAGAAAATCTAAAATTTAACAGGTGAAAACAAACGTTGCTTTTTTTTTTTTCTAATCATGCAGTCATAGACACTACTCTCATGTTTATCAAATAATGTCTAACAATTATATTCAGATAATTGGATTTATTTTCAGGACTTGAGTAAAAGTTTTGAAATATGTGCTTGTGAAAATAAATGGAATCTTTCTTATTACAGGATGTAGCCTTAATTATGCACCTATATTTGCATCATTCTTATCATTGCTAACAGCACTTCCTACCTGCACAGAAAGATGCAGAACAAAGAGTGGAACATTAGCCAATGATTTCTCATTCCCTGTACTTGAAGATAGAGTTACCACTTTCACAGGCGATAGGATAGCTTATGCTTTACATAAGCCTTTCTAGTCGTTATTTTGATATATTCCTGTGCTTCAAAAATGTAAAATAGAGCTTCCCTGGTGGCGCAGTGGTTGAGAGTCCGCCTGCCAATGCAGGGGACACGGGTTCGTGCCCCGGTCCGGGAGGATCCCACATGCCGCGGAGTGGCTGGGCCCGTGAGCCACAACTACTGAGCCTGCGTGTCTGGAGCCTGTGCTCCGCAACAAGATAGGCCACAACAGTGAGAGGCCTGCATACTGCAAAAAAAAAAAAAAAAAAAAGTAAAATAAGTACCTAATTGCATAAGACATCAACGAGATATATTTGCCTGGCTTTTGGCAAGTTGCTAGGCAAGCACTTTCCCAAAAACCCAATCAGCCTTCCAAATCTCTTTCCCAAGGTCCTTCCAACCACTGCTCCCAACCGTGTATGACAAATTCAATAAAATGAGCAAATTAATGCCTTATTCTCTCTCTAAATGTTGAGATTGAAATAGAGAGATTGTAATGGGGGCATTAATTTGGTTTGCTCTGGGAGGTTAATGGTAGTGGGGCTACATCTCAGGGACCACAGCAAGCAGGTTAAAGAGCATTATGAGTAGAGCCACTCAGGTGACAACACTGTTCAGAGGTTCCCATACTGCCCTCCAGTCACAACGATGAGCAGATGCCACTCTTGTCCTGCTCTGGAGTTCAGGTAGTGGACACACTCTGTTTCCCCACGCCTCGGCTTCTCAAATGCAAAGGAGGTAATACTTATCTCATAGAAATGATATGGCTATAAATTTTATGAGCTTTAGAAAAGATGTTTAAAGTCTTGGATTAAATCAAAACCTAGGACTCAACTAAGTGGTTTTTATTGCTGCCCTTACATGTATTATATCAAAGCCAGAAGCAGGGATGTTTAGAAGTTGTTCCATTGTTCCTTTTACGTGTTTATGTGCCAGGTCTGCACTAAGCCATATAAGCAATGCAATGAATTGAAATGCATGAAACTGTACATAAACATTTCTCCTTTCTCTTCTGAGTCCTCCATTGGGTTTTGAAATGAGTGGGCTCTGCACACACTGAGAATCTCAAGGAACACAGAGAGAGAAGGCTTTCATCGTGTCTCATCCCCTGAGTGGGTGCATCAAGATGAAAACTGAGATTTCAAAACCAAAAAACAAAACTGTAAACCTATCTCTTCTAAGGAGTTTTCTTGGCAGGATGTCATTATCACTTACATTTATAGGATGCTTTATTGTTTAAAAATATTGTAATGTAGATATATTGTTGCCCTATATCTGTTTCTGTGTGCGCGTGTGTGTGTGTGTGTGCGTGTGTGTGTGTTTGTACATCCTAACACAACCTTGGACTGGACAGGGCTGGCTTTATGATTCCACCACATGAATGAAGGAACTGAAGCCAAGACCTCCTGGCCAAGTAAATGGGAAGCTTGAGAAAACGCAGACATTCCCTGACTGTAAGTTTATGGAACCTCATGATCTCTCCTGGTTTGAACACCCACATCTATAAAAACTTCCCAAAGAGCTTCTCAATGCTAACAGGAGAAAATATAATCTATACTCTCTCTCTTTTGATCTCATCTAATACTCTTCCTTAAATACCAAGGTATTAGCAGACAAACCACGTGGAAATGGGTAAGTAGATGAATTGCTTTTTGTACTGCATTACACAATGGATTAGAGTGGATTAAAATTCCATCATTCATCTTCCCCTGCTTCCAAACCCCACTGTTATTTTTACCATTTTGTTTAAGCCTAGTGGATATGTTTACATGACTTATGCTCTTCAGCTATGAAATCAATTTACTTTATCCATTATACTTTCCAAATGATTGATGCAGTACAAATACATAATAAAAACTAGTAAATACACAGGAAAAAAAAAAAAGTCCCCTGCCCACTTACGGCTAACGTACAGTGGAATGCAGGGCACACATTTTGACTGTCTTGATCATACATTTTTTGATTAACATGTTAGAATCCCCAGGACTTTTTCAGGACAGCAGTGTGATTTGATTGACTAGTTGAGTTGCACGTTCAGCCTTGAACGAAGCCATCTGTGCTCACACTGGGAGCCATATTTACTCCTTCTCTCCCCGGGCTCTTCATCGAATAATTAATGCATAGGGAGAGCATCCTCAGGAGTCCTTTTCGCAAAATGACTTCTTCAGTGTATCAGAGAAAAAATGTGGTACCTTGGGAATAAAGAAAGTGTTAAGAAATCAATGCATATCACACTGCTGGATATAAATGCATATCTTTTAGATTTTTAGAAGTTATTTTCAGTTATTTGCAAGTGGAGGGAGAATAGGTATCGCCTATATCTTTCAGTGCTTCCTTTTAAAATTCCCCATAGATTAATGTCATGCAAACAAAAATACTTTTTTTAAGACAGAATGAAAGGGCATGAATAGCAAAGGTTTACATGTTGGCATTCTGATTTTTTACTGATGAGAAAATAATTTTAGGTAAACTTGCCATTTTTGAACCATATTGCATAAGAAAAGAAACTCAACCAAATGTAAACTTAAAGAAATGTACAGATGTCTGGGTATGGGGCTGCAGCTCCATGTCACACAAGCCAAAGTGCAGCGGGAAGCACATAAAAAGAAAGGAAACTTCACACAACCATTATGATCACCTAATTTCCTTTCTATTTGTCCTCTTGATTTAGACCTGAAGGTTTCCTGGCTCCTAAAGTCTGTCAATTAATAGTTCCTAGATTGGAAGAAACATCTAAGCTAATTCTCCATGGAAAAATAACTCTGCAATCTCTGCCTCGACTTTGCCTCTTATGTCCATTTTGCATACACGGTTGCTATGGTTAGAACCCTGTTGTTCCATTTGTTTAGAGAATTGATTGGATTTCCAAGAGGAAGTTTGAAAACTCCTATGTGGACGGGGGTCCCAAGTTTACCCTTAATAACTGCTCTGCCACGGATGGTTAGAGGGAGGGAGGGGACTTCAGGAGTGACAGTGTGAGCAGGGTAGGTAAAAGGTCTCTCTTGCTTTTGTACGGGTATGTGTTGGCTCACTCCATATGCATTTGAATTTAGGCATTCCTTTTCTTAGGAATTGCTTCCAATTTCTAAAATTCCTGAGAAATCACTCCCAAGGTGAAAAAAAGCTTTCTTCCTTCTTAAGTGCAATTTCCTTTCAAGCATTTTATAGTTTGGTAGACTTGACACTCAATGTGCAATTTGTCTCTTTCATAAATGCTAATTTCTAGTATTTGCAAAAGGCGTGTATTTTGGGAAGCGCTCATACATTTTGGAAGCAGCCGACCAGAGAAGGAAATCACCTCTGTCTATAAATACAGCTTCTGTTGCTGTCACAGGTTCAGTAGCAAAAAGGAGAAAAATAATTTCACTTTATTCCTGCCAGAAGATTTCCAAGGCTTGAGCATTTCTTCGGGAACTTTATAATGAGTCACAGTTGCTATCCTTGTGCCCAAATGTTGGGTCTCCGTGGCACCTGGAAATGAAGGCACTGAACAGCAGTCCTGCTAAAGGAAGGAGGTCTACTTGAGTTCTTTGTGGAAAAAGATCTCTACTCTCTCTTTCCCTTTCTCACACTGAAAGCAGAAGGGGCAGAATGTATTGAAGAGAGAAAAGTGGTCAATTGGTAGAAACCAAAGATCCATCTCCTTTGCTATAGTTAAAATATGAGAAACAGAGTTATGTGCTCATAAAACCATGAGCCTCAGGCCTTGAATTTGCCAAGGCACTAAAAAAAGAGAGGTTACTGTTTTACCGTCATTGATCCAGTGCACTGCTGAGATTCAGAGTTACTGCCGGATTTATTATATGGGGGTAAACCTAGTAGTAGCTAAGTTGAGGGTGCTCTTTTGCACTAAGTTAGCATTTATGACCTATCACCAGTATACTTTGTTCATCTTTTAATGCTTCACCCGGAAATATAACTTCTCATTAAAAAATTATTAATCTCACTACATGGTAAAATAGCTGAAAGAGTTAGAATAAATATGAAGTGTGTGTAAAATGCTGGGGCCTATGAAATAGCCTAGACATTAATATCATTTCCCATGTCAGCTATGTCTGCAATTAGACAGGTTTGCTGGGTCTGCTTGTGAGGGTTACTCCCTTTTCCTTAGTAATCTGACCTTTTAATTCACCAGTAGTTAGACTCTGATAAAATAAAGATTCCCTCATTTTAAGAGTGATGTACAGAATGAGGGAAGAGGACTCTTGAAAGCCAGAGGAAGTAATGCCATCGATCCACCTGTCAAGGCCTATACAGGCAAAAATAAATAAATGGAAACAAAACAATTCTAAGTAAATATCATAAGTATTACACAGCTATTAAAATGAATATAACCAAACCTCTGTCAGTTAATTGGAGACATTTCTTTTAAGATATTATTATTTAGTGAGAAAAGTGAGATGCTGAGAAGGACATATAATACACCTCATTTTGGTGAGGCACCAGTCCGCACCCCAGATGTGCGTTTGCACGAGAGAGATTGTGAGCACGAAGCAAAGGAGCAAAGACAAAGGGTTCACGTGGTTGCCCTGGAGTGGCCACCTGGGCAGGGAGCTGAGGGAGGAACAAAAGCAAGAATAAGGTGCAGAAGACAAGGAAACATACATGATGCAGTACTGTTGCTGTAAAATTAAACACGTACACACATACCCATAAAGAGATGTATGAAAATGGGCTTCCCTGGTGGTGCAGTGGTTGAGAGCCCGCCTGCCGATGCAGGGGAGACGGGTTCGTGCCCCGGTCCGGGAGGATCCCACATGCCACGGAGCGGCTGGGCCCGTGAGCCATGGCCGCTGAGCCTGCGCGTCCAGAGCCTGTGCTCCGCAACGAGAGAGGCCACAACGGTGAGAGGCCCGCGAACTGCAAAAAAAAAAAAAAGAGAGATGTATGAGGACATATTTGCCAAAATAGTAGTGGTAGCTATTTCAAGGTGGCAAATACTCAAGTGATGCTTCTTTCTTTATATACTTTTCTATATTTTAACGGGAGTATGCATTATGTATTTACAAAAACAAATTTATTTCACAGTGATAAAAATAATCAGTATAATAAATATTCATTTTAGCAAAATTCTGCTGAGCGGGCATCTTTATAAATGTAATGCATGATCAAACATGTAAAACATTTAAAAAATCATCCTATAGCCAAAAAAATCCACATTGTTAGTACAAATATGCAGAAGTCTTCAAAATATTATAGCACAGGGGCTTTCCCAAGAAATGTACCTAAAGTATATGCTTAATGTCTGATTATTTTGGTCATTAAGAGAAGCTCAAACTGTTGTTTACAACAAACCAAAATATGTAAGATGGCACAGATGTTTGTGCCTGTCCATGGTTTTCTTTAAAGGAATCTGTAAAATGCATGCATGCAAGGTCAAGGATCTTCAAACCCAGCCTTTTCATACAAGTGCTTAAGGAGTTTTACAAAATGTGTCATCTTAACAAAGTGACTATTTTCAATATTGAAAAAATAAAAACAGGATATACAAAAAAAAAAGTTCTACTTGTTACCATTTAACACACTGAAGACCACTAGTACATCACTTTGTACTGGCCAATTCACTCAATTTTTATAGAGATCAGAAATACAGTTTTTCCAAGTATTTACCTATGAATATATTTGAAGTTCTTGTAATCATGCAATTGCTAGAAAGCCTATAGCCGTACACTCTTTCTTTCTTCTTCCTTTCTGTTATTTCAGTCTTCAAACAGAAATGCAGAGAAAGGCACTACATCTCCCACAGATGCCAGGCACTTTTGGATGGTGGGCTCTGGTGCACCCTCACCAAGGTGCACCAAGGAATTGTGTAAAACCAGCAAATACAATACGTGTATCACGTTCAAAATTTTAGAACTTAGAATAAATGTGTACGCTTCAACTATAAGTTTTAACAAACTAAATAGCATACATTCAATTTAATAAATTATTAGCACACTTGGAAATTCAGCTCAAGTGTTTGTTAGTAATGAAACTAAAACTTAAGTTGCATAACAAATCAAATAACTGTGAATGATTTTAACGTGCAATGAACATTGAAACGTAGGCATCTGTGATTTTAAAAACAAGATCACTAAACACCTCAAAATGTTGTAAAGTACCTTGAAGGCTATTTTCTACAAGTACTAGGAATGTTTTAACTGGTTAAAGAACTTGGCCTTTGACTTTCTCCAATTTGAACACTTTCCAGTTAAGGAATGCAAACAGTTTTAAGATACTGTATTCCATCACTCTAAGATAGATTTTTCTTTATCAAATTTGAAGACTTCCGTCCCCAGCGTATGTCTCACAATTGATGGCATTGTTCCATAGCAGTCAACCTGACATGGGTTGTGATGGCTTCCACTGCCTGGATGTACCTGGTCCTGCTGGTGTGATTTCTTCAGTACTCACCACTATTTCTAGCTTTCCTTGCTTCCTTGGACATGTGGAACAATTAAACGTAACCGCTCCTTTGAACTCAGGGGTGGCTATGAGACTTTGTCCAGTGGGATGTGAAGAGAAGGATTATATGTCAGTTTCAGGTAGAAGCATATTTTCACGCTCTTTAAGCACAAACTTCATTTGCTCAGTGACCAGCATCACCTATGCAAAGGAGATCCAGTGCATGTGAGTGACTTTTGAAGATAAAATGATGTCAAATGATAACCAAATTCTAGGATTCACTCTCTACATAGCTTCTGGGTTAACCTATTGGGCATATAGTTTCAGAACAAGTTAATTTTATTGCCTTATTAAAGTTAATAATCAGACAAATATGACTATCTCAGGAGGGGAGGAAAATGAAAAGAAAAAAGAGGTAATGAAAAAAACCTCAGTTTCTCAGAGTGAACTTAAATATTGAAGTCATGGCATACGATTCCCCTGGAGTTTCAGATTTAACAAATGCCATTTCACACTCAACAAATATATTTGTTAAATTCCTACTATGTGTCAGGCACTGGATTGGGTTATAGGTGGTGAGGAAAATAGGATTCAGTGGGTTTCCTTACAGAGCAGAGAGCTTCTCAGGAAAGATGGACCATTCAGGGATAATCACACAAGGCCCCACCTGCTGGGAAGTGGGTTCCATTAAGTGATTACTAGGGGGTGAAAAATTAGGCAGAGACCTGGAGGAATAGTGCTCGGATATTAAAGGGGAGTAGAGAGATTATTTTCATCAGCGGGAACTAGACATATGAATGCCCAGGAAAAGAACAAGGCACATTTAGCCACCAGACTGCCAGAGCCCACAGTGTCGGAAGACTCGGGGGGATGCTAAGTGGCTCAGCTGTGCAGAGAGAAATCTGGTTTAGATGCAAATGACTCAGGTGCATTTACGTTATAGTTTTTAAAACTACCTTGAGTTTCAGATTTCAAAGGGAAAAGTTTGCGAACCACATCTTAAAAGGAGAAAAATGTATCACTCTAGGGAATTTCTCAAAGACTAGCGAGAAAGTAAGTTTTAAAGTTTCCTGTAATCTACGAAGAATGAAAGCATAGAGCTTCCAAAGCTGAAGATGGTAGGGTTTTTTAGCAACTTGCAACCAAAAGTTCGCCGGGCTGAAGCAGCATCATTCTGCCCGCCTTAATGCCAATTATCTTAAATTTCAGAAACTGTTGGGTGCAATAATTCTAGGAAACTTTTTAGAAGTATGATATAGTAACTGTGTAACAGAACCATAGTAACAGAACACATAACTGTGTAACTGTGTAACAGAATCTGTGTAACAGATTAAGACACTTAGCAACTGCTGAATGGTCTGAAATACGCCCTGGATAGTTGTGAGTTAATTACTGCAAATGTATACCTCTCTTGCATATTAATAAATGAATATTCCAGAATCTGGACTGCATCACTTAAAAAATAAGAACTGTAACTTCTCTATATCTTCTGTGTCACTGTCAGAATTTCCTTAAAATTGTAAGCTTCTAGAAAGTGTGAACCAACTCTGCCTAATTCTTTGTATAAATTTTGACATGATATTAATCATTAGTAATAATGGTTACTTTTTGAGAGTAGACGATGAAATTAAGTGCCGAAATGATAACAAATCTGAGCCACAGCTACTCAAAATGAGCTGCATTCAGCAAATAAGAACAAGCGTAAAAGGTCTCAGCAGATCTGCCAGAAGTTGGCTCGCAACATAATTAGCAACTAATATTGACAATTGTCAGTTTTAGCCAGAAGTATATTTGCTCATATTCCACAAAGTGGACATCAGCTCAACAAACATTCAGCGTAACACTAACTTCTCTATTTAGTTTTTCATATATTTATATTTTAAAGGAGATTGTATCTATCCTTTAATGCAGTCAGATAGATTAACAGGTCTCAAAACCAGAAGTCCAACTGACACTTGAAAAATTCATTTGAAGTCGGAATTCTGGGATTTCAGTTCAAAACGCGCTTACTTCTCTGTCTTTTTCATATGTCTTCCTGAAAGAATATACACAGACTTTTTTTTAAAAAAGGGAAATATTAAAACACTTCAAACAGGTAAGTATGCCAATAATGGACCAGAAATTTGGGGTACTTTCAGGACTGTTTGTGAAGAAACTCCATTCCATCATATACCCTCCCGTCCTGTGTAAATTGACCAGCAGATTTCAGCAGCTTTTGACACGAGTGCCAAAAACTACTCTATAAAGTTGTCTCTGTTTGAAGGAGAAGGTGGCTCCAAGGCCTGAGAGGGAAAGAAAGAGCAGAGTGTGAGGCAAAGTAATGTTCCAGTTCTGAAGTAGGGCTTCCTTGCCCTGGAGAGTCTGGAATTCCTTGGATGGACTTCCATCCAGAAGAGTGGAACTTAGAAGCCAAAATTTGAGTTCTTGCAACCATTATAAAGGAAAGACCACAAAGCAAACACCAGGCACTGGTGAATTTAAAATAAGATTATAAATATACCCAAAGGCGTAAGGGAAGACAGTTGTGTTATAAAGCAGAAATAAGAGACCATATGGGAAAATAATTGGTATGAAAAAGTATAATAATTTAGATAGAGAACACATTGATGGGGGAAGTAGTAGATGAATAGAACCAAGAATGATATAGAGGGCTGGAAATTCAGACGGAGAACTGTCCCAGGATGCAGTAGGACAGAATAGAATAGACACTGTAGAGAAAAGCTAAGACACATGGAGGGTGAAATAGATTTTCCAAATCAAGATAATAGGGGCTTGAGAAGGAGAGGAAAGAAATAGATGAAGTAATAGTGACAAAAGCTTCTCCCAGAATTAAAAATAAAATTTCAGATTTCAAGTCTTCTCAAGTTCCAAACAGGATAGATAAGGAAAACTCACGTTTGGCTATCACAGTAAAATTTAAGAGCAACAAAGATTTTAAAAATCTGAGTGTATCCAGAGGAAAATTAGATGGATAGATACATACATACATACATACATACATACATACATACACTTACAAAAGAACAGATGCCTGTTTGACACCAAACTGCCCTCAGCCACACTAGATGCAAGAAGACAGTAAAGCAGGATTTTTTAAAATTTCAAGAGAAAAAAAAGATGGCAACTACTTTGAGTAAGCATGAGGACACATCCTCTTCAGCCAAGGTCTTATTTTCTCCTTCACCCCCCCATCCAATCCCATGTCAAATCTCTTGACTCCGCCTCCAGAAATACCTCAAATGTAATTTCCCCGTTCTATTTCCAGTGCTTGGAACCTATTTTATACCCAGATAAGGAATCCTCTGACCAATGGGTTGCAAAGGTTTCTAACTGATTTGCTCGCATCCAACCTCGCCAGGTCAACACTGAGCACGGTTACCTTGTCTTGTCATATCTGATTCCCAACTAGATTGTGAACCCCAAATGAGCAAACTTAAACTAAATTAATTTTTTCAATTTGCTAAAGTGAATGGAAATGCTTTTGAATGGCAGCACATTCAAGAAAGACACCAGGAATCTTCTTCCCTTTGAGGCATCCATCTCCATTAAGTCCTCTGCAAAGATAAGCACGTTTCTGTAATCAACAAGGCCCAGAGCAGTGCAAACAGGAAGACCTGCTGGGGTGGTCACTCATCTGCATGCAGGGGACATGAGAACGTGGCAAAGGAGATGTTGTAAATCACCAGAGAGCTCTGTGAAGGGGCCTCTCAGAAGGCCTGGCTCAGAATTATTAATTAAAGCTTCCTCAAGGCTGGTTTGTTTGCACATCAGTTGAGCTAAGCCACACTGGTATCACTGTAAATAATAAGACAGCCTGGTTAGGCCTAGTCATTAATTAAGTGTCTTTGCTGTGAATAAACAGTGAAGTCTTTCAGTCTGAGCGGGCCTATGGCACACTGATAAATACGCAGCTGTTGACACACGTGGAGCACAGCTTGACATCTTCATCCGTTAACCAGAGCTCCCTCCCTGGGGATGGGCGGCTCCTGCCACAGGGAAGATGACACTTCTGCTGCACTTGGCCCCCAAACTTACATCATACGCAAGTTTACAATCTGCGTTGGGAATAAACAAAGGGGGAAAGGGTCCAGACCCTTAACTGTGACCCATAACTGTCGCATTTAATTGTCTGAGGCACTGGCATGCTTGCGGTACACAAATTTGGAGGGAAACAATCTAGGGCTTTACTTTTATGAAAATGTCCAAATCTTTTACTTAAAAAAAAAAAAATCATTTGGGGTCCAGTTGCAGACTCTTTCTAAACGATTAGCTGTTTTCTAACTTTTTCTTTTTCTCAAATAGTTGCAACAAATGCCCTTAAATTGATGAAGGAAACTAACAGGCATCATGTTTATACCATTTGGAAAATAATCCTCTCTACAGCAAATGCTCATAAGTTTCCTCTTACTCTTCTGCCTCTGGAAGTGCCTTGTAAACTATAAAATACGTACAACACAGAAGGGATTGATTCTTTTTCATTGTAATTTCTCCATGACGCTGGAGCTGCTAATAAGGGTTAGACTACAATGTTGGTGAACCTAGCCAGCCTTCTAGAACCGAGGAATTCTCAAATTCTCCCAATAATCACCTCTATCCCAAGACTGCCAAGGAAGCTGTAAACAAGAGCCAGCACGATGGGGGAGAAGCATCATCGCGTCAGTAATCATTCAAGGCCAGTTGCTGCAGGCGGATCCGCTGCCAGCATTTGCCATGGGGATGACCAGCACGATCTTCCTCTCCCCAGGATCCAGAGCCTAAATCTCGCAATCTCTGTGCTGCAGTGTGGAGAAAGTGAGCAGAGGAAGGTGGGAGGTGCAAAGACCACCCACCCCATTATATAGGATGAGGTTGATGGAGAGACTGTCCAGCCATCCAGGCCTCCAAGGGTTTGTCCACCAGAAGGGCCAGAGCAGGAAGTGCAAGGACAGAAAATCTGAACCTCCCTGACTTTCCCACCCTTGGACGTGGTACCACCTGCGTGGAAGATTCTGCCTGATCAGATTAGCAGCAGTTCCTCACTTGGTGAAGAGACCCTTATGGATGGGTAAGCCGGGCCTGATACAGCCAGCTCGGCCTGGAGCTACCACTTTCATCTTTTCTTACCCCACCAAGCACGATGATCCTTGAGGGTAAACTACATCCCACTCATCCTGTACCCACTATAGACTCTGGCATGGGCTTAACCCATCCTGGTGCTCAGTGCTTGCCACCTGAGTGGATGCAGTCAGAATGGGCCAACAGCCTTCTTTGTGTATGGAGATACTGAGCAATTAGCTGGCCCAGGGACAGTTGAAGGGAATTTTCTCAGGATCACCAAAAGCTACCTTCCAGGCTCACCTAACATGGCATTATGAGAATCCTTGGTTCTAATTTGAGCCATCTAATAAGTAAAAGGAAAGTACAATGGACTGAGGGCCAGGAGACTATATTTATTACTAAACAGCTGTGTAACCTTGGGCGAGGATGTTGCTGTCCTGGAGAAGAGCTCAGGGAATGAATGAAGCCCCATCACGAGCCAGGAAGTCAGCTAGCTCTTGATGAAAATGCAACCACAGAACAGGCTTCTGTTCTCCAGGGGTTTACGGTTTAGGCAGGGAGAGACTTCTGTGACACATAACAACCCAGCTGTTCATCACAGAGCACATCCAGGGACAGTTAGAGCAGGGCCAGCACTCTTTTTTTTGTTTTGTTTTGTTTTGTTTTGTTGCGGTACGCGGGCCTCTCACTGTTGTGGCCTCTCCCATTGCGGAGCACAGGCTCCAGATGCGCAGGCTCAGCGGCCATGGCTCACGGGCCCAGCCGCTCCGCGGCATGTGGGATCTTCCGGGACCAGGGCACGAACCCGCGTCCCCTGCATCGGTAGGCGGACTCCCAACCACTGCACCACCAGGGAAGCCCCAGCACTTTTTTTTTGACTGAAGTGGCCTGAGATGTTTGTGGTGTTATTAGTTGGATATTTAAGGATTCTGTTACACTGAGAAAGGACAGGGTGAAATTCTAGTTGGGGTGAGAGGCAATACAAATAGTGAATAGAATTTGAATGTCACATTAGAGAAAGAGACAGAAAAAAAAAAAACAAACAGCCTGGTTTAGTGCAGAATAAAAGACTAGATAAAGGTGTAAAAAGTCTAAACTGAGGTCAGATTGAAGAGGGCCTTAGATGCCAGGCCAAGCATTTGGGTTTATAAATTAGTAATAAAAAGCCATCATTGAAGAGCGTGATATGAAGGCAGTGATTTGAGTCAAGCTGGCGGTAGTGTGTAAAATGAGCCAGAAGGGAGAAAAACTGGAGCTAAGGAGATGGGTACAAAGTCGTTACAATAATCCAAATGTGAGTTGGTTACAGCAAAAACCAAATTCATCGTAATATGGTTTAAAGGAAATTATGATTTCAGAGACACGAAGAGGAAAGAATGCACAGCTGGGGGGGTGAGGAACAAAGCCTGAACAGAAGGGGCTCATGTCAGCTGGTTCAGGAAGATCCCTTGAGCCAAGGTCAGATGTGCTCACAGTTTACATTTCTGAAGCATCCTCTGGGGAGCCCATTAAAACACTTGTTCCTGGTACTATTCCCTGCAGATGCGCATTTGGTGGGTTTGGGATGGAGCCCAGAAATATGCATTTTAACAAATATTTCTGAGCAGCACTTTGACTACACTTGGAGCAATTTTAGCTTAAATTGTGAGTAGTAAAAAAAAATAAATTATATCCTCAACAATCCTAAGACTGTCTCTGGTTGACACATACTCTCTAGGCTTGGACTTGAGCTTCAGACTTTTCTGTCTTCTCCATGCAAATCAAATGCCTCTGCATCTTGATCAGGACCAGCCTTTCCATGTTTCAGAGTGGCCACCCAGGGCTAGTCTCTCCTAACAAGCATTTGTGCTTTCACCCTTGTAAGGAATCACACTTTGTCTTTCCTGCGAGATGTCCTTATCTTTATAGACAAGGAAGCTGAGGACTATAGAAGGCTTTTGACTTCAAATCCCTTACACTTTCCACTAGAATGTGTTGGCCAAAGGAGTAACAATTTTGGCAGGGCCTTTCTGAAGAAAATAACCCTGTTTCCTGACCCAGGGGTGCTCCACTGATGGTGCCAGAGACCAGAGGTTGTGGAGCCTGTGACATTCTTCATACCTGCTGGGCACCCACAAGGCCATCACACGTGAACTGTTAGCTGCAAACACCGGTTCACTGCAAATATCTAAAGCAAGGAGAGCAGCTGCGAGAGTTCAGTTTTCAAAGGTTCCACATTAACTGAATTCTTAAGAGAAGAAATATGAAACAAACACATAAAAATAGACAATAGACAAAGAAATACCAGCCAAGAGCAGTGGACCAAAGACATTTGTGGGTTGGAGGGGAATGACCTCTCAACCTCTCTCATCTCTTCTCTCAAGGACTCACTTTAAAACCTGACCTCTATCGCACCTTGCAGCCTAATCCTGCAGAAAATTGGCGGGAGCCTACCCCGGCTTCAGTGAGACTCAAGGCATTCACACCTCTTCACTGGTGACCACATTACCCTAATGATAATAAAAACAACAGCGATACTAGCTCTTTTTTTTTTTTTTTTACGTCTTGATTGGAGTATAATTGCTTTACAATGGTGCGTTAGTTTCTGCTTTATAACAAAGTGAATCAGTTATACATATACATATGTTCCCATATCTCTTCCCACTTGCGTCTCCCTCCCTCCCCCCATCCCTATCCCACCCCTCTAGGTGGTCACAAAGCACCAAGCTGATCTCCCTGTGCTATGCGGCTGCTTCCCACTAGCTATCTTATTTATTGAGCATTTAATATTGTCTAGGCCATTTGTGAAGCACTTGTAATCCTTAGGAGGGACAAAAGGTGAAAAAGGTAAGGTTGGTAGTTTATCCTTTTTATAAGTGAATAAACTCAGAGAGGTTACAAATGCTCCTTAATTTCAAGAGCAGAATTTGAGTCCGGGCCTGTCTGACTTCAAAGCCTGCCTACTTACCCATTACCTGGAAACAGGCATGCGGTAGGCAAGTTGAATACCTTTATTTTTATTTTAATGGATGATGAGGTGAATTAGAAGGATGCCCGCTTAATATGAATTTTGTACTTTACCCCCAAAAAAGGCAATTCAGTTGTGTATGGAAGCTTTACTCGTACTTTATTTTTGTCAATAACTCTTTATAATGACCCCAAATTTTACTGTCATTTTAGTGGAATTAAACTCAGAAAGTTCCATTTTACGTGCTGTATCTCATTCTGCTGCAATGACAGTTTCCCCTTGACCCTGGGCTGCCAGCATGAGTCCTCAGACTCTGGTACAGAGGGAGCCTCAGGAAGAACGAGGCTTTCCCACCTGGCTAACCAGGTAAAATTTCCTTTGCTAAATACTTCAGGACCGCTGTGCTATATTTTTACCATAAGACATCCTCATTGGTAGGATCAAGGAATGTAAGACCAAAATTTCCATGACTGTCCAAGACATGAGAGAATATCCCATCTGCAAATTCTTCTCGGCGCACCTCATTCTAACCGACTTCAGCTGTACTCCACTCCTTTGTATTTTGCCCTTCATGTGGTTAGATAACAGCTGCTCAGCAGTCTTCTATAATTACAAGAATCTGAAAAAATATTTTTCATTGTGCTAAACCCATATGAGAGTGTGACATTCCTTTTCCTTAAAGCCGAACATCTCCACTGCAGAGATGCCTGAAGTCTCTGTCTGAAGATGCAGACTGAGATTTCAAGAACTATGTGATGTTAGCAGAAAAAAATATAACACTAGGCTTTTTTTTTTTTAATTTGGGTTTTTCCCATGTGTGTATGCCCATTTTTTTCCAGGCATGTGTCTGTGTACTGTCCGTGTCCCACATCTGAAAGGGAAGCTCTAACCAGTAGAGTCCTCACATGGAAAGGCCACACACTTTCAGAGAAAAACACAGGCTGACTCCAAGATGCTCTCATATGTTTGCCCTAATAGGTTTCTCCTTCACGCTTCCCTCTAATGGCCAGTAGTCCCAGACACTAAAGAGATCTACCCTTCCTGAACATTCAGAGTCCCAGATTTTATTCTTCATGCAGCATCCTGGCATGTAACCAGCAGTCTGTCACAGCAGACAGTATTTAATCTACAGAGTTATCCACTCACAGGATGGATATTGGAAGGAGCTGGATATCACGGCAAAGTCAGACAGCTTTTGAACTCTTCTTTTTGAGAGATACAATTTCTTCCCAAGGAGCATATAGAGCATAGAATAAGAGGTAGGCTTCCTTTACCATTTAGTTTGGGTTCACATTTCACATCTCAAAATTCAGGAAGAAAAGGGTTCCAGTGTTATTTGACCCAATCCTTACTTCAATTCTCCTGGCATTTATCTCTCTTGTGTATGAAAAGCTTCTTTTGAAGTCAGAACTCCAGGTGTGGAGGAAGAAGGAATTCATCAAGAGAATTGAATTCAGAAAGATTAAAATGTAGAGTTTTAATATAGCTATAGCTGACACATGTCAAGGAGATAAAAGAAAGATTTTGGATTCTAAGAACAGTGCCAGAACTATGAAGTACTGCTTTAAAAATACATATTATTTTGATTGAAATTTGTAGGGGAAAAAAATCAATATAATTAACCAATCTTGTAAATGGATGCATTGAGAGAATGCACTTGGCCCTACAGTGTTCATTTTTTAAATGGCGGCGGGGGACAACAAGTTTTTCTGAACACATTTCTGATATGTTTTCTAACAGGCAGTATTTCTAAGGGTACTTAACCTAGAGAATCTTCTCTCTCCAATTTTATCTAGAGCTCGTCTCAAACTATTAACTCTAAATGAAAGTTGGTAAGTTATGCCCATTTATCAACACAGTTACCATAAGATATCACAGTCTAAGAGGTTTGAATGAGTAAAAATTTGGAAATGATCAGTTAACCTCTCTCCCAAAAAGAGCAATTATATTAAAAATTCACACTTATGTAGAAAAGAAAGATGAAATTCTGAGAGATTCATTTCAACATTTAGACCTTCTCATTAGTATCGCCTTTCACACTCAAGTCTCTAAACTACAGAACGCATTTGTAAGGGTGTTACCATCAAACAAATATTCCTTTATGAATATCCCAGAAAACCATTGCCAACAACTCTAGTCAGCTTGTGTTTCCAAAATCGAAGGTAATCCTGAGATGTTTTCAGGACAGGTTTGCCCTGAATTTTCTGATTTGTGTAGTTATAAGGAAAGTTCAAATTCTAGAAAGAAAAATTTTAGAATTGCACGTAATATTATTATTATTAAACCGTGAGACAGTCATTGGAAGAACAAAGTTCAAGTTCAGTAAATGTTTTATGTTACTCCATCAACTTGCTGCTTTATAAATTACGATTGCCAGATTACAACCTTAAGGTTGATATTTTCCTTGATTTAGTCTCAGGAAAAAAAGAAAAACAGATGTAAGTCATTCTCTCCTTTGCTCTTTATATATGTATATAAAGGACATTAGTGGAGAAATGATTTCAGGGAAAAGTGATGGATTCTATTTTGTCTGGCAAAGGCATTCAAGTAGACGCAGTCAACTTTGTGATCTGCTGGTCTAGCCTGAAGCTCGGAAAAGCAGTACAGGGTAAGTACATGGCCTCCTGATTCCTGGGCATTGACGGTGACTGAAACCGTAAGAATAGATGAGATCATCCAGCTAATAGGTAAAAACAGGAAAGACACGAGGACCTGAGTACCACCCATAGATGGTCAGAAGCCCGGAAAGGAGAGGAGGAAGGAAACAGCTGTGCTTCGATGTCAAGGAAAAGGAGGGTAACAGATAGGAAAGACTATCCCATTGTGTCTAAAGCTCCTGGGGAGTTGAATAAGATGAACGATGAAGACTGACCATTGAACTGAAGACTCATCATTGAAATTTTACAACAGATCATTTGTGGCAAATGATTTTGTGAAGACAAAGCCAGAGTCTCTGGCTCAGGTTGAGACTGGGAAGAGAAGTGGAAACAAGAAATGTAAACAGCTCTTTTGAAATTTTTGGCTGTGAAGAGGAAGAGAGAGGGACAGCAGATGTTCCAGGGGATGTGGTGATCAAGGGAGGTTCAATGCTGTTTGTTATGAAGATCAAAGAACATAAGGATGATCCAGAGACTGAGATCCTTTGAGAAGACACAAGAGGTAGGATTCAGAGGTGGAATGTCTGCTCATGCATTTTGCAAAATGGGAGCACAGTTATTAACCCTACTTTACAGGAAAGCAAACAAAGAACAAAAGAATTTATTGCTCCAGAGAGAGTCAGATATGCATTCAGTTCCTAGTTCCACCTCCCACTAGCTATGTGCTTGGGCAAGCTTCTTTTTTTGGGGTAAAGATAGTTATATCTACTGTGAAGAGATGGGGTGAGATATGTCTGGGGCAAGTATGAAGTGCCAGCAGCACAGTGTCTGGCACACAGTGAGCACCCTGGATGTTGCCGTGGTGCTGGTGGGATGGTGTTTTGGGATGTATGGTTGTTGGGGGATACAGAGTTATCAAGTCACAGAGCCAACATTCACACCTATGTCATGACTCCAGATTCAGCGTTTGACACCACCCTGCATGCAAGAGAAATTAAAAGCTATTTTGAAATAAATTAAAATGAAAATTCATCATGTCAGTATTTGCAGGATAAAACAAGAACAGGGCTTAAAGGGACATTAATAGCATTGAATGCATATATTAGAAAAGAAAAAAAAATCTAAAATCAATAATGTGCATGCCCATCATAGGAAACCAAAAAAAAGGAGAGCAAAGTAAATTCAAAATAAGCAAAATAAAATAAATAATGAAATTTTATTATGGAAATCAATGAAATTCAAAACAGGAAAACAATAGAGAAAATTAATGAAACCAAAAATAGTTATTTTTAAAAGATCAATAAAATTGTAAGCTCTCTACCCAGACTAACAAAGGAAAAAAGAAAAGACACAACTTACCAATATCCGACATGGAAGAGGGGCCATCACTACAGACCCAATTGGCATAAACAGAATGATAAAGGGATACTAAAAACAACTCGATACCCACAGATTTGATAACTTGTATGAAATTGACCAATATCTTGAAACATCCTGCACTTTGCCTGTTGCAATGATACCACAGTTGTGTCTGTCCCTCTCTGGTTTTTTGCTAACCTCTGTGCTGGATCCTCTTCCTTACCCTCCATTTATAAAGGTAGACTTTTCTAATGCTTGGTTTAGTACCAAGCAATTAGGGAGGTATGTTTGCATGTTTCTCCAACGAATGAGTTTCCTCAACCTTTTCTTTTACTCCTTAAATTCAGGTCTCACTTATCTTACTAACAGGATTTTAACTGTCAGCTCTGTGGAGAGAATGTGTCTTCATATAATCTGTCTTTCATAACCCAAAAGCTCCAGGTTCATATTTCCAACTGCCTGAAGGCTACTTCTACCAAAATGATCCACCACTATCTCAACTTTAAAAGTTTATAAACTAAACTCATCTTTCTTCCTTTCAGCTCCTGAGGATACTCTCAGGATGCCCAAATTCTGTTTAATGTGCTATTGTTCCCTAATATGAAAGCCTAAAGTTTCAGATAATATCACTCTTCCTTTTAAAACTTTCCTTAGTTTTTAAGCTCTGAACATTGTTTCTTTGTAATGATCTTGGATTCTATCTCATTTTGACAATTGCTTCTGGCTCAGTATTTTATATTTCATTGGACTAATACAACAGTATCCTAAAATGTCTTCCTGCTTTGTTGTTCTCCTTGCACAAATTCACCCAGCACCTAAGTCCCAGAGCTAGAGAAAAGAGATGTTTTCAGAAACTGAAGTTAGTTTGGTATGGCTGCATTGTATCATTCAGCCTTCTTTTTCTCTAGATCATGCTCATATCCTAGCATGTAATTTCTGCATCCTAATTTTTTTTTAAAATGTAGAATGAGCTCCAGCGTTTACTTTTGAATGCTCAATAGTCTCTTTATTAAGCATCCCTCAAATACCAAATTTGACTGTGCCATATGCTCCCTTTGGGGACCCAGATGGATTCAACAACTTACTGTATGAACTTATGCCATTTGCTTAACTTCTATGAATCTCAGGTTCATCATTGGTATAATAGGAGTCATATTACCTATGTTTTAGGATTTTTGTGAAAAACAAAAGAGATAATTCGCTCTAAATGCAGGAAACTCAAAACTCCATATAGTTAAAGTATGGTAAATGTAGTAGCATAAAAGTAAATGTTTGCATAGACAAAATGGAAAATACAAAAGGCAAATTGTAGAATATGTTTGCCATATAAACAATAAACACATTTTAAAGTATATATTAAGCTCTTATAAGTCAATGTAAAAAACTAGAAAATGAGTCCAATAGAAAATGGCTAAAAGTAGTCAGTAAGAGAGAAAAAATACAAATGGGTTTAACATTATTAAAAGATGCTCAACTACATATCAAGTAAAAAGAAATCCAAATTAAAATCACAATGAGATTTTTTTAACCCATCGAAATGATAAAGATCAAAAAGTAGGATAATGCATTCCACTGATGAGGATGTTGGGAAATCCAAATTCTCATACATCATTGACAGGAATGTAAATTGGTACAAACTCTTTGGAATGAAATTTAACAATACCTAATAAAATTTAAAAGTTCACACATCCAGGCCAGCTATTCCACTTTCAGAAATTAATTTTCTAGGTGTACTTACACAAGTGAACAAAGATGCAAGTATAGAGCTATTCATTACAAAATCACTTACAGACTTAAAAGATGAGAAACCCCCTCAGTTTCCATCAATGTGGGGCTAGTGTAGAGCTTGGAGTCCAGAGCCCAGTTAAGCTGGAACTAGTTTTCCCAATCCCTTCCTCGTAAATTTTCTGGATCGGGGCTTACCAAGAGAAAAGTGTCAGGTGAGCAGAGCAGAAGTGCAGCCCATATTGAGTTTGAAGGTTGGCGTATGGCAGGTGCCATGCACCTCATGTGCAGGCTGCTCACTTACAGGCGTGGCAGCCATCACGGTGCAGCTCCTACAGCTTCTGCTGCTTTGCCCCTGGGAGGTTCTCTGCATCCTGGGCAGGTGCGAGTTTGGCTCTGTGGTAAAGGGCACCAGCTTATCCTGCAGTTGCCCTGAATGGTCAACGATAGAAGTGGTGAGAGAAAGACATGGCTTCACTTTATCTTCATGGCTTCCCGATTGTTCTTGATGCACCCTCGAAACTTTATGCCCAACTGCCAGCCCTCCTGACTTCCAACCGACCACCACTGATGGAGCCCACAGACTTCATAGGCTGCCTAACTGGCCCCCAGGTCTAATTCTTCTAGATCACTTAGAATGGCTCTGCTTCTCTCTTCAGCCCCAACTGATGCAATTTGTTCAGTAAATCATGAGGATTCTGTAGCCATCAGAAATAATGAAGTGGTTCTATATTTGAACATACAACAACGTCCAAGATATTATTAAATAAAATGAGTGAGGCTCAGAAAAAATGTATATTGTGTGCTACTTGTTAGGTTTAAAAACTGGGAAAATGCACACACACTCAACACTAATACACACATATGCTTGCCAATCACGGACTATCACTGGAAAGACATAAAAAAATAGCAACTCTCCTCTGGGGAAAAGAACTGACAGTGACAAGGAGGGTGAGATTTCACTGTATATCTTTTGTACTGTTTGATTTTTTCCCCATGAACTTGTGTTAATTTTTAAAATAATAATAATGACATTCAAAAAATGAAATAAGGGCTTCCCTGGTGGCGCAGTGGTTGAGAGTCCGCCTGCCGATGCAGGGGACACAGGTTCGTGCCCCGGTCAAGGAAGATCCCACATGCCGCGGAGCAGCTGGGCCCGTGAGCCATGGCCACTGAGTCTGCGCGTCGGAGCCTGTGCTCCACGGCAGGAGAGGCCGCAGTGGTGAGAGGCCCGCGTACCACAAAAAAAATTTAATAAATAAATAAATAAATAACATTGAAATCTCACTGCATAAATCCCCTGAGCATAAGAGGTGCTCGGTAAACATCAACTTCCTTGCACTCCTCATGGCGTATCTCTCACCTCAACATCTATGGAGATGCATCCCGTGTTTCTTTCCTCAGTGAGACAAGATGATGCTGTGAGCAGTTACAGACATAATGAACAGAATAGATCAGGAAATGAGTAGGTGCTCATTTACGTTAGTCAGTCTGAGAGCCAATGACACAGCTAAAAATAAGGGCATTGCTGCACCTGAGTTTAATTGTTGGAATAGACAGGAAAGAGCTTTCAATAGCTTATCCTTGAGGAAGGAAAGAAAGGGAGGACCTCGTTAAGTATAACAAGGCTGCAAGGTGGAGAGAAATATTCCCTATGGCCATCAGCTTTCAGTATTTTACTTCTGTTTCCCTGAAAAGAGGAAGCATGGACACACCATGTGAAAATATGAAATGCCTGTAATGGAATAAAAATCTAAAACACTGAATTTTGCTTTATTTACAGCTAAAGCGTTTAAGAAATATCAGTATGTATATGTAGTGTGTGAGTACGTGGTGTGTGTGTGTGTGTGTGTGTGTGTGTGTGTGTATACATTAGAGCCTTAGGAATACATTTTTAAAAATTAAAATAAAAAGAGTTTCCTCTGAAGTCCTAGTGAGGAGTATATGCAATCTGGTTTGATGCATACTGGCAAAAAATATTTATGGAAGATTATAAATTTTGTGAAATATTCACACACAAATATAAAATACTCTGGTAAAAATATAACTTAAAAAACTCATTACTTTGAACAAGGCATATTTTTGGCTAACTGGTTGTAGGAATAAAAGTCATATACTACGGGCTACAGGCAGAGAAAACTAAACCATCCTCCTACACTCTTAGAGCTTCAGAAACTCGCCCGCTCTTTCCAAATCACTCCCTCTGAGTTATTCCAATGAGATTTCAGCAACACAACCCTAGTTCACCAGAGCCATTCTTCCTTCTCCCTCCTCTGCGATGTTCTCACCCCTACAAAGAGAGGGGTATTACGTCTGAGGGGAAATAAGAGAGTAGATGGACTCTGGAGGGGGAGTTTTCCTTTTTAAATGTCAATTGGTCAGAGAGGATTTGAGGAAAGGAACAAAAGCATTTGCCCTGCTGTGATGTCGACTTATCTCTCATCACTCATAAGCATCACAATCATTACTATTGCCAGGAGTATACAGACCACTTTTCCTCCCCAATCAGCTTATAAATGGTTTTACAAATGGATTAGAAACAGCATAGATATGGATCATTTCACACAGCACCAAAGTACAGTCACCTCAAGGGGAAATGGGGGAACTTCTATATAAATCAGGGCAACATTAAGAGAAGGGTTAAGACCAACCATGAAGAATGGCTTATTTGCTCGAAGCTGTAGGGAATATTAGGCAAGCAGAGGACATTTCCTTCCCCTGGCTACAAGGTCAATGTGGCCTCATTGGTTGAGGTCCGAGGTTAATGAATCTTGCTTCCAGATGGCAGTGCTGCCGTAGGACGAACACGCAGCGTTTTATCTTCTGGAGAGAGGCTAATCAAGTCGGGACAAGTCTTTCCCAGCATCTCGGCGTCTTGCCAGCCATGAAGCACAGACCCGGGAGAGGGATCCTGAGCTCGGATGACCCAACTAAAGACCTTCTGATGCTCAGAGATTCATCAGAACCCAGGCATCTGCATTCTGGTGCCCTCTTCTGCAAAGGCAACATGGGGGTTTTCCTATAGGATCAAAAATCATGAACTACTTTGTCCTTGTGAAGAAATCTGTCAGGTTCATTAGCCAGGGGTGCCTCACATGGGCACTACCAGTGTAACTTGGAAAGTATTTGCTGTTCCTATTAAAACCGCCTCTTCGGATGCTGCAAAGAGATGCTCTACTGAGTCTCCCATCTCCTGCAAGTCCCACCAATGCCCCTAAAGCAGCGTTTGAGAAGAACTAAGAATCTCCTGTCAGTCTGGCTTTGCAGAGACAGAGAATCAATCTACGTTACCTTGTTCGTGGCTATTAGAAGTGAATTTCCTCAGGGCAGTTATGAGAGATGCCAATTTTTAATGAGACGTGTACTTGATATTTACCATATTTAGATGTAGACCTTCCTCAGTGGGATTTTTGCTAGCAAATCTCACGGGTTTTCACGGCACATTTATGTTTATAGTAAGGGTTAGTAGCACACACACAGAGTAAACATATATTTTAGAAAATATTCCGGAAGCTCTAAAGGTGGCTGTGTTTGTACCTAGCTACTAGTGAGTGACAGCCCAATGCTTGTCAAATTCAACCTGCATAGACTCTTGTTATCATGCAGGTTCTGATGCAGTCTGTCTGGGATAAGGCTCGAGGTGCTGCAGTTCTAATAAGTCAAGGGAATTCCTGCCGCAGGTTGGTGGATCACCCATGCAATGGCAAAAAGCTAGGTTACCTGTACTTTTCAAACCCGAATCCAAAGGATTTTTCCCAGCCAACACACTTGCATGGAAATTCTCCTGGTAAGAATTCCTCCTGGTTGTGATTGGATGTAATTAGAGCAGAGCTACTCCGTGACAGCTCCACCACTCAGGGGGCACATGGGGTAAAAGGTTTTCACTAGGGAAGTAAAATTTCTGAGAACATAGGTGTCAAGTAGCAAGACACCAACGTTGCCCTCCCTCCACACCCTGCATTCTGCACTGTTCCTTTGGCCTGGCTCCAAACAGAAAGCAAAGGTGGAATTTGTTTTAAAGCCCAAAAGCGAATTCTCCTGATTTTAGTGACAACTAGGAAGCAAAAGAAAAGGTAGCCAGGAGCCCTGCAGAGCAGAGCACGGTGGGGGGGGGGGCAGGGTGGGTGAGGGGCACTTCACAGACAGCATTGTCATGAAGAGGGAACGCACTGAGATGCCACACAGGGGCCCGAGCCCTGGAGCCCACACAGATGAGGTGCAGGTGTTCCAAGTCTCCAAGTCTCTGGGGAGGGGAGAGGGACACCGGAAGGAAAGGTCAGGCAAGCTCTAGTCCATCTGAGATATTAGAGCCTGCAGCATGGCGCTCTCATGGGAAATCCAGCACTGGCTGTCTCTGGGGAAAGTAATCTGAAGTAGTAGTAAGTCAGGTTTTGTACTGAAAGCACAGAAGAAGAAACAGAAACAGCCACAAACCAGAATGACTCAGAAGCCCCAGCATAGGGGTCCATAGTTCCTTGTTTAATGGTTCGTCCACAGCTCACAGTTGCTTGACTACCATCTATGTCAACAGAAGAAAGAGCACTGTATTTGAATCTGGGGTAAACTATTTCAGCTCTGAACAAGTTGTTCAGGTGGGACGGGGAGGTCTCCAGGGATGTACCAGAAACCTGCAGTCTTGGGCTCAACCTGGCATGTAGAAGTGGGTGACAGCAATTAACACATTTCTTCACTTTTTATTGTTTTATGTGTCTTCCAGGCATGAGATGTTGTGCGTAATGCTGAGGGAGAAATAAAGGTATGAGCTCCTCAAAGGCGTCCACGTGACTGTTCTCTCTGTTTCTCCAGTGTGTAGTATAATCTGTAGAACACAGTGGGATCCAAAAACATTCACCAAATGAAAAAAAAAAATAGTAGTTCACATGAAGCATTTACTATGTGCCAGGGGCTACAGTGAAATGCATTATCTGAGGTGAGGAAGAAAGGTTAGTAGAGAAGACACAGCTGTGCTTCCTGGGGATTGTTAACTGATTGGTCAGGGTCCATTATGAATCTCCTGCAAAGATTTCTTCAGCAATCAGAGAGCACAGGTGACAGTACAGAGGAATGAACTCGATTTCTGATTAAATCTGGTGTCTCCAGAACACTCACCAGAGGATGCACCTCTCTGTTCCTGCTCTGATGGTGTTGATTGGGTGTTTGTTCTGAGGTGCCCGCATATTATCCCCCTAGAAGCCAGGTAAATAAAGAGCCATAGCGGGTGTTTCTGGAACTTGAAGACATTCTCCCTTCTGGGTATGACGTGACTAAGAATTGGAAGTGACAAAATTGTACCTAACTAACATTTCTGATAAAGTCTATGTATCCTGAGAGTTTACGATGCCTTCCTCTCCATAAAAATGCCCGTATGTTCAAGCATGGATGTTAAGAATGCTTAAACCGGAGCCCAGCTCTTACAAATGGAATCCAGAAATAACGGTCTAAGATACACTTCATCTGAAACTGCAGTTTTAGGGCACAGCTCATTAAGATCGTCTTCCTTGGCTCTCCAGTCTCATTGCAAAACCATTTTATTGATGTGAACCACCAAAAACAGTCAGAAGAAGTCTGGTTTACTGCCCCAGTAGCTCCTAACAGCACCTTCATCCAAGAACTCCAAGACAGAACTAAACGGCCATGTAGTTTATGTGTAAGAATGCAATTAGCCTCAACTATTTTCTTAATGGGGAAGAATCCGGAAAGTTAAAGCTCTCCCCTGCTGTAGCAAACCAAAGTGTGGGGTGATAAACAGCCTTTCTCCCTCAATTTATGTTGCTTAAATTCAAAGTTGTCTTCTTATCACCCGAGATTCCCCCAGAGGAATTTTGTAGTTTTGCAGCAAATACCGTGTGCATGTGCTCATTGAATCACTCTCAAGTTTCCTGCAGGAGAACTTCAAAAGATCCTGGCATGGTACAAGAGGTAACGACTGCCCTCCCTGGGAGTCAGTTCAGAAAATATTTTCCGTACAATGACTTGCAAGAGCTCACAGCCTACCACTTGGAAAAGCCTCAAAAGTGATAATTAGAGCAATAGGTATTTTCTTATGACAAGGAAGTGTACCTCAGTGACGGGTGTTCCAAATTCTCAGATTTCAGTTTGCAAAATACAGTGTCATCATGGGAAAACACTTACCTGCATAACACAAGGCCAAACTGGAATTTAAGGGGGAAATCAAACAGCTTTCTGGGGTACCCATACCAACATTGGAACTCAGGTCTTTCAGTCCAAAAGCTCATGTTTTGGTAGAGCAGCAACAATACAATAGAAAGAGCATTTTCTATTGCAGAGACCAGAGTTGAAGCTTATTCCATGCTCTATGGTTTTCTAGCATCGTGGTCTCACAAAAGTCATCTAACCTCGCTCCGTCTCTGTAACTTCATCTGTAAAATGGAGATAATAATATCTATAATATCTATTTCACTGAGAGGATTAAAGGAGATACAAAAGTTTCTTAAACAGTGTAGTCTCAGAGGAAGTTCCCTTTGCTCTCCATTCCTGGACCTCTTCGTAATTATTTTGAACTCTTTTATAAAAACAAGAAAGTGAGACAGAAGTGAAGCAACATGATCATATTAATCTAAAGGCCAAAGGAAGCATGTGAGGAAAACATAATCTACCCTTGCCTAGCAATATAAACGATGGAGAATTCAAGGGAAACACCAGATGTGACTCTCCTGGAGAGCTTGCTGTTTGTTTGTCATGGTTTGATTTGACCTTTTTAGAGCTGGAAACTATCGTAAGGTGATCTAAAGCAAATGTGTCATTTAACAGTCCAAGGGACTGCGTAGTAAGACCTGGCCTTTCTTTGAGCCAAAGTCCTTCCCACCCAGCTGGAGAGACAGCAGTAAACAAATCAAAGTCCCAGCCCACATGGGGTGCCGACTTTGGGCTGGAGACACACAATGGGTAAGTCAAATAGGAAAAATCTGTTGTACCAAAAAGATGAAAAAGGAGACTTCTGATCCCCAGGTTCCAGCTTTGGATCTCGGGTCGTCAGGTGACACCACCACCCACTTCTGTGGCAGCATCTATCATACCCCAGGAACTCTCTCCTCTTCCTTAAGGACTCCTGGCTCTTCATTCCCTGAACACTATTCCTGCCTTGAGTCTTGGTGACTTTGATATTCACCTGGAAGATCCTTTCAACAGCCCAACTTCTTAGTTCTATGACCTCTTCTCTGTTGATCTTCATTACTACGCTCCAGCCAACTCACTCCCGTTGCCGAATCCCAGATATTGTCATGACAGCAACAGCAATCATTCTACCTTCTAAATATCAAGCATATTGCTCCCCAACTCTCCCCCCACCAACACATTTTAAAATCAGTCTCTACACTAGAGGAAGCCTAGCTGATACGTTAATTTTTTCCAACCAGCACCCACAATCCACCATTTTTATCTTTCCTCTGCCTCTCACCCGGTTTGCATCTTTTCTTTCTTACTCAAGTTTAATTCCATAAGCAATTATTATAATCACTTGCTTGAATTCACCCTCAATCCCTTTCTCCTATAGGTTAAACCAAACCATGGTTAAACCCAACTTGTGCCCTACTGTACCTGCACATCTGCAATCAAACAGGGCTGGAGAAAAATTTGTTATCTCTATGCTGACTAATATTTTAAATCCATAATCACTAACCTCAGGTGGGCCCTTAATAAAGTCTGTCTATAACATTATATTCCTTATCCTTTTCCTCTTCTACTCTTCCAGATTAATATTTCATATCTTACTGTCTCTCCTCAACCCTCACTCACCTGCACTCACACCCTCCTTCTTATCCAATAATCTTAATTCTTATTTCAATGAGAAAAATTGACTAGAGGAAGACTTCCACAGGCTCCACTATCACACGGACAACCCTTTTTTCACAGGTGTCACGCTATGTGGGTTTAGGGGTCCAGACTGAAGCTAAACTCCCTGCTTCAATCCTGCCGCCACTAGATGGGGGCATCTTGATCTAATTACTTAATCACTCTGGGCCTAACTTCTCATTTGTAAAGTAGCTATAATAGTATCATCTACTTTGCGGTAGACGTTGAGAATTAAAGGAGTTAATATATGTAAAGTACATAAATAGTGCCTGGCACAAAGCACACACCATATGTATTTGCTGTGATTATATTTTCTACCCATGCGTACGCTGTCTCTGCCCCTGTTCTTGTGGATGAGCAATCACCTTGCTCTTAGCAAAGGGTAACCCCTTCCACTAAACACTGGCTCTCATCCTGGCTCACCTACACAAGGACATTGCTCCAGCAATTCATCTTTTCCCACTGAATCTTCTCCCCAAATATGTAAAATGCTATTATTTTCTTATCTCCAGAAAACTCCCTTGACTCCTACATCTCCAGCTGCTGTATTGTTTTCTCCTTCCACTTACAGCCAGACTGCTATTTGAAGAGTGGTCTATCGCTTGTCTTTGATTTCTCCTCTCTGCAATACCAACCTCAAGCAGACTTTAGCCATTAACACTCCACCACAGTGCTTTGTCGAGGGCACCAGAGTGCCTTCAAATAGCTTCTTCCCTTGGCTCTTAGGACACCACAGCCACCTGCATCCTCCCTACCATTGTGGCTACTCTTCCTTGGACTTCTTTGCTAGTTTCTCCTCCTCTCCTTGAACTGGAAATGTGGAGCCTCAGGGTTCAGAACCTGGCTCTCCGGGATCTACCCTCACTCCCTTGCTGATCTCTGCCCATCTTGTGGCTTCGAATATCATCTACACGATGTTCCCTTATGTGGATGTCTCCAGTCTGGACTTCCTTCCAGTCCCCTAAATTCCAACCATCTCCTACCCCACATGCCCATTCCAACCTACCCAGCCCTGAGCAGAGCTCCTTGCTGTCTCCTGCAAAGCCACTTCTCCACTCCATTCCTTGGGCTCAGCACGTGGAAATTCTTTCTTCCAGGTTCTCAAGCTGCAAATTTTGGAGCCAACCCCTCTCTTTCTCTCATATCCCAGATCTTATGCATCAGAAAATCGTGTCAGTTTTATATTCAACATGCATTTGGAACCTGGCCAGTTTTTGCCTCCTCTCCTTCTTGCTTTTTGGTCTAAGCCATCAGAATCCCTTGTCTGGGGATTGCAATGTCTGCATCCCCGGGGGTCCTGTGTCCACCAGGGCTCCCTGTCAGTTTATTTTCAGCAGAGTGCCAAAGGGGTCATGATCCTTTGTAGTTTGGAGTGTGTCACTTTTTTTTCTTTTTTTTTTCTTTTTTATATTGGAGTAGATTTGATTTACAAAGTTGTGTTAGCTTCAGGTGTACACATATACATATATCTATTCTTTTTCAGACTCTTTTCCCATTTAGGTTATTACAGAGTACTGAGTAGAGTTCCCTGTGCTATACAGTAAGTCCATGTTGATTAGCTATTTTATATATAGTAGTGAGTGTATGTTAATCCCATACTCCTAATTTATCCCCCCCAACCTTTCCCCTTTGGTAGCCATTAGTTTGTTTTCTAAGCCTGTGAGTCTGTTTCTGTTTTGTAAATAAGTTCATCTGTAGCATTTTTTAGATTCCACATAAAGTGATATCATATGACATTTGTCTTTCTCTGTCTGGCTCACTTCACTTAGTATGATCATCTCTAGGTCCATCCATGTCACTGCAAATGGCATTATTTCATTCTTTTTTATGGTTGAGTAATATCCCATTGTATATATGTGCCACATCTTCTTTATCCATTCCTCTATCGATGGACATTTAATTTGCTTCCGTGTCTTGGTTATTGTAAACAGTGCTGCAGTGAACATTGGGGTGCATGTATCTTGGTGTGTGACACTTCTTAAGGTCCTCTGGTGGTTTCCTGTATCACTTGGACCAAAGGCCAAATCATACTGGCACGTGAGACCCCACAAAGTCTGCTTCTACACGTCTGACCTCGTTTCCCAGACCCTCCTTCTTGCTCCCCCTATTTCTGCCATGCTGCTTCTGGAATGCCGCAGGCACGTTTCTGACTCAGCACTTTTGCCTGGCTGTGCTCTCTGCCTGGAGGGTCCTTCCCCTGGTGTCTGATGTCCACCCGGTTCTCGCCCTTACTCCCTTCAGGTATCCATTTAGATATCTTCTTCTCACTGAGGCCTGTCTTGGATCTAAAATGTCACCATTCACCACCTCAATATTCTCTACCTCTTCTCCTTGCTTTATTTTTCCCTTTACCCATTGATATATCCAGAGGCAAGATAGATTTTTCCTATTTGACTTACTTTTTGTGTGTCTTCAGCCCAGAGTTGGCACCTCATGTGGGCTGGAACTTTGATTTGTTTACTGCTGTCTCTCCAGCTGGGTGGGAAAGACTTTGACCCAAAGAAAGGCCAGGTCTTAGTACCCAGTCCCTTGGAAGTAACCTCTAACCCTTTCTAATTACTTGAGTGATAGCAGTGTCTTAGTCATTCGTGGAGACCCCTTGGCCCACATCTGATATTTTATACTAATGAAGTGGCTCTTGCTGGCCCCTCAGACCACCTCCAAGGAAGAAGGATGCTGGAGACTGAGTGTAAACATATGGGCAACCAGTCAGTCAATCAATCAATCAGTCAATCAATCATGCCCACATAATGAAGCCCCATTGAACACCCTGGACATCAAAGCTCAGGTGGTCTTCCTGGTTGGTAATACTCCATGTGTATTGTCACAAGCCCATGCAAGGAGAGCTTTGCATTTGGAACCTCACTGATGCTGTCACGTGTATCCCTTCATTTGGCTGATTTTAACATTTCCTTCCCTATAATAAATATAGCCATGAGTACAACAGGTTCCAGTAAGTCCTGTGAGTCTCTTCTGCAAATTATTGAATGTGAGGGTGTTTTGGGAAATCCCCCAAATTGCTGTTGTTGTCAGATGTGGGGGTGACTTTCTGTGGACTCTTCCCCCTAACTTTTCATTTGAACCCTAACTCCTTGAAGTTGGGTCAGCAGTTCTGGGCAGACTTGGCCATCTGCAGGCTGCACCCTTAACCTTGCATGTTGGTAATTCTGGGTACCAGCACTGACACCTCTTCTTAGCACCTCACAGGCATCCATAAATAGGTGTTGGATGAAAAAATGAACAGAAGAATACAAAGATGAGCTATAACCAAGGTTCAAATTTGCAAGCATTCAAAGTATAAATTATTAAGCTTATCCCATATTCAGCATAGTTTTCTTCCTGGTTTCATTTGCTTCTCACCCCCCATGGACTTTTGGGACCTGTAAGGCAAAGGACTAATCTTCACTCTTGTATGAGCCATTTCAGAACTTAGCCTAAAAGGTCATTTGTGAAAATTTGATATATAACATTAAAAATGACATCTTTTTAATTCAAAATTGTCATGTGGTTATTGGCATTTATGAAGTAAGCAGTTTGAGATATGAAATTATTAATGTGTGCTGAGTGTGGAATAGAATAGACCCAAGAATTTTAGTGGTGTTTTATTGCATAATGGAGATATATAATGAAACAAATGTACAGGTAAATTAAGACACTACTAATGCTAATATTAAAATATCAGTTTTAATTTTTTAACTTTCTTTTTAAACCCAAATTATTTTAATCCCTTTAGACTAAAATTTACACTTATTTTTTAAAATACTACCTTTCATTTTTATCTTCTAGACCATTATATTCTTAGAGAATGTAAACCTTAACGTCATACAGAGTGAAACATAAGAGGATGACAATTAAAAAACTCATAATAAACCCTCTGTTCAAGTGTGGAGGGCCTCTAAGAATTGCATGAGACCTTCCAGTGAGAAGATAGCCTTTGCACTTTTTAAAAGGCTGTGAAATGCTTACCAGCTGATGAAGAAAATGGAGTGAACTTCCTTTCAAGTTAATGGCAAATAAAGGCTTCCTACTTCCATACAGATTTAACTTCTCCTTAACAATCCATAACCAACCAGCAAGGAAACAAGAAGAAGAGAATTATGGACCACCTAACTGGAGATTCAGTGCAAGTCAGGATTTGCAAGAATTTCTGGCAGAACCTCGAAACACCATTTATACCCCGTGTGACACAGTACAAATTTCACTGAAACTGGAATGTCAGTAATCAACAGTGAAATATTAAATTATGGCTTGGGGCTGAACAGAGACTCTATCAATTTTATTACTTTGGGAAATGTACACACACATTAATATTTTTCAAGTCCTTTTCCAAAACTGCCCAGCAATGAGAAGTAAGACCAAAACTAACTTTGACACAGGATATTTTTGGGTGACAGAACTAACAGTATCTTTTTTTTTTGTGGTACGCGGGCCTCTCACTGTTGTGGCCTCTCCCGTTGCGGAGCACAGGCTCCGGACGCGCAGGCTCAGCGGCCGTGGCTCACGGGCCCAGCCGCTCCGTGGCATGTGGGATCTTCCCGGACCGGGGCACGAACCCGTGTCCCCTGCATCGGCAGGCGGACTCTCAACCACTGCGCCACCAGGGAAGCCCTAACAGTATCTTTTTTAACTTGCCATTCAGCATGGGTCATTCATCTACATTAGAAATATGAGCTGGGATAATGAGATATTCCCACAATGAGATGTGAACTGAGTGAGTAGCATTCAAGATGTAATTTGAATTTAATGCCAGGTTCATAAAATAAACAAAGCATTGTAAAAAGTTTAATGGTCTTCGTTGCGGGGAGGAGGGGCTACTCTTGTCACGGAGTGAGAGCTCTAGGTGCGCGGGCTTCAGTAGTTGTGGCACGTGGGCCCAAGAGCTCAGGCTCAGTAGTTGTGGCACACACGCCTAGTTGCACGGGCCTGGTTGCTCTGTGGCATGTGGGATCCTCCCAGATCAGGGATCGAACCCATGCCTCCTGCACTGGCAGGTGGATTCTTAACCACTGTGCCACCAGGGAAGTCCCTGAAGAACAGTTCTGTGCCACCATTTGGACAGAAAAAAACCCTTCACTCCTCCCTGTTTGCTTAGGTGAATTGCATGGCCGGTTGGATCCGTTAAACATGTGCATGAATCTCACTCTTGAACCAAGCTACAGATGCAGCTTGTTCTTTGTTGCAGGAAAAAGAACAAAATATATTATAGGCTTTTAAAATTGTGCCTGTCATCATGGACTACCCCTTGCAGAAGAAAGCCCTGAAAACACTGGCTACAAATGAGGCACAGGGATTTTCACTGTGTGTACAGAATCGTGAGTAAGGGGGCAAGCTTTGGAATCTCAGGCTTTGAATCTCAAGATTCAACCTACCACATACTATATGGACAGGAATAGGGTATATAAATTTTAGGGCTTCAATTTTCTTACCTATAAAATAAGGATTATAATACCTGCCTCCTAGGAATGCTATAGAATGAAAGGACATGATATTTAAAAGAGTTAGTACTGTGCCTAAAATATAATTCTTAATAAATGGTGAATAACTATTAGTATTAAAACACACATAGGACAAATTTACATATTTTCAATCATAACGTGGAAGCCAATTGTATGTGTGTACAGCACATTTTTTAGAATTCAGAGATCATAATAAATTTTGATAGATATTCCTAGCTTTGCAAGTAAGAAGTGTTTGCCAGATAGAAAACCTGAGGTGAAAAGAAATGACTTTTCCAATATCACAAAAGAAAATTTTCTTTTAAAGTTTCTACCAATACAATGAGGTCCGAGATTGAAGTAAGAGAAACTGTAACTTCTATCACAACAGAGCAGATGCCCTGGGGTTGCTGCTTCCCTCCGTAGGGTCAGTGGGCCTCCACTTTTTTTTTTTTTAACATCTTTTTTGGAGTATAATTGCTTTACAATGGTGTGTTAGTTTTTGCTTTATTACAAAGTGAATCAGCTATATATATACATATGTCCCCATATTTCTTCCCTCTTGCGTCTCCCTCCCTCCACCCTCCATATCCCACCCCTCTAGGTGGTCACAAAGCACAGAGCTCATCTCCCTGTGCTATGTGGCTGCTTCCCACTAGCTATCTGTTTTACATTTGGTAGTATATATAAGTCCATGCTACTCTCTCACTTCATCCCAGCTTACCCTTCCCCCTCCCCGTGTCCTCAAGTGCATTCTCTACGTCTGTGTCTTTATTCCCGTCCTGCCCCTAGGTTCTTCATGACCTTTTTTTTTTTTTTCTTAGATTCCATATATATGTGTTAGCATACGGTATTTGTTTTTCTCTTTCTGACTTGCTTCACTCTGTATGACAGACTCTAGGTCCATCCACTTCACTACAAATAACTCAATTTCATTTGTTTTTATGGCTGAGTAATATTCCATTTTATACATGTGCCACATCTTCTTTATCCATTCATCTGTCGATGGACATCAACATGGTTGCTACCAGGTCCTGGCTATTGTAAATAGTGCTGCAATGCACATTGTGGTACATGACTCTTTTTGAATTATGGCTTTCTCAGGGTATATGCCCAGTAGTGGGATTGCTGGGTCGTATGGTAATAGTTTGGAGGCCTCCACTTTTGATGACAAGGCATTCTTCTGATTTGCTGAGATCCTGAACCTGTCAAGTTCCTTCCTAAAAGAAAGTGGAGCAGTGTCGGCTTGTGAAGATGGGGAGAAAAATCACGCAGAGCCACCCTAACTGGATGGTACTGTAAATGCACAACCCCTAAATGGTTAGCTGAGAAAGTGGGGTTTCTCTTCACAAATGAATTAATATGCTTGTTTAATTGCAGTCTATTTTTTCTATAACTACAAGAAGCTCTGGGGGGTGTCTTCGTGTTGGCAGTAGGGGCTTCCGTGCGCCCCTGTTCTTTCCCTGGCTTCCTCCCTGGCTGGGCACCTGGGACGCTTTGAGGGTCGTCCTGGCCGCCTCCCACTTCCCCTCCCCCTGAGGCTTCAATGTTTCTCTTGAAATCCCTCTATTTAAAGGTAAGATAATCAGCTTTTGTTCCATTGGCTTGGATCAAAGACAACCTCTGAGCAAAAAAACAAAGCCTCGCTACGCTGGGGGTGGCCAGCCTCTGCGCTTGCTGGCAAAGAAAAGGACTGGGGTTTATTCCTTTCCCAGGACTGGAAATTCTCAGGCCCTGGAAACCCTCACAGCAGAACGTCAAGTGTTTCCCAAAGACAAACATCCCTATTCTGCAGGGACAAGGGCTTGGCAGGCACCTCCAGACCGGGCGGGCAGTTTGGCACCCGGTCCTCTGAGGGGGGAGCAGGCAGTCCCCGTGTCCCATCCGTGGGACGGGACTGGGCGCCGCATCAGGAAGTGCTCAGTCAGCTCCGGGCCCTCCGTCAAAGCCGGCTTTCTCAATTTAGAGCTTTCCTAATTGTGTTCTCTGACTCCTCTAGGGCAATGGTCCGCTGCGCTGCGGAGAGCAAGCCGGGCTCTGCCAGCCGCGCACCAAAGGGGCGGACGACGGAAGGGCCTCACCCCGAAGGACGTGTGGGTTCAGGAGGCGCCTTGGCTGAAAGCTACACAAGCAGGCGCACGTACAGGTAGTGGCACTGGCAAAAGCAGATTTACCTTGACACAAAGCCATTGCAAATGCGTGCTCAGAAAATCTCCCTAAAAGGATAAAATGAGGAAACTGGTGAGATGATTTGGCAGCCTCGAGCTTTCCAGATCATCTCTCGTTTGTTAACTGTGTCGTTGAATGAGAACTGAGATACATCCCTCCCGTTTGAGTTAAAAGGAGCATGAATGACCCTTTTACTCCCATCCCCACCCCTTGAGCTCTGAGAGACACCTGGTAGCCACGCCCAACAGCCAGGTGCGCTGCGCTGCCCCTGGAAAGATGGCTTGGAAATGTACGAGGCCGGCTTTCATGACTTCCTTTATCCTATGTCAAAGGGAAAGAGGGAGAAAGGTCTACAGAATTTCTTAAGAAAAGGAGCATCTAAGTATTTTCATGTCTGAACAGTATTCCACAAATCCACTCACTGCTGGTTAGCACTTGCGGTGAGATTTTGTAAAATTATTTCTGGACCCAGATCTTCCTTATCAGGAAGATCAGGCGAAGCTGGGCGCGGCTGATTGCCAACCATGCTAAGGACCCTCACTAAGACCCTCCCCAAGACTCTCCCCGGTCACCAGTTCCTCTGAAGCTCCCTGATCCTTGCTGACCCCAGCCCTGGCGCTGCAGCCTCTGATTTTCTTAAGGAAAACAAGTGCCCCATTCTGTGTTGTGCCTCATTTAAAAATAAGATTTAAAGCCTTCCTCTTCCGTTCGGCCCTGTGTTCCTCATTCAGCTTCTGGCATCTGTTCCTTAGTTCAATCTGGGAACACAAAGATTCTCCTTTGCACTCTGAGAATCCTTTCACATTTTTCCAACTCCACTGAAAACATCCAACATATATACCACAGACAGACAGAGACAGAGAGAGCCCACTGACATGGCATATCTTTCTATAAAAAATAATGATCATATCTCCAATAGCTTAACCTTCCTGCTTTACCAAACGCTCATTGCGTTTGCCAAATGATCCTAGATGTCATATCTAATTAAACCTAAACAACAGCCCACAGGATGTAGACTAAAAATCCTATGTCTTTGGTTTTTGTTTTTAATAAACACAACTAATTTATTAAAATACCACGTTAAAACCATGTAAAGTTGGCTCATTAGAATTGGATACACTCTCAGTGAGTACTATGTTCTAAACTTCATAGAGAAATTTGAAATTTTCTCCTCAATAATTTCTGCAAGGTTTTTAGTCAAACGAAGCAGATACCAGCAGCACCTTCACCAGGGTCATTAAGTTAAGACGAACATTCTGGAGAAAATTTTTAGCACTCTGTAAAAATATTTTATGGACTCTTAGGATGCCCCAAATGATATATAGTTAGGAAATCAACTCAGTCTTTTGATTTCACTGCCTTCTTTCCCCCCTCACTGCAGCAAACATGGGACCTGGCTGTTCTGTTTTTTGACTTTCCTGCTGTAATCAAGGTTGGAACACATTTGGTAAAATTTAACCAGAGCATATGTTCTTTTGGTCATTGCTACCCATCAGTTAGATGAATAAGAACACCTAATTGCCTGAGTCTATGAGAAGAAGTCGATGTAATCTGAGGACAAGTTATACTCATCCCCCAGGCGATACTAGTTATCTTCCCAAAAATAAATGTGCAGACAGACATACAGATACACCTCTCTGTCCCGGTTCTTTTTTGTCAGTTATGACCTTGTCACCAGATTCTCAGGAGATAAAATTAGCAACATTCCTCAAAACTGAAATATTACCATTTTCTCAGAATATTCAAAGTACCACCAACAGACCTCAAATTCAATTCCATTTCTTCTCAGTTACAGAAAATTCCTCTCTCTCCACTAGCTTGTATCTGTGCAATGAATGGAGGGACAACAAAAAGAAATTCATTTTTAATTTGGAAAGTTCTGGATAGACAAATTGATCAAGGGCACAGACCCATGCACAGGTGTCTGATTAAAACAAAGCACTTCTGTATGGCAGTGAGGTGAGGGAAGTTCTCTCCAACAAAGAGTGCTGGATCCATCGGCTACCTGCGCAGGAGACAAAATGGATTTGAACACCATCCACAAAACTCAATTCCTGATAGATTTCAGATCTCCTTGGGAGAGGTAAATAATAAAGCTTTTAGGGGAAATTATAGAGGAAGTTTTCTGTGATGTTGAACTAGGAAAAGATTCTTTAAACAGTATGCAAGTAATAACAATAGAAGAAAAGTTGATAAATTGTTTCATGTTAAAATTAAGAAGCTCTGCTCTTCAAAAGACACAATTATGAGAGCGAAGAGGCAAGGCACATTCACAATACAAATGTCTCACAAAGGATTTGCATCTAAAATACGTAAGGAGCTCCTGCGAATCAATTTAAACAAAAATAAAGGCAGACAGATAGAACAAAAATGAGTAAAAGTATTGAACACATTCTTCACAAAAGAGAATATCCAAATGTCCAATAAGCAAGTGAAAAAGTGGGCATATTTATCAGTGTTGACAAAAAAAATTAATCAATAGTCAACCTAAGAAAGAAATGGAAATTTTTATTCGAGCCAAACTGAGGAGTATAACCCTAGAGACAGTCTCTCAGAGAGCTCTGAGGACTGTTCCAAAGAAGTTAAGGGGAGGCCAGTATATATGTGATTTTGGTGAAGGGGTACAGGCAATCAAGCACACACCTCAGTAGAAGGTTGCTGCTAGCCACAGGAAACAGACATCTTAGTTAATGGTTTTAGTGCTTTTCTAAGTACGGAAAGACGCAAGAATCCAGGTTCATAAAAAGCTTCTCCTGAGAATATCTAACTCTCTGAGGGCTGGTTCTGCCCGTTTTCCCAGAGCACAGAGGGCCTCATCCTTATCTTTGTTCTGAATTCCATTCAGGGTGTCTTGTTGGTCAGCAACTTCAGTGGCTAATGATACAATTCATGTAGAACTGGATGGTGGGCAACAGTCTTTATTTTGCAATCCCTTCCCTTTCAGGCTTAATTTTGACCAAGGTTTAGGAGGCATTTCCTGACCCATTTGCCCCAAGGCGCTAGGAATGCTCATCCCCGGGTCAGGGGAGGATTTTGTCGAGAGGTCACTCCTAGTGCTGTTACTGGACTAGGCCCTGTTAACAGCAGCCAAAAGCCTGTGGACCACCTGTCTTACTGGTCTGTTGTGGTCCAGGAAACAGTTCCCTCTTGTGGCTTCTTCCCAAATCTAGAGTCACTCTATTACAATCCTTGATCTTATAGGAGATATATTTGATCGATCCTTTCAAGTCACCTAATCATCATTAATTTTATCTGAGGCTCAGTCACACAATTGGTAATGCAAGAACCAATAATCTTGTAACAGGGGCAGAATACAAGTAATATAGCTAGTAACACTAATAAGGTCATAAGTAAGTATTTAAGCTAAGACCTTCCAATAGGTGTGGCCCAGTGTCTCCCCCGGTTGCCTGACCAGTCTGCTCTGCACCAATCACTATCTTTAAGGGAAATTATGTATTGGCATTGGACATAAAGTCCACCAAAGATGTCTGCAAGTACAAGGCTAGTGGTGGGTGATCGTGACCCCTTACAAGATTGAGAAAGGAGTGTTATCTTCTAAGGAGTTACATGGTTGGTGCCTGAAAGGTAAAAATCGACCTTTATGGCTGAGCTGGTATTTCTGCAATGGGGAGGTCTGGTTAATGCATAATGTAGATGCACAATGCGCATCAGAGGGAAAGGAGGAGGCTTAAATGGGCAAAGAAAAATTTTATGTTTACATTTTTCTTGTCTTGCCTTAATATGTGAATTTTTATTCCATCATCAGTCAGCATGCAAATGCAGATTAAAGCCACAATGCCAAAGGGGTGCATAACCAACAGAACGGCTAAAATAAACAGATGTAAATAGCAGTGTTGGCAAAGATGTGGGGTGACTGGAACTCTCATACACTGCTCTATGAGAGTAAAGGGACACAACCACTCTGGAAAAGTCTAGCAGTTTTATGTAAACTAAACTTACAATTACACTCTAACCCAGCAATTATACTCCTAGGTCTTTATATCCAACAAAAATGCATGCATACGTTCACCAAAAGCCATGAAGTAGAATTTTCACAGCAATACTTCTCATAATAGGTCATAACTGGCAACTATGCAAATAGCCGTCAACCATAGACTAGGTAAAGAAATTGTGCTACATACACTTATGGGAACATTATGTAGGATTGGAAATAAACAATATTCAACTACATGCAACTTTATGAATAAAACATAACATCACAGAAAGAAGCCAGACACTAAAGAGCATACACTGTGTAACTATTGGTATAAAGTAACAAGTCAAACACACTACTGTAGGGGTAAGAATGGGGCTAGCTGCCCTCGGAGGGAGGGCGGGAACAGTCTGGAAGGGAGGTTAGGGAAGTTTCTGGAATGAAGTTGGTGGTTGGTTTCCTTATCTGGATGCTAGTTACCCAGGTGTGTTTAATTTATGGACATTCACTGAAATGTATACTTTTCTTTACGTAAGATGCTTTTTATTTCTTTTAATTAAAAAATTTTAACTTTATTTTATACTGCAGTATAGTCTAGTCATAATGTTGTGATAGCTTCAGGTGTACAGCAAAGTAATTCAGTTCTACATACATATGTATCCATTATTTTTCAAATTCTTTTCCCATTTAGGTTGCTACATAATACGGAGCTGAGTTCCCTGTGTATATGATGCTTTTTAAAAATAGAATGTGTCCATTTGCTGTAACTTAAAAAGAAAAGAGTCAATCACAAAATCTTAATGAACCCCATTATCTCCAGAGTTTATAAAATAGTTATAATCACATTTCATTGTACTTTCTGATACTTCTTTTAATGTGCTTTTTTTTTACTGTGGTAAAAGTCACATAATGTAAAACATGCTATTTTAACCATATTTAACTGTACAATTCAGTGGCACTAAGTACATTCCCCTTGCTGTGCAACTCTCACCATCTCCCAAATTTTTCACCTTCCTAAACTGAATCCCCATTAAACACTAACTCCCCATTTAAATTTCATAATAAACCTAATTGAAGGCGAGGCATTTCCAGAGAAATCTCCTGTGACCCAGCTGGCTGGCGAGGTTTCCTTCTTATGACGGTTGCAGCAGATCCTCATTCCGCAGCCTTACTGTTTCAGTGCGCACTGGCCTCAGCTCCACAGCAGCACGGGCATCCCCCTGCCCTAGCCTCGGTCCGATGATGAGGGCACTTTGACCACCCCTGTGACTGACCTAAGTGCCAGGGCACTAATCACTTCTGGGAGCTGTCCTCTAGATGACTGATCCAGCTCCTTCGTCCCTCGGGTGAGCTCAGAGGCAGCCGCCCACAGGACTGCCTGCCCTTGCTCATCTCACCTCCCCACGTCCCTACCAGGTAGCCATCACCTCACTAATCTACTTCCTACGCACCAGTCCTTGTCTGAGGACCTACTTCTGGCAGCAACTTAAATGAGCACAATGTGATTGAAAGCTAAGACTTAATTTGTTTACACTCAAAGACTAACCAGATGTGAAAACAGTAGGAAGTGATACCCAAGATGAAGAGGGAAATAGGTAGGGTAAGAAACTAAAATGTGAATTACAGGTCAAATAAAAGGCAGTTAGGAGCAAAATAGACTTTGGAAAACCCAGTTGATGTTATGAGAGAATTTGTAAAGCTCTCTCACAGTTCAGGAAAAAAAAAGAGCAGGGAGATTCCATTTACGGATAAGAAGTGTTCCGAAGTAATTAATTCAGAGCAACTTGGACAAGAGCAATAATCACATAAATTACTAAAGAAAATGCTTCACAGATGAAAAAAATGCAAAAGAAATGGAGATGTTTCAATATTTACCTGAAATGAAAAGAAAGCTGTATTTTGTCCCATTCTGGCACATTTTATGATTTATAAGGATGAAGAAAATAAAGTGTTACAACCACCCAAGAAAAAAACAAACAAGCTTCTCTCCAAATGGAAAAGACTTTTTTACAAGATGAAATGCAAGAAGAGATCTTAAGACATGCCAGACAGAGGTTTGTCAGTGAAAGTTCATGAAATAGGAATTTTTAAATTCAGTTATTATACAAGTGTAAAGGCAACAGAAACCTTTTCCTCAAAAATGCATGGGGGGCTTCCCTCGTGGCGCAGTGGTTGAGAGTCCACCTGCCGATGCAGGGGACACGGGTTTGTTCCCCGGTCCAGGAAGATCCCACGTGCCGTGGAGCGGCTGGGCCCGTGAGCCATGGCCGCTGGGCCTGCGCGTCCGGAGCCTGTGCTCCACAACGGGAGAGGCCACAGCAGGGAGAGGCTCGCGTACCTCAAAAAAAAAAAAAAAAAGCATGGGGTCAGAAATGTTCAGCAAATATGCCATTCCTGGGTAATCTATCGAAGATAAACTCCAGTAATCAAGCAAAACGTATAAAAATTGAAAACACAAAAATAGAGATGCCATTGAATGAAAGCAGTGATCGACTTTCCTGCTGATGTTTCAGTGCGTAATGAGCAAATAGTCGCAAATGGCCAAAGTAGAAATCTCAGTAAACCAGGAAACGCTGCAGGAAAGTGGAAGAATCCTTCTGGTTTTGGCATCTGGATAGACATTGAGTGTAAATTCTCTTTCTGAGGAAAGGAGGACTCTGTCTGCCTCAAAAAGCCACCCCCCTGAGGGCACTGGCAGGACAGTAACAGAGACCTGAGGCCACCCCTACCTCCCACTCCATCCCACCCCCGATTTCTGAGAACTTGGAAAGTCACTTAACCATGCTAAGCCTCAGGCTCTTTTATCCACAGAATGGGAATAAATATTTACACCTCTGTGGAAGCATTGTTATAAGCAACACTGAGATGGTTCACTTAAAACAACTACTTAGCTAATTTTCGAACATCAGCCACTTAGTTTGCTGGTGGTTCTAACAAGCGTCTTCTGCTGGATGCATGTTTAGAGGAAAGAGTATGGTCTCACGTTCAGCTCTAATGTAGGACTGCACCGTCAGGGATGGTGTCCCTCAGTGAGGTGTCATCAGCCCTAAAGTTGGAGGAAATCCTCCTAGATTCGGGCACCACACTCTGTGTTGCAGTTTCCGTACTGTACTATCCTGTGTTTTCCTCCCATATGTTTTCATGGATATTTTCATAGGTAGGTCACAGGCTGTGTAATAACTTGCTGCCAGATACCATTTTAAACTGTTCAAAGCAGAAATCTTAAACAAAAATAGGAAACCAGAAACAAAGTAGAATCAGGAAAAAGGAGAACTACATGGGACACAGATTACAAAGGCATCCACCAATTCTAAAACTTGTGTTTGTTGACGGAAAATTACAGTCACCCTAGGAAAGACATGGAAATTTTTATTCGAGCCAAACTGAGGAGTATAACCCTAGAGACAGTCTCTCAGAGAGCTCTGAGGACTGTTCCAAAGAAGTTAAGGGGAGGCCAGTATATATGTGATTTTGGTGAAGGGGTACAGGCAATCAAGCACACATCTCAGTAGAAGGTTGCTGCTAGCCACAAGGAACAGACATCTTAGTTAATGGTTTTAGTGCTTTTCTAAGTATGGAAAGATGCAAGAATCCAGGTTCATAAAAAGCTTCTCCTGAGAATATCTAACTCTCTGAGGGCCGGTTCTGCCCATTTTCCCAGAGCACAGGGGGCCTCATCCTTATCTTTGTTCTGAATTCCATTCAGGGTGTCTTGTAGGTCAGCAACTGCAGTGGCTAATGATATGATCCTTGTAGAACTGGATGGTGGGCAACAGTCTTTATTTTGCAATCCCTTCCCTTTCAGGCTTAGTTTTTTTTTTTTGTGGTATGCGGTCCTCTCACTGTTGTGGCCTCTCCCGTTGCGGAGCACAGGCTCCGGACGCGCAGGTTCAGCGGCCACGGCTCATGGGCCCAGCCGCTCCGTGGCACGCGGGATCCTCCCGGACCGGGGCACGAACCCGTGTCCCCTGCATCGGCAGGCAGACTCTCAACCACTTGCGCCACCAGGGAAGCCCTCAGGCTTAGTTTTGACCAAGGTTTAGGAGGCATTTCCTGACCCATTTGCCCCAAGGCGCTAGGAATGCTCATCCCCGGGTCAGGGGAGGATTTTGTCGAGAGGTCACTCCATGTGCTGTTACTGGACTAGGCCCTGTTAACAGCAGCCAAAAGCCTGTGGACCACCTGTCTTACTGGTCTGTTGTGGTCCAGGAAACAGTTCCCTCTTGTGGCTTCTTCCCAAATCTAGAGTTACACTATTACAATCATTGATATTATAGGAGATATATTTCATCGAACCTTTCAAATCACCTAATCATCATTAATTTTATCTGAGGCTCAGTCACACAATTGGTATTGCAAGAACCAATAATCTTGTAACAGGGGCAGAATACAAGTAATGTAACTAGTAACATTAATTAGGTCATAATTAAGTATTTAAGCTAAGATCTTCCCTTAGGTGTGGCTCAGTATCTCCCCAGGTTGTTTTACCAGTCTGCTCTGCACCCATCATTGTCTTTAAAGGAAGTGATGTATTGGCATTGTACAGAAAGTTCACCAAAGATGTCTGCAGGTACAAGCCTAGTAGTGGTGACCCCTTACAGGATTGAGAAAGGAGTGTTATCTTCTAAGGAGTTATATGGCTGACAGCAGAAGGAAAAAGTTGATCTCTATGGCTGAGTCGGTATTTCTGCCATTGGGGAGGTCTGGTTAACGCAAAATGCGATGCACAATGCATATTTGAGGGGAGGGAGGAGACCCAAACAGGCAGAGAAAACACGTATGCCTTGTGTTGCCTTAACATGTGAGTTTTTATTTCATCAGCTTTCAAGTGATAATTAATGCAAGGAAAATCAAAATGTTACTATTTGACATGGGATCCATGAGGTTATTACCATGGTGACATATTGTAAAACTTAGAAGCAGCAGAATGAAATCTCATTTTGTAGAAGCAAGTGACAAACAGCACATCCTCTATATTAAAATACGTTACTAAGAAACAAGCTATGGAAAATACAATGGAAGAATGCACATCAGAAAAGGATGTTCCCATTTAAAATAAAATCACATGAACCAATTCCAAACAAGCACATTTTATATATTCCAGAAACTTTCACAAGCCTATTATCCATGCTAGAATTCTCACCAATTAAGCATATTATAAATTGGGATGATTTTTCTGTGAAATATATAATAAACCATATCAAATACACATAAAATGTTGTTCAACAATATCACGACATTAATGACTTTTATGAGTTCTGGTATTTTAACGTTAACTTTTATATGCTATAAGTTCATTTCTCCTCAATACATTAAAGTTTGAGTTCATATCACATGCCCTTGGAACAAGTTATTTTAAAATGTGTCTTTTTTAAAGTTTTGCGATCCTTTAGAAATATGATCCAATTCATAATTGAATAAAATTATTCATTCATGATTTTTAAGAACTCATGCTGAAAAAAGTCACAGTTAAACTAGGTTTGAGTGTTTATTCATATTGTTTTAAAATTATTCTTAGAATGTGGGTGCAAAATATAAATGTTTCATTTTCCTGAGTGCCCTCTGGAGAACTTATCAATTAAGAATGACCCATGTAATATCACTGAATTTAAGGGCACCATGGATAGTTCTGCACTACCTAAGGTCACAGAGTTAAGAGGTTTCCAAGTGAAAGCTGCTTTGTAAAATTCTTCTCAATTAGGGATATTGGTGTCAAGACATGTAGCTCTTCTGAGCACCTATATTGACATTTCACGATTGGAGATGAAGAAAAATTCATTTATGTTATTTTATTTTCCAGTTTTACTTATGTTCAATGTTATTATGTTGATATAAATATATCTTTACACAATATTGTGTTAGGAAGAGCTACAAAATGTGTTAGAAAATTTGGAGAGGCTGAGAGAGAGACATGACAAAAATTTGGAAATCACTGAAATAGGGTCTAAAGTTAATCCTGAAATGCTTCCAAGAGAAAGTAAATTCCATTTTTCTTGTTTGTTTAATTAACTCATTTCTGCAATAGGAAAGAATCCAGACTTGGTTGAAAGATGTTACATGAAATGCAAATCTAATGAGAGAAGAGGCACTTTTTTCTCCCAGGCCCTCAGCACTCTGATCTCAGGGTCAGCCCCTTCTTCCCCTTCACTTCCCCATCTAATCACCACTAGGCAGTCCTTGGAAAAAGACTAAAGGAACTGCTTTGTCTTCAGGGCATCCCCACTTTCCCTTCCAGGGTTTCTTGTTTGATTGTTTTTAAGCCAGAGTAGACTAATACAAATACCCTCTTGGAGCACTAAAACACAGTGGGCTAGGAACCGTGCAAAATACTTCAGGCATTACCTCACTTATTCTTACAACGTCACTGTGAGGCAGTGTCATTGTCAATGGCAATAATTTTTCCCACCTTCTCCCATCAAATCAAGTTTTGCTCACTCTGATGATACCTGTGGATTTACACGTGGTGCCTTGGAAAAACCCTGGGGTTATTATTTCTTCACACTGGTGTCATGTGCCTATATGTCCTCTAAGTCACCACCAGATGACAAACTTTGATCCTTGATAGCATAAACCAGTGCCCACCTCCTCGTCTGAATCTGTGAATCTAAAGAAAATGGATTCTTTATTGTTTAACTTGAACTCTTATGACTAATTCTCAATCATTACCAAGACTTAAGATAAAATTCAGAGGCATTTTTTGAAATATCTTCAAATACCAATCTCAAATAAGAGCATTTGGTTTTATAACACTTTAATACACTCTCTGAGCTTCTGTCATAGAATAGCTTTGACTTAAAGTAAAATTGCTTTTCTTATCTGAAGCCTCTGTGAAGCTTGAACATAGTATGTCAGTGTGTGCTTCTACCTGTAATGAAGACTTTTACAGTTTGCCTTCAAATCACCCACATAAAAATCATAGCCTTTCTTGTCATGGAATTCATCAGATACAAGGTATCTAAATGAAGCTACTGCTGTCTGTTACAATTATTGATCCCAGCTAGACCCCCTGCTTCTGATCTTTAACTAAACAACTCATTTATTAGCTGTGTTACTTACCATCTTCACAATCCATAATACTATTTACCTTATCCAGTTTGGGGAAGATTAAATAAGTAATACATATAAAACCCTTAACCTGCATATACTAAGCCCTCAATAACCTCACTGCTTTCAATATTATTATTAGTGTTATTACTACCGTATGTATAATATAATCCCAAGTCAAGAGATAGAAGGATTTGTTTTTTATTAATCTCATGATGACACAAAATGAAATGGAATTTGGGCAAAGATAAGGTTTTTAGATTAACTTTAAAACCAAAATAGTAAAGTACCAATTATTACCTTGCTTTTAAACTTCTACAAAATCTTTTCTTTCCTTTTTTCTTTTCTTTGAGACAGGAAAATAAAAATGTCAAAGTTAAATAGCCTAATGAACCCTCATTTAAACATTTGATAGGTACTCAATGAATGGTAAATAATTGTTTCAATTTTAAGAAGCTCGAAATTTTTCCTTTGGCCTTCAAAGCACATCCTAGCTCTGCCTGAACTTTGCTGCCATGACCGCTCATTCTGTCCTCCTCCTGTGCTTCCTTTATCACAACCAGACTGCCATTCCTCTTCTTCTCTAAAGCACAGAAGAAACAAAATACAGCATAGACAATGTGCAATTCTTTCTAGATCCAATTGGAAATTTTCCAAGTGTTATTTTTTAATCACTTTAAGTATTCGCCAAAATGTCTTTATAGCCTTCATCAGACTGAAAAGATGTGAAAAGACAGAGTCTACGGGGCTAAGTCTTAAGGCTGTGCATCCATTGGAGCTGCTTCACACCCCAGGCTCTGGCTGTATCAAACGGAACACTCTTTCGGCAGAACAAAGTCTAGTTTCAAATGTCATGATGAAAGGCTGTGCGTTTGTCTCTCTTGCATTGAACTTAAGTTTGAATAATTTCGCTCTACTTGGGTTGACTTGATGCTTGTCTGTCCTACTTAGCAAATTAAAATTTAAGATTCTGTTCCTGTTCAAGATGTGTTTTTTATAATCATGAAATGTGAGAGACATTGAGTACTCATCCAGCTTTTGAGACGCTTACTATCAAGCAGACTCCTTAAGCCAATATGCTAAAACAAAAATCCTTAAACATAGAAAAAGGTTTTATTGTTTGTTTGGTTTTTTAAAATTTTATTTATTTTTTATACAGCAGGTTCTCATTAGTTATCTATTTTATACATATTAGTGTATTCATGTCAATCCCAATCTCCCAGTTCATCCCACCCCCCCACCACCACCACTTTCCCCCCTTGGTGTCCATACGTTTGTTCTCTGTACCTGTGTCTCTATTTCTGCCCTGCAGACCAGTTCATCTGTACCATTTTTCTAGGTTCCAAATATATGTGTTAACATACGATATTTGTTTTTCTCTCTCTGACTTACCTCACTCTGTATGACAGTCTCTAGATCCATCCACGTCTCTACACATGACCCAATTTTATTCCTTTTTATGTCCGAGTAATATTCCATTGTATATATGTACCACATCTTCTTTACCCATTCATCTGTCAATGGGCATTTAGGTTGCTTCCATGGCCTGGCTATTGTAAATAGTGCTGCAATGAACATTGGGGTGCATGTGTCTTTTTGAATTATGGTTTTCTCAGGGTATATGCCCAGTAGTTGGATTGCTGGGTCATGTGGTAGTTCTATTTTTAGTTTTTTAAGGAACCTCCATACTGTTCTCCATAGTGGCTGTATAAATTTACATTCCCACCAACAGTGCAAGAGGGTTCCCTTTTTCTCCACACCCTCTCCAGCATTTGTTGCTTGTAGATTTTCTGATGATGCCCATTCTAACTGTTGTGAGGTGATACCTCATTGTAGTTTTGATTTGCATTTCTCTAATAATTAGTGATGTTGAGCAGCTTTTCATGTGCTTCTTGGCCATCTGTATGTCTTCTTTGGAGGAATGTCTATTTAGGTCTCTGCCCATTTTTGGATTGGGTTCTTTGTTTCTTTAATATTGAGCTGCATGAGCTGTTTATATATTTTGGAGATTAATCATTTGTCTGTTGATTCATTTGCAAATATTTTCTCCCATTCTGAGGGTTGCCTTTTCATCTTGTTTGTAGTTTCCTTTGATTTGCAAAAGCTTTTAAGTTTCATTAGGTCCCACTTGTTTATTTTTGTTTTTACTTCCATTACTCTAGGAGGTGGATCAAAAAAAATCTTGCTGTGATTTATGTCACAACACAAACACATGGAGGCTAAACAGTACATTACTAAATAACCAAGAGCTCCCTAAAGAAATCAAAGAGGAAATAAAAAAATACCTAGAGACAAATTACAATGAAAACATGATGATCCAAAACCTATGGGATGCAGCAAAAGCAGTTCTGAGGGAAGTTTATAGCAATAAAAGCCTACCTCAAGAAACAAGAAAAATCTCAAATAAACAATCTAACCTTACACTTAAAGAAACTAGAGAAAGAAGAAAAAACAAAACCCAGTGTTAGTAGAAGGAAAGAAATCATAAAGATCAGAGCAGAAATAAAAGAAATAGAAACAAAGAAAACAATAGCAAGGATCAATAAAACTAAAAGCTTGTTCTTTGAGAAAATAAACAAATTGATAAACCTTTAGCCAGACTCATCAAGAAAAGGAGGGAGAGGACTCAAATCAATAAAATTAAAGGGCTTCTCTGGTGTCGAAGTGGTTAAGAATCCACCTGCCAATGCAGGGGATATGGGTTCGAGCCCTGGTCCGGGAAGATCCGACATGCCATGGAGCAACTAAGCCAATATGCCACAACTACTGAGCCCACAAGCCACAACTACTGAAGCCCATGTGCCTAGAGCCCGTGCTCCACAACAAGAGAAGCCACCATAATGAGAAGCCCGCACACCACAGTGAAGAGTAGCCCCCACTCGCCGCAACCAGAGAAAAGCCCGCACACAGCAACAAAGACCCAACGCAACCAAAAATAAAATAAATAAAATAAATAAATAAATAAAATTAGAAATGAAAAAGGAGAAGTTACAACAGACACTGCAGAAATACAAAGCATCATAAGAGACTACCACAAGCAAGTCTATTTCAATAAAATGGACAACCTGGAAGAAATGGACAAATTCTTAGAAAGGTGTAAGCTTCCAAGGCTGAACCAGGAAGAAATAGAAAATACGAACAGACCAATCACAAGCAATGAAATTGAAACCGTGATTTAAAACCTTCCAACAAACAAAAGTCCAGGACCAAATAGCTTCACAGGTGAATTCTATCAAACATTTAGAGAAGAGCTAACACTCATCCTTCTCAAACTCTTCCAAAAATTTGCAGAGGAAGGAAAACTCCCAAACTCATTCTATGAGGCCACCATCACCCTGATACCAAAACCAGTCAAAGATACTACAAAAAAAAGAAAATTACAGACCAGTATCACTGATGAATATGGATGCAAAAATCCTCAAGAAATATGAGCAAACAGAATCCAACAACACATTAAAAGGATGATACACCATGATCAAGTGGCATTTATCCCAGGGATGCAAGGATTCTTCAGTATACTCAATCAATGTGATACACCATATTAACAAATTGAAGAATGAAAATAATATGATCATCTCAGTAGATGCAGAAAAAGCTTTTGACAAATTTCAACACCCATTCATGATAAAAACTCTCCAGAAAGTGGGCATAGAAGGAACCTACCTCAACATAATAAAGGCCATATATGGCAAACCCACAGCAAACATCATTCTCAATGGTGAAAAACTGAAAACATTCCCTCTAAGATCAGGAACAAAACAAGGATGTCCACTCTCACTACTATTATTCAACATAGTTTTGGAAGTCCTAGCCACAGCAATCAGAGAAGAAAAAGAAATAAAAGGAATAAAAATTGGAAAGGAAGAAGTAAAACTGTCACTGTTAGCAGATGACATGATACTATACATAGAGAATCCTAAAGATGTCACCAGAAAACTACCAGAGCTAATCAATGAATTTGGTAATGTTGCAGGATACAAAATTAATGCAACAGGAATCTCTTGCATTCCTATACACTAACAATGAAAGATAAGAAAGAAAATGCAACAAAAAGAATAAAATACCTAGGAATAAACCTACCTAAGGAGGTAAAAGACCTGTACTCAGAAAACTGTAAGATGCTGATGAAAGAAATCAAAGATAACACAAACAGATGGAGAGATATACCATGTTCTTGGATTGGAAGAATCAATATTGTGAAAATGACTATACTACCCAAAGCAATCTACAGATTCAATGCAATCCCTATCAAATTACCAGTGGCATTTTTTATAGAATTAGAGCAAAAAATCTTAAAATTTGTACAGAGACACAAGAGACCCCAAATAGCTAAAGCAGTCTTGAGGGAAAAAAGCGGAGCTGGAGGAATCAGACTCCCTGACTTCAGACTATACTACAAAGGTACAGTAATCAGGACAATGTGGTACTGGCACAAAAACAGAAATATAGATCAATGGAACAGGATATAAAGTCCAGAGATAAACCCATGCACCTATGGTCAACTAATCTATGACAAAGGAGGCAAGGATATACAATGGAGAAAAGACAGTGTCTTCAATAAGTGGTGCTGGGAAAACTGGACAGCTACATGTAAAAGAATGAATTTAGAACAATTCCTAACACCATACACAAAAATAAACCCAAAATGGATTAGAGACCTAAATGTAAGGCCAGACACTATAAAACTCTTAGAGGGAAACGTAGGAAGAGCACTCTTTGTTTGTTTTTGTTTAAAGTACAGGATGTTAAAAATTCCCATTAAGAAGGAGAACAGGGCTTCCCTGGTGGCGCAGTGGTTGAGAGTCCGCCTGCCGATGCAGGGGACACGGGTTCGTGCCCCGGTCTGGGAAGATCCCACATGCCACAGAGCGGCTGGGCCCGTGAGCCATGGCCGCTGAGCCTGCGCATCCGGAGCCTGTGTTCCACAATGAGAGAGGCCACAACAGTGAGAGGCCCGTGTACCACAAAAAAAAAAAAAAAGAAGGAGAACAAGGCATAATGGTTAGGAATACAGAATGTAGCACCGAGATGCCAAGATGACTAGTGGGTGCACCTCTCTGTGCCTCAGCTTCCTTCCCTGTGAAGTGACAATGGTATTCTTCCCTGCCTCATAGGTTCGGAGAAAGATTAAATGAAGTGATACATTAAAGGTACTTAGAATAGTGCCTGATGCATAATAAGTACTATAGTTAAGTGGTAGCCATTATTATTACTTAAAAGAGCATGTACTGTTCCACAAATGGATGTTGACATAAAAAGGATCTTACCTTTGAGTTTATCAAGGTGAGTGGGCAAGCCTAAAACACCTCAATCAGGAGGTGATAGCATTCAAATTCAGAAAGTTGGTAACTGTGCTTTTGCTCCTTCTTGTGTGTTTCGTGACACAGAACTCCAATGCTTGTACAGACATTTCAGAAGAGGCAAGTTGATTTTCTGGAGAAAATATTGGCCCTCTCACTGGCTACCTGGTGGCCCACTCATAGGTGAAGGTGGGATTGACTTCCATCTGAGCTGCACACTTTTTTAAGAGAAAGCCAGAATTTACAGACCTATCTATAGAACTGACAGTAATATTCGTGTGTCAGGATCTTCAGACACATGAATGTGGCACAGTCCTTCATTCTTCTGTATTCCTTAATTCCTTCTTAATTTCTCACAACAATATTTCAAATTTTCAGTGTAGAGCTCTTGCATACATTTCATTAGATATAATTTTAATTTGATGTTCTGAATGGCATTTCAAATAGCATCATTTAAAAATTTTCAGTGTTGCTGGTATATATACAAAATTGAATTTTGTATAGTGACATCATATCCAGCAACCTTACTGAGTTCATTTTTTTAAGTCTAATAATTTACCTGTTCCATTCTTATGACTTTTTCTTTTCTTACCTTGTTCCAATGTCTACAAACTCCAGTGCAATTTTAAATACAACTAGGCCTGAAGATTTCTTTCTGGGAAGTTTTAAATCACATATTCAACTTAATTAGTACATACAGAATTATTGAAATGAAAATTTAATTTGTTCTTGTTTTAGCCTTGGTAATTTGTGTCTGCTAGGAATTTGTTAATTTCATCTAAATTTTCAACTTTACTGACATAAATTTTATTACATCCTCTTAGCATTTTTGAAAACCTGGGGACTTCCCTGGTGGTCCAGTGGTTAAGATTTACCTTCCATTGCAGGGGGTGCGGGTTTGATCCCTGGTCAGTGAGCTAAGCTCCCACATGCCTTGTGGACAAACAAAACAAAACAAATTGTAAAACAGAAGCAATATTGTAAAAAATTCAATAAAGACTTTAAAATTGGTCCTGATTTTAAAAACTCTCAAAAAAATTAAAAATAAATAAATAAATAAAATCTGAAGTATTTATAGTGTCATACCATGTTTTACTCCTGCCTCTGGTAAATTATATATTTATTCTTTTTATTTTTATTTTTTTTCTTTTTAACAAAGGCCAGTACATTGTTTCGGTTTGTGGTTTGTTTACTTTCTCTATTGTAGTTATACTTTTAATTTTGTTAATATTTGCTCTTTAATTATTATTTTCTTCCTTCTATCTTAATCAGGTGTAATTTGCTCTTCTTTTCTTAATTTTGGAAGGTGGATACTTACAGCCTAAATGTTCAGACTTTTTTTCTGATACATGTTTTAAGAGTATAAAAATTCCTTTTCAGTACCAACTTATCTGCATCCTACAAATTATTATATGTATTATTTTCTTTAGCATTCCTCTCAAAATACTTCCAAATTTTCATTGAGTATTTTGCCTATCACTTATTTAGCAATTTATTGTCTAATTTCAGGATTTTAATTGGGGATTTAATTATTTTTATACTATTGATTTATAGCTTAATTCCACTATTCTGAGTGATTTCAACACTCCAAAGTGTTAAACCATGCTTTATGACCCAATAATAGGTCAGCTTTGATAAATGTCCTTTCTTGAAATTTTTTGTCATTTGAAGGCTTAGTGTTACATATATGTTCATTTGTAGTTTGTTTATTATGTTGAGCAGAACTTCTACATCCATACTGATCTTTTGTCAGATATATAAGCTGCTTCGAAAGAGATATGATAACATTTCTATTATGATAGTGACCATGTCTATCTTGACTCTTGGTTCTATCAATTTTTGCCCTATATATTTTGAAGCTATGTTTTGGGGAGCATAGAAATTTAAAATGCACATATTTCCCTGATGGACTGATCCCACTGTGATCTGCAGTCATGCTTCTTGCCTCAGATGTTCCTCTTTGATGGGTCTTGATGGCTAATCTTTATTTTGTGGAAACTGCAAGACTGTCGAAAACTCTGTTCCAGGTTTTAGAGATGTTGTCCTAAAATTCTTAATCCTTACTAGCTGTGATTTTGGTCCAGGGGAGAACAGGCCAAGTGTCAGGCTCTCTGATCCTTTAGTGATAGTGGGTTCCTGGAGCCTTACATCTCTATTATTTATTTTTCTCTCAAACATCATAAAATTGTCAAAGTCTCTGCTGGTTTCTTTGTTTCCTATTTTCTACCTTCTGCCACAGCAGCCTGGTTTCTCAGAAACAACCCTGACACTGCAGTCGGCAAAAACCTCAAGGAAAACTGTGGTTGTAAAATGCTGGTTTTAAAAGGCTTATTTCCTGGTAGTAACCTCTTAAGCCCTGGTTGATGCAGAAACTCTAAAACACCTTCAGGTGGAGGATTTTGTGTTTTATTTGATTTTTCTACTGTAGTGAAAATTGTGGTCTACTACAAGCCTCCCATCTGAGTCAGAAGTGAAAGTCCTAAGTCCCAAACTTTTTTGAAAATCTAGAACTTATGTGATGAAACTGGGGCACAAAAAGAGAACAGTATCATCTCTACATGAGAGTATCAGCAATTGCACATTCATTTTAGTAAAAAAAAAAAAAATCTTTTGTGTTTAGCCACTCTTTTATCTTTTTTAAAGTTGCTGTTCAATGCTAGAATACAACTAAAGACATAAAAGATATGAGTTTTATTACAGGGCTTGTCTCTTGTAGTTTAATCTTCTCTCCACATAAATAGAATATGTAGTTATACATTTATTAAGCTGGTTGAATTTTAAAAGTTTAAACTCATTTTACAAAGTGTATTGCTTTCAGTAAATGAGCACACATAACACTGAACAAAGCTCACAAAAGGTTGTTAAATGAGCATAAAACTTCAAAGAAAAGTCGTAAGAATCAATGGATGTTAAACAAATTGAAAGTACAGAATTGGACCTATACTATGCATTATTTACAATGGACCTAATTTGAAAAACGTGTGTTTGAAACAGCATATCAAATAGTCAAAACTAAAGCCTGAATGGGTTTAACATTGAAGAAGAATATCTATACACAAAGTTCAGCTTTTTCCCCAAGGTGTTAACCAGACGCAAAGAAACTGCCTACAAGAGGATGTCTCTTTGTAAGAACACCTATAAGGATGATTATTAGTAAACATAATGCACAGCAATATGTGACTATTTTCCAGTGTCCTATAATTAGAAACAATAGTTTCACTGTGCACATTCCATTAGTCAACAGAACTTCCTTTTGTCCCTGCCCAGGCAATCTCTCATGACCAGGAGGCCTACACACCAGTGCAGGAGACTGTTAATTAAAACTACAGATTGTAATAATTGTAAAATGAAATGTGAGTGGAATTAAACCCCATGGATTCCCTGAGCATGCCGACTTTTAATAAATGTAAACAATCATTCATCACAGGACCAGTATAAAGTTACACAGGGTGATTTCATGATCGGTATTATTCATCCTGGCCACGGCGGCCAGTCACAGATGGGGCCATTTTCCATGATGGAGAGATGGTGGGAGAATGTCCAGCCTTGGGAACTCCATCAGCATCACAAAATACCTGCATTCACAGCACAGTGATAACAGTCATCTGCTCAGTCGATGGGCACCTGGATGGAGGGAAAGCTCGCAGTGCACTGGGAGGAAGGCAGAGGAGGAGAAAGGGCTTAAGTTTCTAGGAATGTCTTAAGAAGCAGTGCCCAACCGAAATGTGAGACCCAAGTGTAATTTTGAAATTTTAGGAGCCACATTAAAAAGTAAAAAATAGTAAAATTAACTTCAATAATGTATGTTATTTAATCCAATATGTGAAAGACATTTTTTATTTCAACATGTAATCAATAGACGTTATTGATATATTTTACGTTATTTCTTTATACTAAATTTTAAAAATCGGGTGTATTTTACACTGACAGCACATCTCATTTTGGACGAGCCGCATTTCAGGTGCTCATCGGCCACATTTGGTTAATATCCATCAATAACATATTGGACGGCATATATCTAAAGCCACAGAATTTCTTTTAAGAATGGTAGATGTCGATAGATTGCAGCCTTTGGAAAAATAGCTAACGGCTATAGCAGGGAAATGCAACTAACAAATTATAAATTACCCAGTTTTTTATAGTTTCAACAAGCATCTTCATTTCCTGAATGTTAATACCTTCAACACATGAAGCATTGTAAATATTTAAATATGCAAAAGAACACTATATGATAACTAAACATATACTAATTAAAGCATGAAAATATGGATGTGAAGAATACACACAAATTTCAAAACAGAGTTAGTTCTAGGAAGAGAGGGAAACATATAAGAGGAACATAAAAAGCTATTCATTCGTAACTAAAACTTTTAAAAGATCTTTTTTCAAAAGAATCTATGTTGTATTTCACATTTCTTCACATCACAACTCTTTCATTAGAGTCTAGGTAGGAAGTCTACTTTATTTTTTCCCCATGGAAAAACATCTCTTATTAAGGCAGGAGGTAAAGCACCAGAAAACTTACATTTAGTTGAATACCTTAAAATATGAAAATCAGAAAAGTTTCAGAAGAAAGAATGCACACATTCCATTCTTCTGAGAGCTAAATATATGAATTCTCAACAGAAACTGTGAAGAGTTCAAACATGCTGAATGGAGGAGAAAAGCAAAGGTGCCCAAGCCCTGGCATACACCTGCAACTATGGCATCACAGCTCTGTGAATTACAGAGATCCGATAGTGCTGGGCCGCCTGGTCTCCGATCAGTACAAAAGCTGAATCATTTCCTTCAGCAGGACCCAAACATACTCTTGGTAACCCTGGAAAATTTTCGTAGTCTGAACTAATTCTAATTAGTCTTATTTCTATATGTGTTGGTGTTCCCCTCATGCAAAAGTTATTCTCTGGGCAAAGTACACTATAAGAAGACAGAAGTGTTTCTCAACATCAGCCCCTGTTATCAGTTTGTGGTTAAGTGGCTGAAAAATTACAGATAATAAAAGATTAGGAGAGGGTCACAGCATTCCTCAGAGTGTGAGAAGACAACTTTTAATATCCACTGCCTTTGCTCTATTCACAGAAACAGAATTGCATATACGTAAATTGCGTTTGCAAATAGTTCTGTTGGTAAGCATCCTTTTGTTTGTTTGTTTGTGTGTTGGCAACTGCAAGGCTTGTGGGATCTTAGTTCCCAGGCCAGGGATGGAACCCAGGCCCCTGGCAGTGAAAGCATGGAACCCTAACCTCTGGGCCACCAGGGAATTCCTGGTAAGCATCATTTCAATATTATCAGGGATACATGAGTAGACATTAGTCATGTTTCCTGTAAAAAAATTAGTGCTGAATGCTCAAACCCTCTTTTCTCTCACCTCATCTTAGACACAGGGTATCTTCAACACCTTCAATACTGAAAAACCCTATAAAAATAGTTTTCAAAGTCAAGAAATAGATGAGAAGAAGATGTTGGCATTAACTTTAAGGACTAAAATCCTTAGTAATGTGGACATTTATTTACTTATATTCAAATACAATGCATAGTTATTCTGCCAAATGATTCAATCACAGCAGTCAAAGTTTTCATAAACCAAGTAAATAATTTCCTGCATCTTAACTGATCTTCCAGCATCATAACCAGTCTTTCCCAGTAACAGTTTATGAGCTAAAGTATCCCTGTGTTATCTCTCCTTGTTATGACCATTCATCAGGGGGAGACAGGCTGAGTATCAGAAAAGAAAAGATAATGGCAGAAAGTACAAAATGTACACACGTTCAAATGGAGGGTGAAAGGCAGGGTACAGGTGAGTTGCAGGATATTGACATGATTGCCTCCTTTCACCTCTTACCTGGAAAATTTATAGTTTGTTTTATGGCACAAAGTCAGATTACTGTGTGTAACTTCTGCTCAAGGAAAAGAAAGCTCTCCTATTTTCTTGCTTCTGTATCACCAGAGTCCCTTTCAGGTGGCTGGAATAAAAATATCTACATTAACCACAAAGGCAGGGGGCCCTTATCTCTCTCAGCAGAAGCCCCTACTTGCTCAAAGAAACACAAATTCTAAACTCATTCCAAAGATGAAGGAAGAAAGAAAGAAAGAAAGAGAGAGAGAGAGAGAGAGAGAGAGAGAGAGAGGGAGGGAGGGAAGGAGGGAGAGAGAGACAGAGAGAGAAAGAGAGAAAGAAAGAAAGAAAGAAAGAAAGAAAGAAAGAAAGAAAGAAAGA